>NC_136505.1:21076237-21233737 GCF_053919585.1 Euprymna scolopes | reverse complement strand
CAAGCTTAAGCATGAACAACCACAAAAAGGTTATTTCAAGCTTAAGCAAGAAAACCTATAGAAGAGGTCATTTCAAGCTTAAGCATGAACAACCATAGAAAATGTTATTTCAAGCTTAAGCATAAACTAACAAAAAGGTTGTTTCAAGCTTAAGCATGAATTGCATAACTGATCACTGGAATGAGCTCCCTTTAGTCCCTCCAATCTGTGCAATTAGAAATCTGAGTACAAACTAAAAATCCACAGACGAATGATAGAAATATTTCACAAAAATTTAAAGACTCATAAAACAACTTTGCAATTTAATGCAGAGTGTATCTCTTCCTTCCACTACAGTCCCTTTCTTACAAAAAGAGAGAGATTGCGTGTGCATCTTTAGAATACCATAATTTGTAGCGAAACTGCTCAACTAGGATCCAATTTCTGGTCCTTCTTTTCCTTCTTATAAGACATTTACTGCAAAGAACTTTTGTTTCCTGTGTAAGGAGCATCAGACGGAATTACTAAGAATGGCATTCCTTGCCAAAGACTTCTTATATATGTTACACATTATCATAAGATTAATTCGCAGTCGACTGCAATATGATCATCTTTAAATCCAATGTGGGCAAATATGTCATAAAACCGCCCCATATACAATAAAACCTTGTTAATTCCATTAATCATTTTTAATCCTCTCATAATATTCTTCATCGTTCCACCGACAATCCATTTATCTTTGTAACTCTTATTCTCGATTGAGCTTTGGCCTTTATAATAGGTGATTTATTAATAGAAAAAGGTTTTTTTATATAAAAACCTAAAAGAAAGAAAAAAAACCCTCTCATAAATTGTGTTTAATCAAACTTTTCATTAAAATCACAAAGACTTTAATTTATTATTCAGCAAAAACAAATTCAAGAGGGAATCGATGAAATATTGACATTTTTTAAAGAGAAAGAAAACAAAATACTTCAATAAAAGCTTTCAAAAATTCGTCCAATTCAAACGAACTAATTTATTGCTAATATTTTACGTCTTTTCAACTGTCAACCCGTGAATTACGATTTTGGTGATGCCATTTTGGAAAATTCTGTGAATTTTAAACTTTTAATGCTTTAACGTTTTTGAACATTCTTTTTTTTTTTTGTCTCTTCCAATCTTCGAGTAAAAAGAAAATGAAAACTTTTTAAAAATGTCATCTCTCCATATCTGCTAAAATGTGAACGAATACTTGTTGAGTCATCTCGTGGATAATAAATTCCTCTTAAGTTATTTTCTTCTCGGGTATTGTTAAGTGTTAAGCCGTCAGTAAATAAAGAAGCCTACACCCACTTCTTTCTATATGAACTTACTATACATAAAGTGAACACTGCAATTATCGGATGGTCTGCCTTCCGTCATTTTTTTTCTACTAATTATTAATCTTAGAATTTGTTCGCCACCATCTAAAATTTTAACGCCATAAGTTCATTTCTAGAAAACTTTTGAGACTTAACGTCTAATGCTGAAACGCTGTATGTTTTGGTTTCGATTCTAATTGGTGGCACCCGTCATATTTAAAAAAAACAAAAAAAACTTGAAATTCTTACTATATATTGGGTACAATATAATAATGGTGTATTGGCTTTATAATAATAATTATAAAACCTGCATGAATTAAAATATATTTTTATAAGCTTTACCACCGAGTCACGCCAGGCAGAGCACTACTATATATTGGGTACAATATAATAATAATAATATAATAGAGAATTGGCTTTATAATAGTTAATACAAATATATATAAATTAAAAAAAATCATATTTAAGTGTATCTTAGAACCCGGGCAACGCTGGTCAGCCTTCTAATATATTATTATTGCTTATCTCTCCATTATTATACTCCCTATTGAAATAAACCTGTATTTCTTCCTGATACTGATGAGTTGCTTGGGTTTTCCACTCGTTAACAACCAAGTCTATTGTACTTCTTTAAGAAGAACAGAACAATACCTTCGTAACTTATTTGTAAACACAAAAATGTCTTTAGAGTTAAATATTAACATGTTAAAAATATTAAAATATTAATTATTAAGAGCTTAATTGAATAGAGAAAACAAAGATTCAATTAAATTTTACTTTATCTTTATAATAAAGTAAATTTAGTTTTCCCCTATTCCATTGACCATTTTAGCTTTAGAGCCCAAACCTTTTTTATTCTAATCAATTATGCCAATTCTTGATGCGTGTTTTTAGAAAATATACATTTGTTTCATTTACTTCTAAATTTTCTAACATTTGGGGGGGGGTTAAATAGCTTCTCCAAACACATTCATTTGCAGGAGAGATCGGAGGTAATTTCACTGGCTTGAGTGCGTATGAAGTGACTTGACTGCTTGAAACATAATTAATATTAACCCTTCAGATCGTACTGCATGGAGAGCAGGCGTGACACGTTGCCTGATGTTGCCCACTGTAGAGTTATGGACAGTCGCAGCATCTTAAATAGAAAAAGATAATTTGCTGAGCATCATTCATTCATTTCGTTTGGATCAGATGATCATTCATATTATTTGAACTTTTCAGACTACTGGTCTCATCTTGAGTGTCATTTTTGCAAAGTTTCGGTCAGTGTAACCTCTGACCTTCAGATGTATCTTGCTAAACTTGAGGATCTGCATGGAATTTCGAACAAAACCCTTTATTAAATTCACGGTGGTAGCATGCTCTCGTTCCGTCAGCCATGACTGGACAGAAGTCCTAAGTAAATAACAATTGTATTGGCACTCACCCACACCGAGGTTTGAACCTTCACCCCTCAAAAGAATGTCGCTTTTACAACTGAATTTTTCTAAATACTCTAATCACTGCACCACAATTACAGTATTTGGAAAAAAATTCCGTTGTAAAAGTAACCTTCCTCTGAAGGTTCAAGGCTCAAGCCTCAGTGTAGGCGACCGAAAATACAATTGCGAATTACTTAGGATTTCTATCCAGTAATGTCTGACAGAACGAGAGCATGCTACTCCCATAAGAGTCTCGTTCAAAATTCCATGCAGATTCCAGAGTTCAAGATACATCTGAAAAAGGTCGGAGGTTACATCGACCGAAATGTTGTGAAAATAACACTGAAGATGAGAACAGTAGTCTGAATAATCCAAAAAATACCAATAACCACTCCTCATCTCAAAAGTTCAGAAATAAATGATTACACTTATTATTTGTTTTTTTTTTTTAAATTAGGATTCTTTCTAAACAGATACCAGGTACTTCCGGGAGGGACCATATGAAAGTTATCAACATCTCTAAATGAACTTAATTTAACATCAGTGTTGTTCGCCAGTTAGCCATCCTCACCTTCCTTATGATGTTGATGACGTAAATATCGAATGATTCTTAACATAAGAAACACCATAGGGAGATAAGAACACATGCAAAAATTTTATAATTGTAATAATTTTCCTGAAGATGTGCCCCAAGGGTCAGGTAGCCATTCGATAGAACACATGTTTATATCTGAACTTGCCAACTTGCTGTAAGAAACACAGATGCTTTCAAAAGACAAAACAAAAGTCTATAATTAATGGCAAAGTCTATAAGTAATGGCAAAGTCAGCCAGGCAATGCCAAATGCTGTATATTGCTGGATATGGCAGAAAAAGAGGAGAAATATGAAGACGATGAACTAATTGCTGGCTGGTTAGTCAGACAGTACCTGGTGTCTCTAGGCGTGCTGGATGACAGGAGGAGGCAGGACGAGCAATATATAGACAAATCCAGCAATCACTGCAACAGTTAAAAGAATACAGTTTCGGAAATAGTCGAGAACAGAAAGAGAGTTTATTACCACGACTGTCTGTCTCCCAATTTGACTGTCTATCATGCTGAGAATTGATAACTAATTAGTTTCTTGTCAAAGTCTGGCCATAATAATTCACCAACTGTTGATATACTAGAGTTCTGAATTCTTGAGATGAGGGATCATTTTTTTCTTTTTGAGAGGGGTGTGTGCTATACACACTACAATGTGTGTCTTTTTTCATTAAAACCTTTATCATTCCAAAAATGTAGTAATAAGTAGTGATACTTACATCTAGAAACAAAAATAGATTTAAGGCTTCTAAAATTCATATAGAAACATCTATGCAGTCATGGCTGATAGAGCGAGAACGTGCTGCCACCATAGGTTGAATGAAGGATTTCATTTGAAGTTCTCTGCAGATTCTCAAGTTCAACAGGTACTCTTGAAGGTCAGAGGGTACATCGACCGAAACATTGTGAAAATAATACTCAAAATCAGAACAGTAGTTTGAAAATTCCAACTAACATGTTGATATACTATTTTCTAACCTTTACATATTATTAACCAAGTAGTAATATAGTAATAATACTAATTTAGGGAACTCTTGAAAACTGCTTATGGGGTCTATCTCTAAAACCATTGTGATATACATGGTGGAGCGATATAAATATCACCCTAAATGAAACACTACAGCTTTATTTTAAAAATTTTATTGAGAAAACCAATTCAGGTAACTTGATTATGTTGTAGAGCTGACATCTATTCAATGTAGCCGACTTTAGCCTCAATCACCACCTCAATACAGATCCAGAACTGGAAGCATGCCTTTTTCACAAGCACCGGCAGGAGCTTGGTGAATACTTTGGTAGATGGCAGCGATTAGCTGGCTTTGGTGCTGTGAGAGGTCATGTTGGTGATGTTCTCGACGTATGACCTAAGAGATAGTCCAGTGAGTTCAGGTCGGGGAAGAAGGGAGGGGGGACAGTGGGACAAGGGTACAAAGTCGTAGCACTTCTTCTGAAGCCAAGCCTGTGTCTTTGAACTTGTGGGCCAGCACAGAGTCCTGCTGCCACACCCAGGGTCTGCCAGCAGCCACCTGATTGTACCAAGGGATCACCACACTATTCAGCACATCCAAGCAGGCTTTAAAGATGTGAGGTAGCATGATGTGGCTCTCACACTAAAGACCATAACCGTGACTAAAAACATTTTCATCACCCTTGGCACGTCCCTGTTATTCGTGGCAATCCAGTGATGCATTTTGAGGGTGCTGACAATGATCCTGTTGTCAAAACTTGGACCTAGAGAGCATGAGTTGTACAGCGGCACATCTCCAATCTCGCTCATTAAATATTGTAGCACTTGCAGACATGATAAAAGGCCCTTATCACCCTTGGAATTTGTACACAACTGACCATCTAGTAGATGATCTGCAACAAATAAAGAAAACCGGTTTTCATCAAACGGAAATGGAATCATGTCTTTTCTAGGGCAACAATTTTATTGTTCCACGCTGTATTTCCTAAACTCAATCATCTTAGAACTAAACTTGTTACAACTAAAACATATTTAAATAGTCTAGTTAACTTAGGTTCTTTTCTTATTCTTAACTTTATTCAGCCCAAACAAGGAGCATTTTCACTGGGATATTGAGAGATTAGGGTCCATATATATATATATATACACACACACACACACACACACACACAGAAAAGATGAGGGATTAATAATTGTGAAATAATCAAGTTTACATAGGGGGAAACATAACAGAATTCATCCATTTTTTTATGTACCATCGTTTCAGAAACGATATTCTTTTATTCAATATTTACAAATAAAAGTGTATATATATATGTATATATATATTAAAATAAGGTAGCACTTTTGTTTAAAATATCGTTATGAATGAATATTAAAATTTCTTTGAAAAGCCAAACGATATAAGATTTTTTTTCTTTAAAAGAAATATTTATTTACTTTTTAAAGGGATGTTTACTTTCGCGTGTATAAGAGTATTATCGAGTGTTTTTGTTTATGTAAATCATTTTTTTCTTTTCTCAGAGATGTTAAAATCTGTGTTATAAGTTCGCTAGGTGTTTATATATATATATATATATATATATATATATATATATATCACTAGGTGTTATATATATTTTTTCTGATACATGTACATATATTATCTATCTATCTATTATATAAAAGGAACGTTGTGTGCGTAAGTTCGTTCCTTATGGACTCCGAAATGACAAGATCAATTTTTATGAAATTTCATACAAATATACTTGATGTATCCGGAATGTCTTTGAGAAATATCGATAATTGAAATAATTAAATCAAAGAACAGACAGCCGATTTTAACCAAAGTTAACACCTTATACAGCCTAACATCACACGTGCATTTGAAAAGCTTTATTACCACACAAGCCGAAAGGCCCGGCATATAAAATCAACAGTAGGTTCTTTGACATGATGGACGCATTCAAAATGAATGTTTCTGTTTAGATTACAATTGAACCATGATACTTGACTTTTGTATTTTAAACTTTAATTCAAGCCATTATATATGAAATAATTTTACAAAATCAACAGTAAATTCTCTATAGTGCAATGTAAATTACAATTTATTGTGAACTAAGTCACTGCGGGGAGGCTTGTGAAGTTTCCTCCCAGTGCACTGCAATGAGTTCCCCAGTGCAGGCAATCAACGGATTTGATTATAAAATGAGAGTTTTGAGGTTAATAAAATATATGGAATGTGAAACATTCGTTCATCATTCAATCACGGACAACGTCGGATGTTCCTGCTAGTATACACTATTGCTAAGAATCAAAGTTGAAATATCACACATTAAACAGATTAATATTTTTCAAATATAATATATATGACTTTGTAAAATCTTTTCCTCATTGGATTGAATATATTTGTGTGGTTTTCGAGTTTTTAAATTTCAATCTTCCTCACCATCAGTATCCTCATTTTTTTTTTAATTTCGTTTATTTGTGACAATTTTTTATGTTCGTCTCTGATGAGTTGTATAATGAGACAATGCACTATACTTTTCATCAATACGACGAAACATGTGAAAAACATATATGGGGAAAATTTAGGCATATGCCTATATTATAAGTAAAACACTTACAATTAATAAAAATATTTAAAAAAATCCAAATGGACGGATTCTATTATTTTCGGTCATTGGAATGTAATTCACTAATATATATGTTTTTTTTACCCTAGTTAACAAATTACACAAAATATTAGATAAGATGAATAGAGTTAATTATGATATAAATAGATAGAGTAATAATAGTAAATGATATTTTTGTAAAATTAAAACATTTTCCAAATACTTTAATTCAAACGTTGAATAAAACCCACCTATCTTTACAAAATTAAGAAACACACGATATTGAGTCTTCTATGAGTTTTCGTTTTTGTTTCTTTTTTCGGCATTATATTATCATGCATTTTTTTCTAAGCAAAGAAGTTCTAATTTTTCTGAGGAGTATATGCACGCAAAGAGCCGGTATTGACATAATTATAATCGATTGTTTCTTAATTATAAACGGATCTGTAAAAAAATACACCGAAATTTTAACATGCGGAAGCAGCTGTTTTGTATGAAAAATAAATATTTACATCTTGGAATGGGGTGGAACGATAAATTTGTCGCCCTAAAGAAAACACTACAGCTTTATTTTAAAACTTTTATTTAGAAAACCAATTTAGATAACTTGATTATGTAGTAGAGCCGGCATCTATTCAATGTAGCCGCCTTTAGCCTCAATCACCGCCTCGATACTGGTCTGGAACACTTTTCATAAGCGCCAGCGGGAGCTCGGCGAATATTCGGCGGATAGCGGCAATCAGATTGTCTTTGGTGTTGGGGGAGGTAATGTCGGTGATGTTATCGACGTATAACTAAACTTCTGGACGTTAAAGATATATTTAATTGTTGTAAATTCCCTAAAAGAAAACACTAACGAGATAATCATCGACATTGTTATAATTCTCGTAACACTGTCCCCTTGCAAAAGTTGTTAAAGACAAATGAAATAAAATACGTTTTTGTTGTTTATGCAGACGCTACCTATTGAATACAAAATGCAACATTTGATTCGTCATTAAATTTTACTCAAGGAAAGTTGTTTAATCTTAGGATAAGACTTTGTTTTCAAATCTATTCCTGAACAAAACAGAACAAAGGCAAATACAGAACACATGCAAAGCGACCAAAGTACACCGCTCCTAAAATGACTAAATTACATTGTTTAAATGAGAAATTGATTTCTCATATAAAAATAATAAAAAGAAGTTGGAATAATTTTATGCAATCAGTTCAGCATATGCATCAAGATGAAAGTTTACAAAATCTACAAAAAAAACAAAAAAAAAAAAACGACAAAACAACACAGTGTCATTATTCAATTGCAACACCAAAATGAACGTAAAAATATGTTTGGCTATTCTAATCGAAAAAAAAAAAAAAAAAAAAAAAACTAGACTCGATTCTCAGCGACACTCTCCGCTCTAATCAGGTTCCATCCGGTTCTCGATAACTCAACGGCTCGACTCTCTCAAACATCTTAACTTATTTCATATATGCAAATTAATGCACAATCGAACCTGCTGATTCGTCGCCTTCTCGTCTCCTATCGCTTGGGTTTCGAGTTCGCACATGCAGCCCACCTCCGTGACTGCAGTCACACTCAATTTTCACTACACGGAGCGTATCTCATGATCATAAACTGGGTAGGGAAATAGTATCCGTCTTTGATAGACACACAGCTAGCGCTCAACGCTCTGCTAGACACACGGCTAGCGCTCAACACTCCGCTAGACACACAGCTAGTGCTCAACACTCCGCTAGACACACAGCTAGCGCTCAACACTCCGCTAGACACACAGCTAGCGCTCAACACTCCGCTAGACACACAGCTAGCGCTCAACACTCCGCTAGACACACAGCTAGCGCTCAACACTCCGCTAGACACACAGCTAGCGCTCAACACTCCGCTAGACACAGCTAGCGCTCAACACTCCGCTAGACACAGCTAGCGCTTACTACTCCCTTACAAAGACAGAAACTACTTAGCAAAAGTGGGGTTACACAGCTAGACACAGAAATTTATTTTTAAATTTCTTATTTAAAAACGACTTCTTTTTTTAATTTTTTTATTGCATTTTCACCCCAAACAAGGCATATTGCAACTTTATTGTAGGAGGCTACTATCAAGGACATAAGCATCAGGGGTACTGTGTAGGAATTTGGGCAGCAAGATGTCGGTTCACGTTACACTTGAACTTCTGCATGTCCGTACAGTCGGGGAAGCAGGGACCCGGAAGGGAATTCCAAAGTCTAGCTGTTCTGGGGAAGAAACTACTGGAGTAGAAGGCTCTCTTGCATCTAGGGATCTCTGTGAAAGGGTGGGATTTAGTTGTTTGTCGGGTTTGTTGGGGGTATTTACGTTTAGGGGGCAGCACAAGTGCTTGCAGTTTATCAGAGCATTCACCGTTCTACTTGTAGAACAGGCAGAGGGATGTAACATTTCGTCGATGGGACAGAGGTTGAAGCTTAAATGGCAGTTCAGGACCTATCAGATTGGCGACTCTCTTTTGAACCTTGTCTAGGAGCGAGAGACTAGTGGCAGATGCACCAGCCCAAATATGACAACAATACTCAATACATGGGCGAATGGTGGCCTTATAGAGGTATAGGATACTTTCAGGCGTTAATAGCTTTCTAGCACGGTAGAGAGAACCTACCTTTCTCGCAGCGGTCCTGGCAATGTTCTCAATGTAATTGTTCCAACTCAGGTTTCCTGTGAACGTTAGGCCTAGGAGTTTAAAAGATGTATTTTCAGATAACAAGTCATTGGCCATTGCTATTGGCGGTAGGGAAGGTTTCTTGTAATTATTGAAGGAAACAAGTTTAGTCTTGGCAGCATTGAAGGTGACCATCCATTTTTGTTCCCATTCCACTATGGATCGGAGGTCATCCTCTAGTATTTCTGTCATTTTTTAAATATGTGTTCATTTGTTTTCCTGTCATATCTGTTATAGAGTATGGTGTCGTCAGCATACATACCCATCTCACGCACAATTTTGTCAGGGAGGTTATTTATGAATATTAGGAATAACAGAGGTCCAAGGATAGACCCTTGAGGCACTCCCGCATTTATATCATATTGTTTAGATGTACAACCGTCAAGGACAACCAGGATTTTTCTCTTATCTTAGGATTTAATTATGTTATATATACTTCCAGTGATGCCGTATTATCTGATTTTCTTGCAAAGACCCTCATGCCATACCCTGTCAAAAGCCTTAGATATATCTAGGGCTACCACTCTACCCTCCCCCGCTTTGTCCAGTGACCGGTATATACATTCTGAGATTACAGTTAGGATGTCTGCTGTGGAACGGGCTTGCCTAAATCCATATCGTTTGTCAGTCAGAAGTTTAGCATCTGTAAGATGATGGACTAGAGAATGGTTAATTATGGTCTCAAATATTTTGGCAAAAAGTGGGAGGAGGCTAATGGCGGCGATAATTTAATGGGTCAGTTCTGTCGCCAGAATTCTTGAAAACTGGCACTACAGAAGCAGTTTTCCAGCAGGCAGGAAAGCAAGATTTATTAAGGCATTGGTTGTAAAGTTTCCAGAGAATTGGAGCTACTTCGGCGTCCGACTCACTTCATATTTCAACGTCCGCAGTTTGAAACGACTCTCTTTGACAACACTTTTTAATTTTACACTCGACTTTTAATTTTTCAGGTTTGACCCAAATCATTTAAAATTTCCCATTTCATCTCAGCCGCATTGGTTCGATATTTAACGCCGAAATAGCTTCTAATCGAAAAAAAACCTGGACTCGGTTCTCAGCGACACTCTCCACTCTAACCAGGTTTCATCCGGTTCTCGAGAACTCAACGGCTCGACCCTCCCAAACATCTTAACTCCCGGCCTTACATTATCTCATTTATGCAAATTTATGCGCAATCGAACCTGCTGATTCGTCGCCTTCTCGTCTCCCATCGCTCAGGTTTCGAGTTCGCACATGAAGCCCACCTCCGTGACTGCAGTCACATTCAATTTTCACTACAGAAAAAAAAAAAATCAAAACAATCAATATTTTTGAAAAAGGTATTAAAAATGTATCTTAAATCCAAGAAAGTGTATTTTAGTTTGAGTTTCGACCAGTGCCATCAAGTGAAATTAAAAATTTTTTTTTTTTTTTTGTTTGGCATCTTTGGCAATCAAGCGATCCCATTTTTTATAAGAGAGGTATAGGGTTATAACATACGTATAAACATGGAATCACTTTTGCCTTTTATAATATAAGTACATCTTAAGCATCAACACAAGTTGTCACCGACTGTCTGTTATGGAGGCTAAGCGCTCTATAGTCGTTGTAGCTTAGCAATCTTTTCTGGAGATTGCAAGAGGTTACAATGTTGATCTGCAAAGCTTGGAATTTTATCAACTCTTCAGTTAAGAATGCCTTAGTTTAAATCTGCGACAGCTGGATCTTAGCTTACTCATTGTAACCCGCCTAACTTTGCAGAGACCTTGGTCTATCGAGTCAGGATGGAATAGTCTCGGTGAGAGAAATAAACAAGGTTGGCAAATTAGACATCCAAATTGCTTCCCCAAGAGAATTTCCACTGGTATAATAATAGCAATTGTATGCCATTAAAATGAATCTTGTTTGTTTTCTTTGTTCATAAGTTAGAAAATATTCTATTTATTATCTTTATATAGCAGTTGACTCGTGCATACTTAGATATTTCTTTGTATAGGATTCACTCCTAAACTAATTAATAGATAATCATGAATTTTGGGACGCAATTGTCAGTTGTCATAACGTTGGCTATGTTTATTTTAATTTAGTTTCATGTAAGGTGTATATGAAAAGAAAAGAGAAAATTCAGATACTTCTGGTTTTCGCCATAATTTTACAATAGGCATTCGACATTAATTAGTGATGATTCCTTAAATTTCACTTTCTTTCAAAGTGTTTTTAGGGCCATTATCTTGGTCACAATGTTCCATCTAAAAATGCAAATATTTCAGATTTGAATTGGATACCAATTAAGCAATTTCAATTTATTCCTAAGACCTCTTTCTCACATAAGAGATGTTGCAAGCCTGTCTGTTTTATCGTTATTTTCATGGCAAGTGCTCGTCTGAATTCCAATCTATAGTCCCCCCTCGGCAAACATTCACGAGAAACACTCGTTTGATTGTAAACACTATCAATAATTCCCCCCCCGCTCTCTATCTGTGCCTAAATCTAAGCATAGATTCCATGAACAAAGCTTCTAAGAACTGCTCACCTGTGGAACTCTCTTCCGTTTACCTGCTTTGCAGCTGACTACAATATGGCCGTCTTCAAGTCCAATGTAAAAAAGTTCTTGATGAACCGTTCCCCTTAAGTAATCCAATTTATCAAATTTACACTTCAGACAATTACTACGATATTGCCATTTTGACCACTGTACACTCTTTAACCCTTATCTTCGAGTGGCTTATGGGCCTTGATAAGTGGTAATTCCTTTGTATAAAACAAGAACAAGACCCCTTAAGTTTAAGCATTAAATTTTAGACATTTTCTAGAATGTAATAGATTTTGATGAATGTTGGCATAAGTATTCTAGATGCAAGGTTTAGTGTCATTATATGCTTATTTAAATCTTCATAAACATGGGACACTTATGTTTGGCAAATTAATTTTATGTGGATATTTTTCTAGTCATAGTTTGCGTCTCCATATCTGTTCAGTGATATAATTGAAAACCGATTTTCTTGAGTTACAAGGAATCCATTTATTTTGCAGTATGGCGTTTTACAATAATATTGTAGTGTCTGTGTCTATGCTAAACAGTAATAAAGAATACCTTTTTTATGACTTAAAATTATAAGAAATGTAGAATATTAATGGTATCGTTTGGAACAGGAGTAAACATTGGTTCTCATTCATCTCTGATGTGTATTCATTAAATATTATGTAGAAATTAGCCATATTGAAAAGAATCAAACATTTTAGACAGTGAAAATTCATCGATATCACTAAATCATCAGTTGAGTGTATTACAAAAAAAAAACTTAAGTTATCCAAAAATGACCGTCTCATTCGGACCATATTGGTTAAGTTTACATAATGTTTACATATTTAGGGGGAGTATTTCTCAATACAAAATGTGTATTTCTCAGATTCTAACTCAAAAAGATTCCTCATTATAATATTTAACAAAAAAAAAAAATTTATGCTCACACAGAATTTTTTTCTTGCAATAAACAGTGACTTAGGGATTTTACCTGAAGATCAATGTCTTTAAAGCAAAATATTTAAGAATTATCTTTGGAGTAACTTCCATAAATTACTGTATAAACTGTTGAGTTCTGTTCAATAAAGCTTATTTTTACCAAATGAATATGGTCAAACGAATCATTAGAAATAATTCAACGTTAATGATGCATCTTATATATAATACACTGTTACCTTTCGCATTCACATTTCAAAAGAATTAATTTCCCACTATGTTTAAAAAACATTAATTTTGTATTTATCCCCTCAAGTATATATACCAACACACATGTAAATACACCCACATATAAATACATATATATGAATATGAATATATAAATACACATATATTAGACGTGTTAGCCATTGACTTAGAATGGTTGTATATAGACACATGTGTGTGTGTGTGTGTGTGTATATAAAAAGTCTGTAAAAAAAGAAATCACTTCTTATCAAAAAATAAAACATATTTTATTTAGAAAAATTAATTTAGTTTTAACACTTTTTGTGTTCACGAAATAATAAAAAAGCACTTCCGCAGTATACAGACGGTGGCCATCTTTTTTCGTGTGTTTCCCTAAACTGTCGGCAAGTGACGCTTCTCGATCAAAGAACATTTAAATTATTTATTCGTTGTTGACCTCTCAATGTTGCTTTAACTCGAAAAATGTTTGGGACCATATCGGTCAACTAGCACCCTTTTTAATTTGACAAACTTCTTGTTTTCCGATTGGTGGACGTTCTTAGTAAAGGTTCGAGCCTGCCTGCCTACTACCACTTTTTTATTTATTTATTTATTTTCTTTTTGCTCGACACACACCTCCAAACACCCGGGCAACGCGGGCACCTAGGCTAGTGTATAATAGTCGGTTATCTTTCATATTCACATTTCCAAAGAACTAATTTTTTACTCTGTTTAAAAAAAAAATAATTTTGTATTGATTCCCTCAAGTATATATAATACACACATAAATATATATATATATATAAATATATATATATATATATATATATATTATATTATATATATATTTATGACGTTCTTTTGATTTTTCTTCAATGAAATCTTCCTGATATGATTTTTTTAAACATAACTGGAATCTATTAACTGAGAAACGTGTCCAAACCAATCTCTTTTGGCAAATAACATCAGTGAGGGATCTGTTAATATCTTTTGTGATACCTGCATATCTTTGCATATCTCGCAGAGTTACTTCAAAAATAATTTTTAAATACTACATTTCGAAAACATTAAGCTGCTCATGTTCTGCTAGCATAGTCTAAGTTAATATCTTAGTAATATTTGCATTTCTTTGCCATATTTCGCAGAGTTACTTCAAAAATAATTTTTAAACATTACATTTTGAAAACATTAAGCTTCTTCTCATGTTCTGCTAGCATAGTCTAAGTTGCACTTCAGATTATATGGCATTTAAGCCTGAGGATTCTTTAAGGGGGTTAAATGTAGAAGCATCTGTGTGTCACTTAATTGCTGTAAATATATTTTCATAACTTAATATCTAGCTCTACTCGCTCATCTAGCACTGTTAAAATATAAATTTTATGTATCGATTTTCAATATTTGTCTTTATAACACTCAAGCAATGGAAGAATCTGGATTCAGATCTTTTCAATCATAACTCAGTAACCTTTCATATATTTCACAAATCATTTCTATACTTTATTATAAAAACAAGCTCATCATATTCGATTTAACATTGATCGATGCCTGCGTTCAGTCTCAAGTGACAATGGATAACCCCTGTAAAGGTAGTTGCGCGGGTAATTGTGAAACAAGGTTTGCGCAATTCCAACCACACCTCTCCTGAATTGGCTCTTAAGTTCAGTGGAAAGAAGTGCTTGACGACTGAAAACAATGCACAGATAAACAGAGAGCACATACAGCACCTAGAATTTTCAAATGGTCACCCACTTTAGTAATGACCAGGCTCAACATTACTTAACTTCGGTGATCTATCGGGAATCGGTGTGTCAACATGATTATGTTGTATATAAACATCCGTTTTAAATAATGGCATGTGTTGGAAAACTTTTAGAAACTGACTTCCAAAGTAACTCATCTTTTGCTAAGTTTTTATTCCTGTTTTTCTTTTTTTTCAATTTCATCCTTATCACTGTCTCCCATGTTTTCCTTCACATTCTTCCAGTTGATCCCGCTACTTTGAGTATACTTAATCTTCTACCCCAAGAAATCTCTCCCCTCCTTTAAACTGACCATAATACCATCCAAGCCTCTTGTTCTCTATATGTATCCCTATATTGTCCAGATTTAATTTTATGCTGACGTCATCAGATTTAAGAGTCTTTAAAACTCACATTACACATCCACTGTATCATTCTGATATTAATGTGGCAGATTACTGAAAAAATCTTTCACTCGGTGCTTATATCACTAAATGAAAGATTCGTATGGAATATTAAGATAACCTGCCCACTATATAATTTACTATCCATGCAACAGATTTTACTTACGTACATCACACTGCGTACACAGACTCTTATGCAATATTCTACTTGTTAGGAATGTCACGAGTTTTCTGCATTTACTCTGTTCATTCCTAACTCTTGCAATCACACTAGCACCTGTTCCTCCCTGTGCTCCACTGGTATAAATAAGGTTACAGAACTCCTTAACAACCCTATTACATCACATAATATATAACATTCATTCAAAATTACTAATGACAAACAACTTCTGAGAAATGTGTTTTGCTTACATATATATATATATATATATATATATATATATATATATATAGATAGATATATTTGGTTTTCCTTAAAACAACATCAATCATGCGCACTTAATTCATTTTTCATAGTTTAAAAAAAAAAAAAAATTCTAAATCGGAAGTAAAATATTTTTAAGCCAAAATCTATTTGAAGCTACGATTAAAAATACTTCAAATTTGCGCAGATATTTTTTACTTTCTTTCCCAATTTTGAAGTCTTAAATTAGAAACTTTTCCATTTAACAATTTCTTTAAATTCTTCAATCATTCACAACCAAAATGGTAGGCGTATAAGGTTTCACCAGCCATATTAAGAAACGTGTAGTAAATATACACATACACTATTAGTAAAATATTTTGCTTGTGTGTTTGCTTAGATTACATATGAATAAACATATAAACATGTTCTGGTGACATGACCGGGAGAATTAACAGAAATAAACAGAGTTGGCCTTCAGAAGAAGCAAACAACATACTTAGCTAATTCCTATTATTTGGATTCTTCGACCGAAATGCGAAAATAACACTCTAGATGAGAACAGTAGTCTAATGTAACAAGCGACCTTCTTCAAGTGAAATCAATCAACCTCGAAAAACCTTTCCAGTCAACCTCGGGAATCTTTCCAGTCAACCTCGGGAACCTTTCCAGTCAACCTCGGGAACCTTTCCAGTCAACTTCGGGAACCTTTCCAGTCAACTTCGGGAACCTTTCCAGTCAACTTCGGGAACCTTTCCAGTCAACTTCAGGAATCTGCATGGAATTTTGAATAGAACTGTTTATTTAATCCACAGGGTTGTATGATGTCGTTCAAATTGCAAATTACTTAAGATTTCAACGCAATCATGACCGAGTTCGATAAGATACACCTGAAGAAGGTCGGAGGTTACATCGACCAAAACGTTGTGAAAATAAAACACAAGATGAGAACAGCAGCCCAAAGAATCCAAATAATACGAACCATCAATCCTCATCTCAAAAAAATTCAGGAACATAATCCGAACTCACATTTAAGGATGGAGATCCACTATGATAGGGTAAGAGGATTTAAGTTGCTCGAATATTTTGTACTGGATCACAGAATCGTGTGAAGTGAATCTCGCTGTGGACAAAAATGCGGCTAATGCAGATGAGATGCAGGAATAGAAGCAACCAGAATCCTTAGCTTAGATTGAATTATATGGTGGTAAGAGGATTTGGATCGATTGCATATTTTACTGTGGACGTCAGAATCATGCAAAGTGAATATTATCACGGCTAGATTTAAATGACATTTAGTTACATTTCTCCACACAAAACCCTAATAAAAGTAGTTTTTTGTTGCCAGGTAGTTGAGTTTAGACAAGTAAGATAGTACCATACCGAAGCATCATTCACCCCAGTCGCTTGTATATCTCACATAAGAGAGAATGACATTAAGTTTTTGCAGGAAGGTGTCTATGTCCTATATACAGCGCCTGGTATTCCCAATTAGTCACATATCTAGTGCTGGTTAAATAAAAATGCAAAAGCTTTTGTTTGGACGTTTGAGTTCCTGCATTCGTGTTTTTTTTTCTACCAAGGAGATGTTGCTTCACGAGGGAAGAGAGAACAAAAAACAAACAATCACACGCAGCAGCATTTGCCACATGGCTAGACACGATCCTGAACAACTTTGTCAATTCAAACCTGGACACCTCCAACGATACACTATGCGACACCACCTCGAACAACTGCATCGATTCGAACCCAAACATCTCCAACAATTCGACACCACATCACATAACAACAAATTCTGAACAACTCCGTCGATTCAACACAGCACATTATCAGAGCAATCTTTGTAGTTATTCGCCGAATGACTGTTATTAGTTTTTTTTTATAGCCTTTGAACGAACTTATTTTCGCCATAAGTGGGCCCAGCTGAAACATTGGCATACAATTCTTGAGTGTTTTTGCGCATGCTCGTTATTTTAGTAGAGTTTCTCTCAATCTTATTTCAGAGGATTACACAATATTGATTTTGTGTGATATCAGCAGAAATTAGTTTATAGTACTATGACTCATTTATACTCATAGAACCTGAGGTCTGACCAAGAGTTCAGACCTCAGATTTCTTGAAAACAGTAAAAAGACTTCTATAAAGAAAACAATTCGCAGCACTAAATTTTTTAGAAGTGTTAAATGTTATTGCTAAGCCCGATTTTGCAAAATGGTAAGTGTTTTGGATAACAAACAACTGTTCCTCTTACTGTCGTCTTAAAATCAACTCTTTATACATAAAAGAAAAAAACTAAATCAAGACAAAACTGTTGGAAGACTGAGGAGGTTTATTTAACTTGATCTTTGTTCTAAATCACTGACCAGTGGGTTGAGAGGAGTGAGAGAGAGATCAATAATCACCATTTAATCATGTCTTATCAATGTATTTCAATTTAACTTAATCAGAAATCTCGCGTTTTCAATGAAGTAAAACCTCCACTCTCTCTCTCACTTTCTGTTTGAGTCATGTGATGTCACATTCGTTTCAATCAATACTTATAATGTAATAAGATTGATCCTCAGGTTCAGTAAGTTTACTTCGACTGAACTTCTATTTTCTGTTATGTTCAAGTAACCAATTTATAATAAATACAATCTCATTTGCATTCAAAGCAATAAAAAAGACTTCTATGGAGAAAACATTCGCTCCAGTAAATTTTGTGCTTAGAAGTTGATGTAATGAATATAAATGCATTCAGGTCCTTACAAGAATATGATTAGCTGATGCAAGCCATAAGTACAGATGGGTAAAGCAACCTGAAAGATACATTCTTGGTAAAGTAGATTAATGTAACAAGGCCAGTTTGCAGTAAAGGATCAAAGGCACTCGTCTAGCTAAAACCACTATCAATAATTTTCTCATACTCTTTATCTGTGCCTAAACCTAAACGTACATTCCATGAACAAATCTTCTTTCTTAGAACTGCACGCTTGTGGAACTATCTTCCTTTTGCCTGCTTTCCAGCTGACTACAATTTGATTATCTTCAAGTCCAACATAAACAATTTCTTGATGAACCGTCCCCCTAAGTAATCCAATTTACAAAATTTCCACTACTTATGATTACTATGCTATAAACCCATTGACTAATGTATACCTATTAACGCTTATCCTCAAGTGGCCTCATGGCCTTGATAAGTGGTGAATCCTTTGTAAAAAAAACTGGAGGAACATGATTAGGATGAACTTTGGAGAAAGAGGAATAAATAAGGACCTGGCTAGACATAGATTGGTTTCAACATCAATTTCTAAAAGCTGTCCAACACATGCCAACATATAAAACGGAATACGACGATGATAACTATCATATATATATATAAATATATATATATATATATATATATATATATATATATATTTCTTTTTACTTTACTGGATGAATGGGAAATTTGACAAAAAAAAAAGTGTCCACCTTCTTTTATTTCCGGTTTACTATATTTTATTTATTTTTCCATTGATATTTGAGCGGTTCCCATTAAATCCATAGCAACACTTCTATTATGGATGTTGACCATCTCTTATGAGTACACGATTTCTTACCGCCAAAAAAGAATGGAAGCAGGTAAACCAATACCAACAAGCGAAGCAAACATAAAATGTTCATTCTTATTGAAACAAAGAAAGATTTGTGTGTGGATATCGTTTCTCATATAAAGGATAATGCCCTGTTTTTCTTTCTCAAGAATCCCACAAGTTCAGACTTTCAGAGATAAATCCGATTGCACCGTGAGTTACTAATATTATATATTCAATGCTTTTCCTTTTTTTCATTATATATAACAAAAATTCTAGAGTTCACAGGAAACATGAGTTGGAACAAGTACATTGAGAGCATTGCCAGGACCGCTGCGAAAAAAGTAGGTTCTCTCTACATTTCTAGAAAACTACTAACACCCGAAAGTATCCTATACCTCTATAAGGCCACCATTCGCCCATGTATGGAGTATTGTTGTCATATTTGGGCGGTGCATCTGCTACTAGTCTTTCACTCATAGACAAGGTTCAAAAGAGAGTCGCCAACCTAATAGGTCTTGAACTATCATCCAAGCTTCAGCCTCTGTCCCATCGACGCAATGTAGCATCCCTCTGCCTGTTCTGCAAGTACTTTAATGGTGTATGTTCTGACGAGCTGCAAGCACTTGTACCCCCTCTACGTAAATACCCCCGACAAATCCGACAAGCAGTACAATGCCACCCCTTCACAGTAGAGATCCTTAAATGTAAGAGAGCCTTCTACTCCAGTAGTTTCTTCCCCAGAACCGCTAGACTTTGGAACTCCCTATCAGGTTCCTGCTTCCCCAACTGTACTGACATGCAGAAGTTCAAGTGTAACGTGAACCGACATCTTGCTACCAAACTCCCCACCTAGTACCCTTGTAGCCTGTGTCCCTAATAGTAGCCCCCTACATTAAAGTGGCAATGTGCCTTGTTTGGGGTGAAAATGTAATAAAAAAAAATAAATAAAAAAAAGTTCAACAAGATATACGTGCAAAAGATCGAAGGTTACATCGGCCGAAACGTTGTGAAAATATCAAATATGAGAAGAGTTGTTTGAATAATCCAAATAATACAAAACAAATATCTCTACACACGCCTGTCACCGATTAGTTTTATTTTAAAAAAAATGTACTTTATTTAATTGGGAAATGTTTTCGTATTTTTGAGATAAGGATTTATAATTTTTATTATTTAGATGATTCAGACAACTATTCTCATTTTGGTTGGTATTTTTTTTTTATGTTTCAATGAATATAAACTCAGACCAACTTATTTTATTTTTATTTTTATTTATTACGGACTATTATCCTCATCTGTTCTTAGTGGTTTCACAACGTTTTGGCCAACTATTCCTCTGGCCTTCGTCAGATGGTAACTGCGACGGATAGGAACTCTGAATCTCCTGACTGCATTCACTGCAATTACTGCCTTCCGTAGTTCTTGTCGTCTCACCACGTTTTGGCCAAGTAAGCATCTGGCTAGCTTTGGGTAGGATTGAAGCTGCTATCTTCAGACAATTTTCACCTGGAACCATAGAGATTCAACGTCTCTATCAACTGTGCCACGGGCCCGAAGACAACAACAACTATGGAAGGCAGTAAGTGCAATGAATATAGACAGGAGATTTGGAGTTCCTATCCCGTCGAGGTTACCACCTGACGAAACATCATGAAACAACTAAGAAAATATGAGGATAATTGTCCGCAATAAATAAAAATTAATAAATTCTCATCTCAATAATGAATTCCAATTAAATAATTTATTATTATTTTTTACTGCAGAATATTACTCGCCAAAGTTAAGAATCCATATGAAACCTCCAAGTTAACCCGTTCTTTAATCCATAGGGACAGATTGTTTTCATTCTGAGCTCGCATTCAAATATGTGCGATAACATTACACTTCTGATGAAAGAATTTACCAATGGAGTGTTGGTCTTTTTAAATATTATATATTACAGAAGAGCAAGACAACATCAGTTTCAAATCTAAACAAATTGTTCTCCTTTACTGGACTCTTAAGCTTTCAGACAGGCAGACAAACGTCTGTGAACAATTATAGATTCAATGAAATAAAATGCGTATTAGATACGTTTGAAGTCAAAACAACGCATTATTACAAAGTAAACATATTTATTTTGTTTGAAATTTATATTGAAACAAAAATATCTGTTTATTTTGTAATAATGCGTTGTTTTGGCTTTAAACGTATCTGATACGTATTTTATTTTATTCAAACTTAATTAGCGCTTCTATCAAGGAATACAAACCGTAACAATTATAGATTCACTTTGTTGAACCGATGATACAGCTATTCTTGTGATTTTCTGTACTGCATATAGAAATAAATCTCCCCAGCACCGAAAAATGAAGCTCGTTTTGTAGTTTCCAGCTTCACGCGCACACGTGATTTTGCGAGAACGCAAGTAATAAAATGCTGGCCGCCATCTTTGTTTTTCCTTTTCTCGGCCTGAAATCACTCGCTGCACACCCACGATAAGACTTCTATTTTTCTTAGCTTCTGACCACAAATACTATACTCTTATTTTTGAATTTTTTTAATTGAGCATTCTGCTGGGGTTATTTTCCGGTAACCTTACATATATATCTTTAATTAGCATTCATGAACTAAAATAAACAATTATCAGTCATAATATTAATACTCATATGTTTCGTTGAATAGCGATAGTCGATTAAACAAATTGTTAGAAAGATGTTTTTCTTTCCTTGAAATTGAAAAGGATTTGTTATGAGAAATGTTGATAAAAAGAAATGTATATACATGTGTGCGTGTGTGTGCGCGTGTGTAGTTTGATATAGTAATGGGTGTTGATGCTTTTCCAACTGTACTGATATGCAGAAGTTCAAGTATAATGTAAACACACAGTTTTCTACTCATCTCCCCTCATAATGCCCCCGCAAATTATGTCCCCGTTAGTAGCCCCTACTTCAAAGTGGCACTTGCCTTGTTTGGGGTGAAAATTGAATAAATAAAAAAAAAAAAAAATGCTACATTTTTATAAACCAGAATCAAGTTTGATGCTACCAAGGCTCATAATTGGGTTCTCCTCAGGAACTTGTGGTATAGAGGATAAGGGTGTTTATCATCATCAGTTCTGAGTGACGATCTTTGAGAGGTTGAAAGTTCGCCTCTTACCACAGGTGACAATAACTAGGATTAAAATAATTAACACTACCGCCCAATCATGGCTTATGGAATATGAACAATTTGCACATTAACTAAATAAGGAGTTCGAAAGATGACCAAGTTTAAAAGAATGCACCTTGTAAAGTTTGGGAGTTATTTCGAAATGTTATGGTCATATTTTGATATTAATTACAGCGATTTGTGATGCTCTAGACATGTGGTCCTTAACATTTGTTGAATCGAACGTCATGATTTTCGTGACTCAGAAGTCATGTGAAACAAATTATGATAATGTTGATTTGTTTCTTCATGAACGTTTAGCAAACAGCCCGCAATATGCGCGCATTAGAAGCGTTACCGAGTTCGTGGGTTTGACAAATGGAACAGAAGTCAGCATTCTCAATGTTATTTTTTTTTTTATGAAATTGCTCCAGACAAGGCATGAATACACTTGATGTAAAAAAACAAAATAAAACTACTTCGAGGGAAAATTGCAAACGATAAGTGTTAGATGGAATAGATTTTGACCCAGAAAACAGCAATTCTTTCTTTCTCTGTCAGAAACATCGATCATTTAATGTGAGGACTAAAGAAGAAAATAAAGGAAACGATGCTGTCGAAAGTAAACTTAAGATCCACTTTCCACTCTCCTTAAATTATAACGTGAGTTTGATTTAGTCAAAAAATCCCTTGAAAATCGAACCTGAAATAAATGTTCGATCATATTTTTTCTGTTCTTCTCCTTTTCATCTTCATAACTTTCCATCCCCTCCTCTTTTTTGTCAGCTACAAAACTGATGCATTCCTCTAATCGATCTGTATTGAAAATATGTTTGTTTTTTGTTTTTTTGAATATCGAGTTGAGAAAAAAGCAGTGAAACCACAGGAACACTACATCAATCTGCACATCAGTGATGCAATGCTGGATAGATTCTAACTGAAGGAAAATACATTTAATACGAATGCTAATTTCTCTCTCTTTATTTCATCGTTATATAACTGGTATATATAGCAGTTTTCTTGAGTGTATATATATATATATATATATATATATATAAAAAAACGTTCATGTGTTTACGTGTCTATTGAATGTGTATAATGTGTATATATTTATGAGTGTTTCTATGATCGTCCAGTATTCTCGTGTTTGTACGTGTCGATATATTAACAGATACAGTTCAACAAACCAAAACCAAAATGTAGATTCCATGAACAAAGCTTCTTTCTTAAAAGTGCACACCCGTAGAACTGTTCCGTTTGCCTGTTTCCCACCTGACTACAACTTGGATGTCTTCAAGTCCAACGTGAACAAATTCTTGATGAACATAAGACACTTTATCAAATATCAACACTAACATACTGTACACGCAATAACCCTAATCCCCGAGTGGCTTCCAGGCCTTGATAAGTGGTGACCACCTTGTAAAAGAAAAAAAAAAACAACAATGGATATTTCACATTTACAACAAAAAGAGATGGATAGCAGTTCTCTGGAATTTTAACATCTGGCCTATCAGGGAATCATACCTCATCCATCTTTGATCTTGTTTTGATAGAAAGCTGCAAAGAAAATTCATTCCAAGGAACAAATTAGTCTCGAGTTCTATTTCAGCAACTTTATTACAGATGTTTCCTCAATTGAAAAGTTGCACGCTTTTCCTACGTTCCTTACATTTGATAGGCGTTGAACCCCTTGCTTCCCTGGGTATTCTGAACCATTATGACTGGCCATCTGCTATCTGTCTCTCTCCAATGACAACCAAAATAAACTACCACCTGACTAAAATTACTTCATTATGTTGCATTAAAGATCACTTGATGTTTTTAAATAATATTTATGTAGAAATTTTTAAATTTTCAGCTAAAATTCTTGTTCGATAACATTCCCATTTATTGTAAATAAATATTTTTTCTAAAAGCTGACAATTCATTTCGACTACAAACAGAAAAAGCCTACTTCATATTCTCGACAATCTCCCAAAAGCAATGAAAAAAATATTCTTTTAATGTTGCACCCTGTTTGAAGCTATAAATGGTTTGAAATATTTTCAAAACAATTTAGATGCATTAAATGAAAACAACAAGTGAAGCATGTATGGTCCCCTGTGAGTGCACAATGAACGAGGCATAAAAAATGACTAAGTTCAACATTTGCCCTCCCCCTCCCACATTTAGCCCCAAAATACCCCAGGGGACGTTAAATCCTGGTGAAAATGAAAAAACAGTGCAGTTTTAGACCTTAACATATGTAAATTTGAGTTCTGCACCATGCTAAATAGACATGCAGAGAAAATTTTGGACAATATGGTTAAATAGTCCCAAAAATGGAGTGTGTTTATTAGCCCTAAAAGAGCCCCTAGGGCACAACCAAGAGTTATCGTGAAGTATAGACAAAAAAATTATATAAAAATCAATTAGTTACAACTTTCCAGAAAGTTTTATAAAAATCCAAGGCATCAAATTTTTTTAATAAACACAAAAGTTTCAATTTTAGCCATTTTAACCTGAAAGTTTTATAAAAATCCAAGGCATCAAATTTTTTTAATAAACACAAAAGTTTAAATTTTAACCATTTTAACCCGAAACCAGAATTTCCCTGGAAAATCTGTTCTCTTACTTTTCTAATCATACCATGTTTAATGTTTGTGCAAAAGTTCAAAAACTTTCAAGGCGTAGTTATTGAGAAAAGTGCGGACAGACGAACAGACAAGAGTGAATTTACAGGTCTACCCTCCTTTTGTCGGGGGACCAACACTTAAGCAAACCAGAATCAGTATGTCAGTACAGACATGCCTAGCCAAGTCATTTTTTTAACTTTTGAAATTACTACATTTTATTAGGTACAATATAATAATTAATAAAGTACTGGCTCCATAATAATAAATACAAAATCTGCACGGATTAAAATATCATATTTAAACGTGTTTTACGACCGGATAACGTCGGGCAGCCTGCTAGTAATATATATATATATATATATATATTGGATTTACTCGCACAGATAATTACAACTAAAGAGATATATTCAAACCTTGCAATAAAAAACCTTGGTAATTCTTTGTTTTCCATAAAACCCAAGCATGAAAACAATGCTAAACAAAGATTGGTATCATTTTCAGAAAAAAGACAAAGATAAAAAAAAAAATCAGACTAATTGCTAAAGGTTTGATCAAACTTAGATGAAAACAAAATCCTCCATTTTACAATGCGAACATTTTTTTAACGTAAAGAAACATGAAAGGAAGAAAAACAAAATACAAGTCTATGAACGATGAAAGAAACGCAAAACTTCAATGAACCGCGTATGGATATGCGTCCATTTAATCGGTACATCTGAAATCATTGCATGAGAAACCAACAACAATATTTCAAACTTACACGTGACATACCAGGGAAACTGCGATCTTATTTTCGAATTAAGGATGACAGACTAACGGAAATGCAATTACAGACATGAGGGTGACCGACTAACAAACAACCAATCTTTTGCAGAAATGCTTGGCTGCATCTAAAATATGACGTTTCATTCAATCTTTATTTAGCGGTCATAATGCTGCTTCGGACAAAAATGTAGCAGAGATCGACAGACGAAACCTTTCTGGTAGAAGTGAGGACACATCTAAAACCAAAATGGTTGAAAAAAAATAAAATAAAATAAAAATAAATAAATAAATAAAAATTAAAAAAAAAATAAAGATAGAAGAGAATAGACAAAGTATGAGTGCCAAAAAACAAAGGTGGGGAAAAATAAGTTAAAAAAAAAGAGGAAATGCAATAAAAAAATACAAAAAAAAAAAAAAAAAAAAAAAGCAAGCCAATCAAACTGCGGACAGAAGGAAAAGAAAGTAATAGAAACAAATCAACGATCAGAAGAAAACCTTACAATTATTTTCCAACAAAGAACAGAAAGGATGACAGAAATCCTATCAACATTTTTGTAGATTATCGATGTTTGCTTGTCATTATGAATATCTGCGATTTTTATGTGCAAAGCAAACAAAAAAACAAAACAAATATAAATGAAATCAATTTACACTTTCTCCCACGTTCATCAAGCATTGATTACCAGATTTGCATCTCACGAACTTAGATAATGTTCTGAGGTTTAAGTTTATAAACACAGACATTAACAAAGTCTATATAATGTAGGGCCGTTATAAAATCAACCTTTGTTTGAAGTTATATCGCAAGTTATCTGCAATGTTTGCTCTTCAAATTTCACGTTGTCCATTATATTTTAGATTTGCCAATCTGCTCTTCCGGCCTGTGTTTGTTTTCACGTATGCCCTTTCATCCATTTCAGCCTCTTGGAAAAACACAAGCAAGGGAAAAAGATAATTCAACATAAAAACAGGCATAATACTAGTAAAGGTGTATTCGGTTAGAAAAGCATAAGAATAAGACGGAAACGACAACGTACCGGCTTCAAACACATTAGATGTTTCGCGTGTCGGGTAACCGTTTTTTCAGAGATAGTAGAACTAGTGTTGATGATTGCAGAGTTTTATCGTTGAAACTAATTTGCATGTGTAGAGATTAACTGACTTTGCCAAAATAACCGATTAAAAGCAGATTAAGAGTTAATATTTAGAAATTAAGGGAAAGCGTCCATATTGAAAATTTTCTCCGCGTTGTTACAGTGTTGAAAGAACAGACGTTCATTTTTTGACCGTCTCTAGTACCTAATTGCGAATATAATAGATTTACATATTTTTCTTACAGAAAATTGAATAAACATTCTAATTCTAAAATATAAATAAAATTAATCTCGATAATTAATATTTGTTTACATTGTGACAATTTCCTTCATGAAATCTACGAAGCAGGTAATAACCACCCGCTTTCCCTAACTTGTGGACGGAAATTATGCTTGTAAACAATATGTCACACCTGCCAAATCGGAAGTTATGTGTTGCAATATTTTTTTATTATTCCTATGGTTACAAAATTGGAAATTATTGTTATAGACAGTGATAATAACTGATCAATCAAATGGGCCCACGCTCTGCTATCAACCAATCAGAAACCGGGATCACTCCATAAAATATACTGAATCTTTTAAGAATTCCTGCACATAACTACTCGTTTTTACACAGGAAGGAAACTTGCTGTTCATTTTCGTAATGAAGGTTTTCAAATTGGTTACCCACCGGAAGCTCTTTGTATTCGTCTGAAATTTTTTACAATTTAAAGATTTTCTGGATTTATACAGCCATTTTGTTTCAAACTGTTCTCTTTTCACTAGTAAAATGATTTGATCACTCTACAGCTTTAGTTAGTATCTCACTGCCGATACAACCCTTTATCTGTATAAGAGCCAGGTGCGCCCAAAAATGGAGTACGACTGTCACTTCTGGACAGGAGCTGCTCGACTACGCCTATCTTGCTTTGACCGAGTTCAAAATTAGCTTCGAAACCTAGTAGGTGATGCCCTTTTCTTTTCCCTGCAACCTCTTTCCCACAGAAGTGACATCACAAGGCTGTCTCTGCTCTAACGCTATTTTCCTGGCAAGTGCTCGACTGAACTCCAATCTATACCCCCTTGCCAAACGTTCACAAAAAAACACCCGACTCGTTACAACCACTATACATGATTTTCCCCACTATCTGTGCTTTAATGTAAACGTAGATTTCATGAAAAAAGCTTCTTCCCCAGAACTATCTGCCTTTGTGCACTGTTCCATTGGCATGCTTCCTAGTTGAATACAACATGGTAGACTTCAAATCCAATGTAAACAAGTTCCTGTTAAGCCGTCCCCATAAATAATCAAATTCTACCCAAGTTACACCAAACAAAAAACAAAACTAAAATGGCTTTCAACTTAAACAAGCAAACACAATTATAAACATAGATTTATGTATAGCATAGTGACTACGTCACTTGACCAATTGTTACCAAATTTGGTAATGAGTCACTGTCTAACATGTAAAGCTATATATTTATTTAGCATACATTTTTTCTATTATTAATATAAACATTTTTGTTTAAACTATATTGCAGACAATTATTTAGTTATTTGCAGAATACGTATGTCGGAAAAAAAACTGACGATCATACTCCGTGTATAATCGTATATAAATGCATGAATCCGGATACACACCTACGCCTATATGTACTAGTACACACATATCCGTGTGTATTGTTAATACTTTCAGAATCAATGAACACCTTTCTCGATAGATTTTCAAGCATACACACACAATATCTATATGTATATATGCTGTGCAGGCATGTATACACAATATATGCATATGAGTACATCCGGGTTCCTCCTCACAAGAATATGATTGGCTAAGCCATAAATACCAACTGGTATGCAATTTTGAGAGACATCGAACGATACACCAAAAGACTCACACTTAAGGATATTATCAGCTCAAATCACAAACACTATTCAGTTCAGTAAAGTGATCTACTAAATTATTATCCAAATAATGTAACCAAGGCCATTCAACTACTTCAAACCAATACAGAGTAACACGGTAAAATTGTCGCCTCAGACGATATGATTCCATTTGCGTTTGATGTAAACCGATTTTTCTTTTATTTGGTCATTTATTAGTTGGTCAGTTGTGTACAAATCTCAATAGCGATAGGAGCCTTCTATCACGTCTGAAAGTGACACAATGTTAGACGAGTGAGATCGGAGATGCGCCGCTGTACAACTCATGCTCTCTACCGATCCAAGTTATGAAAACAGGACCATTGCCAGCACCTTCAAAACGCATTGCTGGATTGCTATGAATAACACAGACGTGCCCGAGGGTGATGAAAACAAGGTTTCTGGCTACAGTTATGGTCTTTAGTGTGGTTTCAAGTGTGGGTCACATCATGCCACTTCACATCTTCGAAGTCGGCTTGAAAGTCAACATCAAAGTGTACCGGGATGTTCTGAAGAGTTTGATGATCCCCTGGTGCAATCAGGTGGCTGTTGGCAGAGCTAGGTGTGGCAGCTGGACTCGGCTCTGGCCCAGAGTCTAAAAAGACCCGCGGTTGGCTTCAGGAGTGCTACGACTTTGTACCCTTCCCTCACTGCCCTCCCCCTTTTCCAACCTGAACCCGCTGGACTACTTCGTTTCATCATATGTTGAAAGCATCACCAACATGACCTCTCACAACACAAACGCCAGCTTGATCGCCATCATCTGCCAAGTTTCCATTGAGCTCCCACCAGCACTTACGGAAACAGCTTGCTCAAAGTACAGGACCCGTATCGAGGCGATGATTAAGGCTGAAGGCGGCTGCATTGAATAAATGTCAGCTCTACCACATAATCATGTTATCTGAATTGTTTTTTGTCAATTTGTTTTTAATAAAGCTGTAGCGTTGTTTTAAGGTGACACTTATCGTTCGACTCTGTACATCCTTTTTGCAAGACATATACTCACGCTTACATACATGGACAATATGTGTGTACATACATGCAAATATACACGCACACAAAATATTTACATATATATATATACACACACAATACATATTGCGCATGCATGCATGTATCTGTCTCTCTCTATATATATATATATAGATACACACACACACTAACACTATATATGCATGTGCATACATGCACACACATGCATAGATGCAAAATACATATATACACACCCACAATATATATACACGCTCATACATGCACACTATACATACACATATATATATATATATATATATATAGCAAAACTGGTAATTAGTAAAAACCTGAAGAAGGTGCTCAATACTATTGCAGAGCAAATATATATATATATATATTATTTTATGACCGTTTTATCTGCTTAGTTACACGTTTCTGTTACCGAATCGTATCACCGATCCAGAAACTTTGTTAGACTTAAACAGAAGTGGTTATTATTATTGTTATTATTATTATTATTATTATTATTATTATTATTATTAGATAATAGCCACTTCTGTTCAAGTCTAACGAAGATGCTGGATCGTTGATACGATTCGGTAACAGAAACATCCGTAACTAAACAAATAAAACGGTAATAAAATAATATATATATATATATATATATATATATATACACGTACGTACATACATACATACACACACACGCACGTACACTCATATGGCTTCTGCTCATATTGAACTCGTAAGTTATTAAGACATTACTTTCAACTAATGTATCTAAATTTATTGGAATTGTGCCACGTTTTGAAAGATATTTCATCTTAAGTGTATTTGAATACTTTTATGCGAACACAATTATGTACAAATTTATTCTGTATGTTGAAATGAACAGACTTTGACATACATGCGCTCACCTAATAAAGCTGCAGTTGGAATGAATAGGCACCCAAGCGTTGTAAATATTAATTCTTGCAACAGAAATGATCAAACAAGGGTAAAGTAGAAATAACAAGAATGAAAATATAAGACTGTATCTCTTCTCGTTATGTAAATTCTCGCCATTGCTTGTTTTCTTCTTTCCTTCAAATCTGCTAGCCACAAACCTGGTCTCCAATGAACATTAATGAAAATAAAAAATATTAACAACCCGGGATAACCTACATAATTATAAAAAAAGTATGGGCCGCCCAGGCATCTTTGCTCGCTTAAATCTTGTCTATCAAAAATATGGCAATATATATATATATATATATATATATATATATATATATATATATATAAAAATAAAAATTACAATTAAATTTACCAAAATGATCCAAGATGGTAAAATTAAAGTATATTATAAATATTAAAGATTTAATATTTATAAAGTTATCTCAGCCAGATGTAAAAGCTCGATAAAACCAAATAGGAGATAGAGCTTATTATTTATGATTATTTATCTTCCACCAGACTATACATTCATGTGTAATCACCTTTTTCTTCACCATATCTCCTCTGTTCACTTTATTGTTATCAAGTAAGATCTTTGACTTATTTGTTGTTTCATCAAATACTTTTGCATGCAAAATCCGATCCCGCATTTTGCTAATTCCTACCCTCTGATGAGAAGGAAAGTATTTCTTCGAAACTCCGCGGATTAAGGACTATCCACTTATCTAGTGTTTCCTTTTCAGATTAAATATGTTTTTAACTCATTTCAAAGTGTTTTTTAACATGTTTTATTAACTGTTTGCTCGTATATATATATATATATATATATATATATATATATATATTATATATATATGACATGATAATTTATAATATAAATCCCACCTGTCTGCTAAATGTATGTTTGTATGTCTGCCTAAAACTGTCGACACAGGCAACGGATTTTCACGAGATCGACATCATTTTGAAGCCGACCATTCGGACGACAAATATCGAAAAATTAGTCAAAAACATTTATTCCTTCACCCTCAACTGGGCACTTTTCTACAGGAAGGGGTCACTTTTTTCGCCGATATTGTCGAAAGGCATCGCCTCTTTTCAATTGTCTAGCCTTCATTTAAACCTGCGTCACTTCCGGTTTGGTGACGGGCGCAACAGCAAAGACGTCACGTTTTTTATTTTTCACATTCTTTGCCTCCTTCGCGGTACAGATTTGAGCCTGCATGCCTACTACCACTTTTAAAGGATTTTTATTTTGCTCAACACACACCTCCAATCACCCGGGCAACGCCGGGCACCCAGGCTAATATATATATATATATATATATATATATATATATATATAAAATGGGTTAAGAAATTCCAACGAAAGAAAGATGTATATTTAAATAAGGGAGTAGTCACCAACAATGTGTATTTTTTAACATTATTTTATTATTCCGTGTCTTGGTTTTTTATTGAGAATTATGTTTAGATCATTGTAATAATGTTTTTAAATCATTGAAATCGTTTTTAACGCGTTTCAGAAGCGTCCTCGTTAGAAATTATTTTCAAATGTGTTGGAGATGTAAAAATGGCATTTGCGTAGTTCATTTGAAGTGTTTCCAAGGGGTTGAGACGTGTAAGACTTACACGCCTCAACCCCTTGGAAACACTTCAAATGAACAATGATCCAAACATAATTCTCAATGAAAAACCAAGACACGGAATAATAAAATAATGTTAAAAAATACATTGTTGGTGACTACCCCCCTTATTTAAATATATATATATATATATATATATATATATATATATATATATATATCGCATTTCCTATCTGCTCTTTACTCTATCTCCTTTATTTTTTTTATTTTTTCTTTTTAGTTTTCGACCCGTCTCCCTTTTCTCTTTTTATATTTGTTAATGATCGCCATTATTATTGAATGATACTCATCATCAGTTTGGGTTTCGGTTCTAGCTTATGGCACTTAAATCATTTTTTTACTTTTAAAATCATGACTAGATATTGGGTACAATATAATATGAAATAATTAACAGAGAATTAACTATAATTATAAAGACGAAATTTACGTAAATTAAAATATCATGTTTATAAACGTATTTTACGAATTGAGCAACTCCGGGCGTTCCTGCTAATATAAGTGGAAGCAAAATAATAAAACAGACATATTATTAAGTATTTTTTTCGAAAAAAAAAATACTTTACTCAAAATTTTGTGATTAAAACTAAACATTTTGGAAGCATGGAATTAAAGTCATTTTTAATCTTTTAAAAATAATTTTCTAGAATGTTTTTTCGTTGCAATTCAACAGATTATAATATATATTAATGAGTTTTTTTATTGGAAACATGATATTAGAATTTATAAGCATTTTTATATACAAATTCATGGTAAACAAAGAATAAAATGTACCCTCAGCATGAATAATTTTAAAATTTCAAAGGATTATGATATATTTTATTTAGATTGCATAAAATTAAATATCAGGTACAAGAAAATATTTTCCCTCCTATTTTTGTAAATCGGCTTTTTACATGTAAATTAATTCAATTTCCAATAAGTATCGAAAATTGCGTGTACATTTGCCCATAAATTGATTTTTAGTAAATTTATATGCACGGCATAATATCTATATGATATCTATAGATAAAGACTAATAACTGTGGCAAGTTTCGTTGCTCTACTCCTATGGGAAGTGGGTCAGGGGCATTACTTATTACACGCTATTATATATATATATATATATATATATATATATATATATATATAGAGAGAGAGAGAGAGAGATAAATGAATTTGTGTTTATCCAAAAAGTGTTTCCTCCCAAGCATTGGCATCATTATGACATTTCTTCGGTGGTCCCATGTCCAGGCTGACTCAGACATTATGATCAACCTTTCCATAATATTGGTCAGATTTTTCCCGGAGATTATGACAACTTTGTGGCACATTTCGCCTGTGGTCCCAGGACCACTTTGTCTCTCCAACAATATCACGATATGTAGAAGTAAGAGATTGTGTGAGTGTTATTAGTGAATGAAGACGTCCATATTAGTACGAGGTAAGCTGTTCGTTTTTTTACACTCTCATATTCCGAGAAGCAATTATGCGCAAGTATTGTGAACTTTTTTTTAATTACATTTTCACACCAAACACGACAAATTGCCACTTTGGTGTAGGGGGGGGCTACTATCAGGGGCAACAATTACTGGGGTACTATGTAGGGATTTGGTCAGCAATATGTCGGTTCACGTTACACTTGAACTTCTGCATGTCAATACAGTTGGGGAAGCAGGGACCTGGAATGGAATTCCAGAGTCTAACGGTTATGTAGAAGAAACTACTGGAGTAGAAAGATCTTTTACATCTAGGGATCTCTACAGTGTGGGGGTGGGATGTAGCTGCCTCTTGGGTTTGTAGAGGGTGTTCACGTCATGGGGGCATAAGTGTTTGCAGTTCGTCAGAGCATTCACCATTAAATATTTATACAACAGGCAGAGGGATGCAAAATTTCGTCGATGGAACAGAGGCTGAAGCTTAGATGCCAGTTCAGGGCCTATCAGATTTGCGACTCTCTTTTGAACATTGTCAAGGAACGAGAGACTAGTAGCAGATGCACCAGACCAAATGTGACAGCAATACTCTATACATGGGCGAATGGTGGCCTTATAGAGGTACAGGATACTTTCGGGTGTTAGTAGTTTTTTAGCACAGTAGAGACAGCCCACCTTCCTTGCAGCGGCCCTGGCCATGCTTTCAATGTAATTGTTCCAACTCATGTTTCCTGTGAACGTTAGGCCAAAAAGTTTGAAAGATGTATTTTTTCCCCCATTCCACTACAGATTGGAGGTCATTCGCTAGTGTTTCTGCCATTTCTTTAGATATGTGTTCATTTGATTTCCTGTCGTGCCTGTTATAGAGTGTGGTGTCATCAGCATATATACCCATCTCAGGGTCATTTATGAATATCAGGAACAATAGAGGCCCAAGGATAGACCCTTCAGGCACTCCCGCATTTATATCATATTGTTTAGATGTACGACCATCGAGGACAACCTGGATTTTTCTCTTATCTTAGAAGGATTTAATTATGTTAAGTATTCTACCAGTGATACCGTATGATCTAATTTTCCTGAGGAGACGTTCATGCCATACCCTGTCAAAAGCCTTGGATATATCTAGAGGTACCGCTCTGCCCTCCCTCGCTTTGTCCAGTGAATGGTATATACGTTCAGACATTACAGTTAGAATGTCTGCTGTGGAACGGGCTTGTCTAAATCCATATTGTTGGTCAGTCAGAAGTTTAGCATCTGTAAGGTGATGGACTAGAGCATGGTTAATTAAGGTCTCAAATATTTTGGCGAAAAGTGTGAGGAGGCTAATGGGGCAATAATTTGATGGGTCAGTTCTTTCGCCAGAATTCTTGAATACTGGTACCACAGAAGCAGTTTTCCAAAAGCCCGGAGAGCAAGATTCATTAAGGCATTTGTTGTAGAGTTTGGAGAGAACTGGAGCTACTTCGGCTGAGCACTTTTTTAATAGCACAGCTGGGATGAGATCGGGTCCACATGCTTTTGAAGTGTCAAGGTTTTTTATGATAGCATGCACCTGAGCAGGGGTGATTTTCAGATCGTCTAGCGTTGCATCTGTCCACAAAGGAAAGTCAGGAAGGGGGTCGTTGAAAGGGTTCAGAGTGGAGTTTGAGGCAAACCGACTGGCAAGCATGTTTGCCTTTTCGGTTGCTGAGCAAACAACCTCGTGATTGTTGGTTAGTGGGGGAATTGTTGATTGCCCATTATTTACTACACTGTTGTAGATTTTCCAGAAGTCACGAGTTCCTAGTTTTTGTACTTTGATGCGTTTTTTTAGTGGTTTCCGTAAATTCTCTCTTAGCTGTCGCTATTTCTTTCTTAACACGAACTGACAGTTTCATTCTATTCTGTCATTCCATCAAACTATAACGTTGTTAATCTTCAACATTTTAACACACGTCGTGTCTGAGGCAACCGCAAAGGAACAAAAACGGAAAAAAAATCGACATATATTTTTACTACTTGAAATAAAAAGCATTTATTAATAGTACTTTCCAAATAACGCATTGCATAATCTTTAAAAAGTCTTAGTTTGCAATGTAGTCGCCAAAACTCTTCTGTACCAAACACGTGCATTAAAAGTCTCTCACACCAATACGTGGCCACACGTCCATCTCACACCGATATGTCTTGCAAGTTCTCTCACTATTTTGTGTCTTATTTTTATCCGCTTTTCTTGCCCCTCTCTTCCTCTGCTATGATGTCACATCGCGCACCGGCTTGGTCATTTGCATACATATACTGCAGTTGCTGCTGCTAACACGTGTCAGCAGCTTTGTTATAAAACCAAGGAGTATTTGTTAAACAAAGTTTTAACCGTAATGGCGTATATATAAGATATGAATGTGTATAGTCAAATAAGAAATCAGCTACACGCGAAAAAAGGTAAGTGGTGATTTAGGGTTATGGATTGGTTGGTTGGTTGTTTTTGTTTTACGGCATATCAACCCTTTTCGGGTTATTTAATGCCGAATCCAAAGATTTTGAAGAAAAATTTTTAATAGAATATATTTGTTGTTTTCAAGTCGGTTTCTATTTAACCCATAGTTGGAATCCTAACAGGTACTACCACTCCGGGTCAGAGTGGACCTGGGAGCAAAGGTAATTAAAGGGTAGCTCCACACTCCCCAAAGCCCGCAAGCTGAGGCCTAACCACTGAATCTAGTTTAAGATCATATCCTGGAGCAAGGGTTATGGAAGAGAAGTGAATTGTATTGGAGTTAAAGCTTTTACTACTCTCCCAGTGAGATTACGTGTTGGAGAGAGTACGCCCACTTGGATATAAAAAGAATAATTATTAAACGGGGACAAGATGTATGCATGATGGGCTAGTAACTGTAAGTGGTGAGCATAAAACTTATGCACATGAAGGCTTTTCTTACTTTCCCTATAATGTCGAAAGTTATGAGAAAAATCGTTTTTATTTTGTTAATATAGAGATGATATAAAAATACTTCTCTTTATTTAAATTTTTATAATTATTTTAGACTTCTTTTTTCACTTTCTTCCACTGCTTTTCTTTACTTGTGCGTTATTTACACAATGCTTCGGTCAATGTAACCTCAGACCTCATTCAGGTGTATCTTATTGAACTTAGAAATCTAGACGAAATTTCAAACAGAACTCTTTATTTACTTCACAGGGGTAGCATGCTCTCGTCCCGTCATAAAATAACAGAGATTCTAAATAATTTGCAATTATATTTTCTGGTCACCTACACTGAGAATTAAAAATTCAACGTTCAGGAGAATATCACTTTTATAATTAATATCACTTTTATAATTAATTTTTTCAAAGTACTCTGACCATGAGTCCTTACGGACAGTTTTAGTACAAATTTTAGGAGCCTTAAAGCTATTTTATTTCTAGTTATAAATATCACTATTTATTACTAATATATAATTCATTTTATTGTTATTACTTTAGATATTGATTATTATTATAGAATTGAACACGATATGTGAACTATTAATTATAAATAATAGATTATATATACAGTAATAAAGTGAATAATGTATTAGCAAATGTACTTTGAAAAATACATTGTAAAAACGATACGCTTCTGAAGGTTGAAGGTTCAATTCTCAGTGTGGGCGACTGGAAATTACAATTTCGAATTACTTATGACATCTATCCCATCACAGCTGATTGAACGAGAGCATGCTACCCTGTGAAGTAAATAAAGGCTTCCGTTCGAAATTCCGTCCAGATTCCAGAGTTCGATAAGAGACCTCTACCAAGGTTACATCGACTGGAGCATTGTAAAAGTGACACTCAAGATGAGAAGAATACTACAAAAATCAAAATAATAGAAAGAACCAATCGTCATCTCAAAAATTCAGAAATGCTTTATCTTCTTCCAAACTTTAACTATGGCACCAAGCTTGTGTTTTATCAACATTGAACATTTTGGATTTGGAGAAAGCTTTTGACAGAGTGGCAAAATGAGTGGTCAGTGAAAATTGAGCATTTCATTACATTTGTTGGCCAAATTCAGTTTAAATTAAACAGCACATTTAGTAAAAGCTTTAAAGTAGGATTGCCTCAAAGCACTGTACTATGTCTGTTGCTTTTATATATCTGTTTTGGAGCCATTGTCCGAGACGCTCGCCAGATTATCCAGAAGAGATACTGTGTGGTGATGACTTATTTACTTGTGAACAATGGAAGGTTTATTTTTCTAGTTAAAAACTTGGGATAATGCTATGGAAATTAAATATCTGCGTGTGAATGTCACTAAGACGAAAGTGTTGATCAGTGTTGGAAATTCTTTGAAAACAGGAAAATCCATATGCTCCATTTGTTGAAAATCCATGTGTTCCGAGAAAGTCGAGTGAAAATTAAGGATTTCAGTACATTTGCTTGGACAACATCTATGCATCTCATCAATCCTTATCCTTGAGTGGGTTTTAATCTCAATACACGTTCAGATGTGAGATAGAAAGATATCAGCAAATTAAAGATGACAATAGTTACTAGCGGTTAACGCCATCACATTCTTGGCCGTGAATCACTGGTTATGAGTTACAAAAAGATGCTTCTTCAACCATGTCGAACCGAAAACATTGGGAAGAAACCATACATCAGTGGTGGACCAGAAAGTTACAAAATGCGTCACTCATAGTGACATGGGAATTCTTACTTCTGAATTCCTTCCTTTTGGTCCAGAATCACCCTAGGTTCAGTGGAGAACGTAAATGGGTGATTAAAAATTGCTGTTATCCAACCATCAGTGAATGTGGAGAGGATGACGATACGATACAACATTTACTTGCCCTTTCCTTTACTACTCAATTAGTGCAGCTTGAAAGATCTTGCAGAATACAATAATAATGCAAAGAACTGTGTGAAAAATGTGGAAAACTGTTGTATAACCACATGCTTCAAAGACATGTATAATAAAAGATCAACAATATGATGAGAGGATTGAAAACGCTGAATATCATAGACAGAAGTTGATTATTTAAGATAACTCTAGAAATAAGCTTGAAAATGACTACGTCATAGTCTTCAGGAAAGCAGTCCCGTGTAAATGTGTTCCAAAGATGAGAAAGTCTAGGAAAGAAACTTTATTCATTGAGATTACGTTTGGTTTTAGTTGTACAAAAGAAAAATTCACTGTTGGAGAAAGCATTTTGACGTTTTCTATTAATTTGCTTCAAATCTCCCGTTCTGAGGTTTTCCTTGCCGATTCAGAAATGCCATAGCACAAGTACAAAATACTTAACCGCCTTAACAGTAAAAGGGTGATCAAAAGTTACGATAACTAGATGGGGTTACAAAACTGATTCAATGAATGTGGAAAGGAGGACCATATGATGAAACACTGACTACTACTCGATCAGCTTGAAAAATCTTGCTGAATAACGCAAAGGGCTGCGTAAAAAATTGTGGGAATCTGTCATATGACAACATCCTTCAAAGATACATGAAGATGATGCCTTGGTATGTGATTAAGTTAAAGAAACAAAAATAAAAGTTATTTTCTATCCATGAAGAATACTTTCATGAAAAATTGTAATTTACTATTAATAGTTTAAGAAAGGAATTTGAATTTAGGAAAAGTTTATTTCCTGGAAATCCTTTTTATTCATCTGAGACAAACGCAGTTAGAATTACAATGATTATAAGCATATACGAATACTAATTAACATGATACTGTCCATTAGAGTTGTCAACCAACATCTACAATAATTGGTAGTTTTGAAATTCTAGTTTAACTATTGGATTTAAATTCAGTTACGCAATTTATATCTAAAATAGAACCTGTTATATTTGCAGCACCCCAATTATACATGTAATTGAAATGTAATGGTTTAAGACGAAACCATATCTGGTATCACTATTCTGCCATAAAAACAAATCTTGTATCTGAACACACAGATAAACATACAAGTTTTTAGTTAAATAATATCTTTATAATGATTTACAACAATTTTCATCATTTGTAAATATGGATGAGTTACAAAAAATTCATCACCGACTTCAATTTTAGCAGAGGAAGAGGTGAGAGATGGGTGAACACAAGGGAATGAATAAAGTGAGGGAGAAGAGAAACAGTTATGATGAGATGAGACAAATAGATGGTGAAAGACGGGAAGTGAAGGGATAGAGTGATGGGGGAAGGAGACGGGCGAGGGGGAAAGAGAGAGTGCAGAGGGGGGAAGCAAAAGAAAAGGGATGTAGAGAGAAAGATAGAGACAGGGAGGAGATGTTGCATAGGATTTATATTAGAAGGGATGACGTATGTTATCTATTCGTTGACTGTTCATATTAGTACGATAGTTCATATTAGAGAGGTAGAGACAGGGTACATTTTGATACAGAGCCGGGTACATTTTAATAGATACATATAATACATATTGAGAGGGGATGGATAGAATAGATAGATAAAAGAGAGATTGACAGTTATACAGTTTGACAGTTCTGGGAGTGTTTCTATAAACATTATCTTTCTTTAACACATATATTTTTGAGATGATGATTTTCAGTTTTATCATAATGAAGGAACATTCATTATTTCTTGATACTGAGAAGGAGGCACATTCTTAAATGATAGAGACACATTCTTAGATGCGTTTATACACAAAGTTCTTATAATACAAATTCACAATACCTTTGTTGTTGAATGACATAACACGAAGACGACAGTTACAAAAATATGATGATGTTCGTTTATTCCATTGGACCAGTCAATGGCTTTGCATCAAGGAATTCAAATTTTCTACATTATTTCCTTCTTCTAACCTTCACTTCCAAGGCGGATGTCAGCTCTGTCTCCCGACCCTGTCCCGGCACCGACTTCTCTGACTCCTGACTCCTCTCCTAAAGCTCTAACTATATTGAGAACTCATCTCTTACTCATGACGTCATTGCATGACCAAACAACGTGCATATCGGTCCCGTGGCCTGACATGCCCAAAACATGTATATCGACCACACATGCTTGCAAAGAAAAATTCTCTAACCTCATTTCCGACTAACATATTTTACAATAATGTTTAACATTTTCTATTGGTCGGATCTAGATAACCTCAAATTTAATTTCATTTCATTAACAAAATTGCATCATCAGATTCTTTTTTCAATAATATTACTAACAACGAATTCCTTTTCAATAACATATGTATTATTTATTTTAAACTTATGATCGGAATTCTTAATTCCAAACCTAGCTTCCCAGGTTCGAATTCTCAAACTATCCTATCTCATTTTTACTCACAAGAATAAGCGACTATTCCTTAACAGAGATAGAACAGGGAAAAAGTAGAGATAGGGGAGAGAGAGATAGGTTAGGGAGAGAGGGGAATAGGGGAGAGAGAGGGGAATAGGGGAGAGAGAGGGGAATAGGGGAGAGAGAGGGGAATAGGTGAGAGAGAGGAGAATAGGTGAGAGAGAGGAGAATAGGTGAGAGAGAGAGAATTAGGCGAGAGAGAGAGAATTAGGCGAGAGAGAGAGGAATAGGGGGAGAGAGATACGGTTAGGGGAGAGGGAGAGATAAAAATAGTGGGAGAGAGAGAAAGGTGGATGGAGCGAGGCAGAGAGAAAGGGGGATGGAACGAAGGAGAGAGAAACGGATGGAATGAGGGAGAGACAGACAGACATAGATATTTGCATTGTAAATGATGAAGATGTTATTTGGATAAAAAAAGTGTATTTTTATTATGTATCTAGACTTTATGGACACCACACATATTTTTCTAATTTGTTTCAGAATAAAAATTTTCTGCACAAAAAAAACAAAAACACAAAAAGTATGCAAAACAATTTATTCTTATTGAAAAGTAAAAAGAAAAAGTTAATCAATTTGATGAAACTAAATAGTGATGCATCTTTTCTTCGATAAAAAAAATTACTAATTTCAAAGAAGACCCAAACGTTATCATTTCTTACATTACTTCAAATTCACCATCGAAATGTAGTGAAGCTAGTGAGAAAGAGAGAGAGAGAGAAAGAGAGAGAGAGAGAGAGAGAGAGAGTCTAAAATTCGTAGCAGATTCGATATCAACACAACAGAACCCATAAAAATCAACTTATGAAATTCACTGAGGATTGCCAATTTAAATAGTCAAAAACACTTCAAAATCGATGTACAATAAAGTAAGACGAAACGAGATACTAGGATCTGATCGATACCAAGCTCAATGGGTGACCCAACGGACCATTTTTTTTTCTAGTTCTAGCAGAAGGAAGAGGCGCTCGGCCTTGCCCGGTCGTAAAACATGCTTAAATAAATTTTTATTCATGCAGATTTCATATTTATTACTACAAAGTCAATTCTCTATTGATTATTATATTGTACCTAATATATAATACTGATTTCAAAAGTTTAAAAAGAAATGACTTAAGTACCATGAGCTAGAATTAAAACCATAACATTTAGCGCTTTAGCCACGTTCCGTACCGTTTAAACTATCGACAGATAAAGATTTAAAATTAAACCACTCCAAGCTATGAATGAATTTGCGTCTGCACAAAAGTAATAGAAATATGTCGGCAAGTTGGAAGGAACATTTTGCATTTCACCTTGCTGACATATTTCTGTACGTGTTATCCATCCAAAGATTATATTCTTAATAAATCATCCTTGTTGTATGATTACTATTTCCTGTTGATTTCAGTGTTATGTGAACAGTATTTTCAGAGTTTATCAGTTAAATATTTTCACACAGACACACATACATACATTTACTGTTTTATTCATCTAGATAGATTAATAAAATTGATTCATTATCACGATTATGCACTTGTTTACTATGCTTATAACTAGGACTAGAACAACAGCATGTTCTTGTCAGTGTTTGGACTCTCAAGAGTATCCGTTGATAACTTATATGCTTTTATATATATAGTGATGAGGTTCTTGGTTGATTAACTGTGTCGGATATATACTCGAGAGTCAAAACAGAATATTTTGTTGTCATAGTCCTACTTACAACAACGATATTTTGTTGTTTTTACTTTTGTCCCTTCCCAAATATAGTGAAAAGATGCTGAAATGTTGGAAAACTTTCTGAATTAATCTTTATGAATATAAAGTTGAGATTTTTATCGCTCTGATATTGATATTAAAAGCCTACTTTTTGTCTTTAAAAATTATTTAAACAACCTTTTTAATATACTCAGTCATGAATATTCGAGCAACTACATGAAAATTTACTAATTTGCATATTCATTTGAAGAACGACCGTTAATTAATTACTTGTTCATGGTTCCTTATTAGATGATTGGTCACATTTCACTATTACAAAGAATACTCCTTATGCATAGTTTTTATATTCTGCATAGTTGCATAGAATTTAAGATAAAAACGTTCTATCACATGGATATACATATATATATATATATATATATATATATATATATATAAATGACGTTGGTGTGTGTGCAAAAAGTTTCTACCAAACTCTTATCTAAATATTTAGTCTACAGAGTTGAAATTTGATATGTAGGGTATTCGGATATGTAGAACACTTTATTATGGTTTCTAGTCAACAAAGATTGCTGCTAAAGGTCAAAATTGAAAACCAAACAGTTGATCGTCGCAGGGTAAGTCTAATAAAACTTCAATCCTGTTGCTTTTGCTCATGTGCAAAATTAAACATTCCTAGCTCAAAGTTGTTGAATCTTTAATGTTCCGTATCCATCTGTTGGCAGCTCAGACGGTAACGACACTAGAGAAATAAATAAGGACTAAGGCTGGAGTACTAATCGCTCTGGTTTTATTTTGTTTTATTTTTCTTATAACTTGAAATCATCACTATATATTGGATAATAATTTATAGAGAATTGGCTTTATAACAATAAATAAGAAAGTTGCATGAATTAAAATATATTTGTGAGAATTTATGATTGAGCAACGTCGGGCAGCCTACAAGTATCTTACACGTGTTGTTTGGATTTCATTAAAAGCAAATATATGTACTTGACGTTATAAGATTGTTCTATTTTTAGGGGTCACCTAGAGATGGCGGTATGTAAATATTTAGCATACAGAGAATTATGTAGAGATTCGAAATGACTACCATTATTTTTCCCAGAAAATTTTATACATCTGATGTAAATCTTATGAACATAGGATAGATTTGAAGTCATAAGAGGGTTATGTCCACACGTGCACCCCTTAGGGATGAACTTAGAGATACGGAAACACTTCCCTGGTAAAGTTTACATAAAAATACACTTTTAGATTTTCTGAAGATTCTCTAATCTTAAAGAACACACAAATACATCGCTTTTCTAGCTGTCACAAACCAAAATTTTATTTCCATTAAATTTAAAAATATAATTCAAGTGAACACATAAATCTTTATAAAATAAAAACAGTGGTAGCAAAATTATTTTGGCAGCTCAATTAACCACATAATTACGACCGTTCAAAATTAAAAGTTTGCAGTCTTGTGCGATAGGTCCCATACTGTCAGCCAAACTATAACCTCTGTCCCATTGCCGAACTATGGCATCCCTGCGTCTTTTTTTTATAAATACTTTCATTGAAAGTACTCGGACAACATCAAAGCACCGTTACTCCCTCGATGTAACTGACCCCAACAAGCAGCAAAATCTAACCCCACACTGTAGAGATCTATAGATGCTGGAAAGCCTTCTACTCAAATAGCTTCTTTCCTTTGAACTGCTGGACTTTGGAATTCCTACTGGGCCCCTGCTTCCTTGATTGTATCGACATGAAGAAGTTCAAGTGTAATGTGAACAAACATCTCGCTGTTCAATTTCCTACATAGTGTCCCCACAAATTTAATCCCAAATAGTTGCACGTTACAACTTAATGGTACTATGCCTTGTTTGGGGTGAAAAAAAGCAGATAAAAAAAATTTAAACAAGATATTTGTCTAGAAGCCAAATTTCATAGTGTACAAATGCAGGTTCCAAATAAGTGAAGCATTCTTGCAAATCTAATATAATCTTCATAATGTTTTTGAATTTTTAGATGAGGATCGATTATTTGTATTGTTCGGACTACTGTTCTCATCTTGGTTGTTATTCTCACAATATTTTGACCGATGTAACCTCCGACCTTCTTCAGGTGTATCTTCATAATGGCTGTTTTTCACCATTCAGCAATAACAGGCATTGTGAAGACACACCTACAGAAAATCGGACGTTAGATCGGTGGAAACGTTGTGAGAATAACAACCAAGATTAGAACAGTAGTCCAAACAATACAAATTATCGATCCTCATCTAAAAAATTCAAAAACATTATTAAGATGATGTCATCTTGTAAATAAAAAGTCATCCTAACGCAAGAAATAACTATTAGATCACAAATACTGGACAACATCCTTATATCCCCCTTTCGATAAAACATGAAAAAGGCAACTGTTTATATTAGTTTTATTTCAACACATAAAGAAAACAAAATGTGAAAATAAAGAAACGAGACAAAAGAGATAATCGCGTCAAAAGGGAAATGATGGAAGACTTAAAGTATGGGGGATAGTTATTCCTACATCAATGCTAAAATTAGCAATCAAAGATAAAACGACTGACTGGATATTATAAAAGTCAATAAATTTGAATCAAATTATTTTTGCTGTAGAAACATACCAATGATGGACCTAAATTATAGAGAAAGCAGATTATATATATATATAAGTACTAGTCGTTCCAAACGAAAAGCATCCTATTTTTTTAGTGCAAGAAGTCTAAGAGCTATCAAAAAGGGAGTGCTACCATGAAACCGAGCGACATTTTGTGTTCAATAATTTATTTTACTACATAGTCACCACCAATCTTATAGCAATTTTGCCAGGAATTCAATGACATATCTCTGCTTCTGACGCACGGCGATCACAGTGGGTTGCTTTCTCAGCGTCACACACCGTCAATATCTGCAACAGAGAGATGAAACTTTCAGATTATAAATGCATATGTTCAGTCATCATAACAATGCAATTTGTAATCCCCTCTGGTCCATTCAGTTGGAATAAAAATAAATAAAAAGGCATAACTTTTGCAATGCCTCCCATAGATAGTTTTCATTAGAAGGCTATATGTTATGGTGTCCATGACATAGTTAACGTGGTGCTGGGTTGAACGCAACTTGTGTGTGCAAAAGAGTGCAAAAGGGTCAACAAAAGTTACCAATGACATAGACCAAACCCAGAACTTCCATTGACAGAGCATTCACCTGTGTTGCAAGACAGATCAGTGAGTGTATAACAGGAATTGCAGCCCCATATGCATACCCTGATATCAATAGAAACGCACATGGGGATTTTTTAGTCAATTAGTCACTTCAATTGAAAGTTGAGCTCGAGTTTTGAGTTCAATATACAGTCGTCGAATTGAACGTTCTCACGGAGCAATGAGAAGCAGCTATGTATGAATGATGAGTCAATAGAGAAATTCCCACCTTCCTAAGGATAGGCAGAGAAATAGGGTCACTCCATTCAACCGTGAAACCAATAAAAATCTAATTGTCCAGAAAATGAGCTTTTTGTTCTAGACGAGCTGACACGGTCAAGACATGTGAGGAAACTATAGAATGGTACGTTTCTACTTTTATAAATCCCTCAAAAGGGCTGAGGTGCCGCAAATATGAACATTGACTCAAAATAAGCAAACACCATTCGCCACCCAACCTTTCCCTCCATATATATAACAAATACCCATTAATGGTACAGGGGAAAATTTCGCTCTATTTTTTATGTTTAAGATTTTTCCCGCATTTTAACGAAAATCTAGATCAAGTGTGCACTGTTTGGTTATCATTTCTAGACTCATAAAATATCTGACGACAGGAGTTAAAAATTGACAGAGAATGTGCTTGTAAGTTTATTTCATTTCCAGTGAAAGTCATTTCAATTTAGAGCCAAGGATCGAGGCTCATCCATCATTTTCTGAGTAGTTCCTCTTGGCAGATATCGTTACTGTTGATTTCTGTTTTGGGAATAGCCAGATGGGAATGTTGCAAGAAGAAAAAACATAAGAATTTGGTAAACAGTATAAATAACAAAAGCATGCGAGTCGGAAAGTCTGTTCTTATGAATTCTGGGCGTCTGCAAAAAATCCAAAGCTTTGGCAATCTCTTTGCGTATTCAAATAAATTAAACAAGGTGGTTGTTATTGTTTATTTTGATTCTGTTTAATCTTAGAGAGGTTGAAAAGTAGCCAAAGTACAAGAGAAGACAATCCGACAAAGTGGTTTCAACTTTGATGGCAAATGTGAAGAACTGTTTTGCTATATTGATATGATGCTATTAACGAAGATAGGGTCTCAATGGGCCCATATATATATATATATATATATATATAATGGCAAGTGGAGGGTACCATGTCTTGCTAGATTGTAAAACATGCTTAAATATATTTTAATTCATGCAGATTTCGTATTTATTATGACAGAGCTAATTCTCTATTGAATATCATATTCTCTCTGATATATAGTACCGGTTCAAAAGTTAAAAAAAAAAAAATAGCACGAGTCATCAGCTACAATCGAAACCAAAATATTTAGTGCTGCAGCCGCATTTCTTACTGATGTAGCTATCGAGAGATAGGCAATAAAGACTTCATTTTAAACGATATAAAGAAATGAATTGAATTTTGGCATGCGCAGAAACAAATACAAATATGTCAACAAGTTGAAAGGAACATTTTGCCGGCATATTTCTGCATGCGTTATTCGTTCAAATGAAGATTTTACTCGTTATGAATCATCCTTGGTATATAGTTTCCTGTTTATTTCAGTGTTGTGTTTAAGAGTTTATCAGTTAAAGATTTACACACATACATGTACTGTATTTATATAGATATTTCAATCGAGATGAAAGGATCGATCTAAAGGGCCTAGCAGACAGAGCTAAGATGTTTGACAATCTTCTAGATAATTTAAAGGCGATTTAATAGAGAGGTCATACAATGTGAAATTAGGAAAACCTGAATAAAGACATTTTATTCAAATGACTTTTTTCTTTTGTCGAGAAACAATAGCAAAAGCAGAACATGATGAGCAGAGCAACGACAATCGGCATTCCTGTGTAATAAATTGCGAACAGACGGGCTTACCTGACAAACGCTCGAGGTGTGCACTCTGCAAAGCGGGCACGTCCAAAGAAAAATGGCAAGATGGCGGCGGCCGGTTAATATTGCCAAGTAATCATGCAAAATCTCGTGTTCTCTCGCACACACGAGAGTTCAGCTTAGATAAAAACGGGTCACTGTGAGGAAGAAGGGAGAAGGAAAAACGTAGTCAAGACAAAGACGACGCTTCTGACGACTGAGAAGAAAAAAGAAGAAAAAGAGCAAGAAGTAGAAGAGGAAGAAGAGAACGATACATGAGAAGACGAGGTGTGTGCGGTTTTGAGTAAATCGAAACAGACAGAAAAAAAAAACTCTGGTTACAAGCTATCTCGGCTTTGGTATGGAGAAATTTGACATCAGATTAATTCCGGAATTCGATGGCTCCCCCACTGGTCCCTCGGTGGTCGAATGGCTGGAAAAGGCTGAGCGCGTTTGCCGGTTGTGCAAGATTAAAGACCCAGCTATGGTTATCCCATTGAGACTCTAGTGTATGCCGTGTACCAGCAGCTAGGGGAGGATCCGACCATGGAGCAGATTACACAAGCGCTATACGGGGCATTTGGTACAGACCCTTTTGTCGCCTGGAGGTAGTTTTCCGAACGCCGACTTGGGCCGGGGGAGACAGTGGATGTCTACATGGCCGACTTGAAAAACCTTGCCACTCCCTTCGGCGGTGCAAGTGATCGCATATTGGCATGCGCCTTTTTGTCGGGACTTCCGGATGAGGCAAGTCGACTGCTGCGAGCATCGTCAAGACTCACTGAGATTGGATTGGAGGAGTTATTGGCGAGAGCACAAAACATCTTGAAAGACGATCGAGAACTAGTCTCCGCAGCTTTTGACACTCTGGACTCGCCAACGAAGGGTCTACGATGCTATACCTGTGGTGGCCCCAACCACTTTTCCAGAGACTGCAAAAGCGGTACAAGGCGCACCCCTAATTATGGAGCACGACAAGTAATACGGTGTCACCAATGCAATAAGCCAGGCCACATAGCGCGAAATTGTCCGGGAAACGGGCAAGGGGAGGACGCCGCAGCACTAGCACCCTCCCCAACGCGGCATTGAACAAAGCGCTGCCTGCAGTAACAGTTCAAGTTGATGGATGTGAACGTTCAGCGCTGGTTGACACCGGCTGTACCCAAACCCTTCTTCGAAAGGAATATTGCGCCACATGGAAGAAAAAAAGGATCCCTGTACTTATTGTCGGCCAAGGCTCATTGGTGTGTTGTGGGGTCAGCGTTATTCATATCAGCATTGGCAATGGCTCTCCGGTTGCTGTGACGGTGTTAGTGGTCGATGGGGAGCTGCTCGGATATGACCTTCTCCTTGGAATGGACGCTATCACACAGCTAGGCGGAATTACTGTGAACGGCGCCGGTGATGTGAGCTTCTCTCGACCAAACAAACAAATGTGTGCAGCAATCACTCTCGATGAGCCCGACGTCCATGCAGAATACGATAAGGGTACAAACACTTGGACAGCGTCATGGAAATGGGCAGGCGACCAGCCACCAGTGTCATTGCGGAATCGACTTACAGAGTATCCCCCTCCTGCGTGGCTTAGGGGGCAGTACGAGGCAGAACTTCAAGTGTGGCTGGATAATGGCTGGTTAGTTCTATACCCAGAGGATGAGCTCGGGCCCCCGCGGGGGCTAATTCCCCTGATGGCTGTCAGACAAGAGAACAAGCAGAAAGTTCGATCTGTTCTTGATTACCGGGAACTTAATGAATACGTTGACCCACACACTGCGGGGGCTGATGTCTGTGCTCATAAACTATGGGAGTGGCGGCGGCAGGGTGCGGAAGCAGCCATACTGGACTTGCGCAGAGCGTACTTGCAAATACGTGTTGAGAAATTGCTGTGGCCGTTCCAGACGGTGGTGATCAAAGGAACTCGCTATTGCTTGACCAGGCTAGGATTCGGCCTGAATGTAGCCCCTAACATCATGACAGCAATCATGCAGGCGATCCGGCGTCAAGATGAAGCGGTGCAACATGCGAGATCGTCGTATATAGACAACATTTTTGTCAATGAGAGCCTCCTGTCTGCCCAGGCGGTCAAAGAACACTTCGAGCACTTCGGATTGTCGTGCAAGGAGCCGGAGCGGCTAAAGGACGGGGCGAAAGTGCTCAGACTGCAGGTGAGCGGAAGTGCAGATGGCCTTCAATGGGGAAGGAGTGGTGAAATCCCGGAAATCCCATCTACCATCACACGTCGGAGCACGTTTTCCATTTGCGGAAAATTGGTGGGTCACTTCCCTGTGTGTGGGTGGCTCCGAGTGGCTGTAGCGGCCATAAAGCGACGGGCAACTTCTATGTAAACTGGATGGGACGATGAGGTGCATGATCCTGCCCTGCGAAGCATGCTGGTGGAAGTTGTGGCCAGAGTGACCAATGATGACCCTGTACGGGAGAGCTGGTGCGTCGATGGGAGTGAATTTACAGTTTGGGTAGACGCCAGCTCACTTGCCCTTGGCGTTGCTCTGGCGGTCGATGGAAGGATAATAGAAGATGCCTGCTGGCTTTGGCCGGAGAATGACGCCAAGCATATAAACCTAGCTGAACTCGATGCTACACTGAAGGGAGTCAATCTAGCGCTTCAGTGGCAGGCTAGAATCCTTCACATCATCACGGATTCCACGTGTGTGCATCGGTGGATGACCAATGCCTTGAACGGAAAAGCACGTCTGACAACGAAGGCGTCGGCCGAAATGTTGATCCGGAGGCGGCTTGCTACTCTAACCGAAACCACTAAGGAATACGACTTGGTCATAGATGTGACATTGGTGCAGTCCTGTTTGAATCAGGCGGATCGTCTGACCAGAGTGCCACGCCGTTGGCTAGACCTGCCAAAAGAAGTGAACGAGTCAGCACCTGTAAATTGCGCTGCAGTGGGACATAGACTCAGCCCGGAGCATATTAATGATGTCCATTGCCAAAGCGGGCACCCCGGTGTAAACCGAACGCTTTACTCCGCCAGATTGGTTGACCCCTCTGTGTCTCGGAGGGCTGTGAAATCTGTTGTGGGAAGCTGCAACACCTGCCGATCGATCGACCCAGCACCTGTCCGGTGGAAGAAGGGAATACTCAGTGTGAAGCGTAATTGGGATAGGATTGCGATGGACATAACGCACTACAACGGGAGGCATTTTTTGACGCTTATCGACTGTGGACCATCTAGGTTTTCATTGTGGCGGCCCCTTCGCCGGCAGGACGCGGCTGCCATTATCCATGAGTTGGAAGGTGTGTTCCTCGAGCGTGGCCCTCCTTCTGAGATACTCACCGACAATGGCCCCGCTTTTGTTAGTGAGCCGTTTAAACAGTTTGCAGATGGCTGGGGTGTCCATCTGCGTTTTCGGTGTGCCCATGTTCCCAGTGGAAACGGGATTATTGAGCGCAATCACAGAACTGTTAAGACAATCGCAGCGCGGAAGGGGTGTACGGTACCTGAAGCAGTCTATTGGTACAACGTCACCCCTAAGGACGATGTTTCACCCTCCACTGCGCCAGCCAACGCGCTACATACATACCGTGTCAGGGTGAGAGGTTTGGAGAGCAGCTCACTACCCGAACCGGAGCCACCACAAAAGAATATAAAAGAGGGAGATGTCGTCTGGGTTAAAAAACCCTGAGGCCAGTGCACGACTCGCTACGGAACCGGTCATGTCACTGAAGTGATCAGCCCGCAGGCGGTGCGAGTTGATGGAGTACCTCGTCATATTGAAGACTTAAGATCAGTATTCCAAACGCAGCTGCCGCTTGACGAAGATAGTGAAATTGAATCCGTGACCAGCGACCCATCATTCTGGTTCATGACGGCTTCAACGCACAGCGACACTGAGAGTGGTAGCCTTCAAAGTACTGACCCTCCTGCTGATGATGAAGACCCGGACAGTGATACTGTGATGCTCAGCTTTAGGTTCGCCGACCTTCGTGTCACGGAAGACAGCGCAGATAATGATGAAGCCCCGAATCCCCCTCTCCGAAGAAGCACTCGAAGAAAAAGGCCACCGCCTCCCTGCTCTGTTCTGACGACTGAGAAGAAAAAAGAAGAAAAAGAGCAAGAAGTAGAAGAGGAAGAAGAGAACGATACATGAGAAGACGAGGTGTGTGCGGTTTTGAGTAAATCGAAACAGACAGAAAAAAAACTCTGATTACAATTCCTTATTTGGACATCAACAGGTGCCGTAATGACTACCATTTCACTAAAGATTTGCCATTGTCACAAGCCTCGGACAAACAACACTAGTGTTCTTCTGCTTGCGTTGATAGAATGAGTCAGTCAAAGACAAAAACAACAAGGCTCTTTCGGCACTGAAAGAAAACCTCCCAGCAGTTTCTGAACTCCCCCCGCCCCCAAAAAGAGTAGGTAACACTCACCTAGGCACAAGCTAGGTTGCCAAAACACAGGACAACCTGCACGTGGGGCTATGTACAAAACGCTCTGTGTCCCTGTAGTATCGACGTGAACTCAGGGGATGCTTTAGATAGCGTCCGATGATGGACCTCGAAATAGAGTGAAACGCTATGATGATTCAAATTAAATGAAAATAATGTAAGAACAAGTAATTTCAGCAGGTGCCTTACTGTTATACTGGATACCCTTACCAACTATGGAATTGGCTATGCCGAGTGTAAATCTTATCTGATCACTGCATTAATAGTGTTAACAAAGGTATGAATCCATCATCCCACTGCAATTAAATGTAAAATAGAAAGTTCATCATCGATTCAACATGTTTTTACATGCATGCTTATGTCCGACAGTTTTAGAAAATTGACTTCCAAGTTAAACTACGGGGTGTCCAAAAAGTCACTGAAGAGTTTTGAACTTAAATAGATTTTTTATTTTTCATGGTATCTTTCTGTAATTTTAACACAATCTGATTAAGAAATTGGGAAATTCTTTAAAACACGCAACATTCAAACAATCTGACTAAGAAATTGGGAAATTTACAAAAAAAAAAGTGCAACATTCAAACAATCTTTAAGAAAAATAATGTCTTTTAAATGTTGCCCATTTTCAGTTCCGCATATTTGTGCTCTTTCTAAAACATTATTCAGGACATATTGTAGAATCTCTGGATTGCGATTTAACTCCTTTATATCGTTCCTGATGTTTTCCTTCAATTCTTGCAGGGTTTGGGGTTTGTTAACATGGACTTTTTCTTTAAGATATTCCCACAAGAAAAAGTCGGGACTAGTCAAGTCTGGTGAACATTGTGGCCATTTGACATTGCCATAGCAAGAGATGATGTTCTTGCCAAAGCATTGGCTGAGAAGCTCCATGGTATCCTCCGCCGTATGTGCCATTGCCCCATCTTGTTGGAGCCATAATTAGGGAGTATTTGGAATTTGTGGGCGCAGGAAGTCTGTAATCATAGTCTGGTATCTTTCTCTTCAGTAACAATGACAGCATTTTCGCCTTGATCTTCAAAACAATAAGCTTAATAATTTTCTGTTACTGCACACCATATAGTACACTTTATAGGATGCAACTGCTTTTGATGAATTGCTCTTCGATTTTCAGAGCCCCAAAATCTGTAATTTTGTTTGTTAACCTCTTACATACAGCTTGGGTGTTTTCTAGTCTGTCAATAGACATCTTCAGTGTTTGCGATAATCATCTTTCATACTTTTTAGCTCCTTACATAAAGTGACTTCATGCCTTGTCTCGAGCAATTTCTATAAAATAGTGAAAAAGAATACGAGGAGGAGAAGAAAGCGCAGAGCAAAGAGTGATTCAACTCTTCAGTGACTTTTTGTACACCCTGTATCTCTGTCCAGGTCTTTATCCTTCTTTTTCTCAAATTTATCCTTTTCACTTCCTCCCATTTTTTCTTACTCTTTGTCATTCGACTAACGTTGCTACCTCAATTGGTCTACATTTATCAACCAAGCACTCTGTAATTCTGTCAATGTGACCAAACCAACAGAGTCTGCTATTTTACATACTTTTTATATGTTTATATTTAATCTTTCTCTGTGATCATCAGATCTAAGCCTATCTTCCAGACTTACAATACAAATCGATCATATTCTCATATCAATTCTCCTCATGCAACACATTGTCAACATTAGTTTCTATCCATCGTAACACTGATAGACTTTTCTTTTCCTTAACAGAAACACTTAATTGTATATAGTGAATTGTTTTCAGAATGAAAGAACACAAAAGGATTGCTATGCCATTGAAACAAGCACAATATGGACTATAAACAATAACGAAAATAAGTTAGAACAAGCACTTTTAGTGTTAGCTGTGAATATTTGGAATTCTCTCTCTCTATAAAAAAACAAAGGAAATCAAAAGCGGTAAAAAGTGGATTTTGAATAAAGAAATTGATTTTGAATAAAGAAATTGATTTTGAATAAAGAAATTGATTTTGAATAAAGAAATTGATTTTGAACAAGGAAATTGTTTAATTTAGAAATCTGTAGTCCAAAGTTGAAGAAACCAATAGAATATTCGTTCTACGATGACTCTAAACGGTACTTATGTTACCGTGCTAAAATAATAACGTCATTATTTAGAAAGTCATTGTTAACATAACAAATGCCGCCAAGACTAAACATGTTTCCTTCAATAATTATAAAAAACCTTCTCTACCACCAATAACAATGGCCAACGACTCTTTATCTGAAAGTACATCTTTTAAACTCCTTGGCCTAAGGTTCACAGGAAACAGGAGTTGGAACAATTACATTGAAAACATTGCCAACGTCACTGCGAAGAAGGTAGGCTCTCTCTAATGTGCTAAAAAAATACTAACACCCGAAAGTATCCTGTACCTCTATAAGGCCACCATTCGCCAATGTCCATGTATGGAGTATTGCTGTCATATTTGGGCTGGTGCACCTGCTACTAGTCTCTCGCTCCTAGACAAGGTTCGAAGGAAAGTCGCCAATCTGATAGGCTCTGAACTGGCATCTAAGCTTCAGCCACTGTCCCATCGACGAAATGTTGCATCCCTCTGCCTGTTCTACAAGTATTTTAATGGTGAATGCTCTGACGAACTGCAAGCACTTGTGCCCCCACGTAAACACCTTCGACAAACCTGACAGGCAGCTAAATCCCACCCCCACACAGTAGAGATCCCTAGATGTAAAAGATATTTCTACTCCAGTAGTTTCTTCCCCAGAACCTTTAAACTTTGGAATTCCATTCCAGTTCCGTGCTTCCCCAACTGTACTGATGTGCAGAAGTTCAAGTGTAACGTAAACCAACATCTTTCTGCCCAAATCCCTACATAGTACCCCAGTAGTTGTTCCCCCTGATAGTAGCCCTCTACACCAAAGTGGCAAGTACCTTGTTTGGGGTGAAAATGTAATTAAAAAAAAAATAGGAAGAGAGGGAGTTTTGTAACTATTCTGTACTTTCACTTAACAATTTAATAAAAACAATATCGTAAAACGCAAAATTAATTTGAAAATACGATTTTTTAAATATAGCCTGGTAACGTAAGTGCTTAAGCATCTTATAAACAGTGAATATAACAGTTTTAAATTTTAATGTTTTTCTCTCTCTTTCGACGGTATAGCACGATTACAGTGGAACTCCCCAAATGGTATAGTTAAAAATATAAAATGTGCCCATGTTGCATGCCATAGAGAAACAAACGTCGATTAAACCACATGCATGTAAAGAAAGTGGTAATAAATGAAATCTGGGACGTTATAAAACTGTACATGATTTACGCATTGATTGACATTTAATAAAGTGTAAAGCCAAGAAGTCTGTGAGGACCGTTTAATAAAGTGTAGATCTATGTATAAATCATTGGGCAAATTATATCGGGCAATATATTTTCCTTTCATTTTCTTATCTATTTTTTATACAAAGTGGGTGAGATGAAATTAAAAACGTTTTTTATATCCTCCTTTCAAGCCAATGTTTATGCTTAAAGCAAGTATTTAGCATACACAATTTGTTTTAATTGTAAACTGATGAAATTACCACACCTATTTAACTCAGTTATGTGACCAGTTGAGTTAAAACTAAAGAGATGGAGCACAGAACCCAGAGAGTTGGTATATAAGCAGGCTGGGATATTTTATCATGCTTATGTAAGTAAGTACATTCTCTAGGTCTTAGACTACAATTGACTATTCTAATGTAAAAATGCTGCTTCATCCAAGCAAGACTTTTGTTAACTGAAGGTCAATTGGAGCCCTTATACCAGTAAGTGCTATTTTGGTTCTAGATTTGATAAATCTGAAATATTGTATGACAAACTGATCTCATAATTTGTATGTAAAAATAAAAAAAATAAAAACTTTATTAATATTCCCAGCTGTTGGCACCAAAACTGAAAGAAAGAAACTTTCGTGGATAAGGACGGTTGTGTGTCTTTAGAAACAATAAGTGCACAGTTTGATGTCAGTGTGTGAACTGTACTCACAATTAACTGAAGATGCGGAAGATCTGCGAAAAGTTTGTCCTTAGGCTGCTCAGAGAGGATCACAGACTATTTGACAAAACCCGGCATCAAGACACGTCCTCACCCTCCCTATAGTCCATAATTTTCTCCTTGTGACTTTCGGTTATTCTCTAAGTTCACAAAAACCTTTAGAGGCTGTCGTTAGGAGATAATTGAGGAGAAACACTCGTCTAGCTGTAAACACTATCAATAATTCCCCCCACTCTTTATCTGTGCCTAAACCTAAACGTAGATTCCATGAACAAAGCTTCTTTCTTAGAACTGCACGCCTGTGGAATTGTCTTCCGGTTTCCTGCTTTCCGGCTGACTACAATATGGTTGTGTTCAAGTCTAACGTAAATAAGTTCTTGATGAGCCGCTCCATATAAGTTATCAAATTTACCAAATTTTCATTACTAATGATTACTATATTGCCCAATTTCTACTGTACACTCTTTAACCCTTATCCTTGAGTGGCCTCTTGGCCTTGATAATGTGGTGATGCCTATGTAAAAATAAAAAAAAAAGATGAACAAGGCTGTGATGAGGGTCTTTGACATGCTCACATAAAAGCATTCCCATGGGGCCTTTCGAAAGTTGTTGGAATGGTACAGCAAGTGCATTGCAGCCAGATGAGATTACTTCGAAAGGGACTAGAGTATAGTGTGTAAAAGTTCTCATACAAAAAAGTCTAGAAACTTATTGAAGACACCTTGTATTTCTCGCCTTTCTAGAAAACATATCCAAATACCAGAAATTGCTAGAAGATCTGGAAACTCTGTAAGACGTAAAAACAGGCTAATAATTTTAAAACTAAGATTGTTTTTGCAAATTTATTGATATGAAATGTACATAATTTTAACTAAAATGAGTAATTTAGAGTTGCTAATTATACAAGTTATTAATGGCTAAAGCTAGTTTTCTATATCGATTTTGTATCATAGAATTATAATTCAAAGCAATCCAACAGTGACTTTATTGCTGTCGGGTTGAGGTATGTTTCTGTTCTGTCCTAGGAGGTCCACTTAATGGGGGAGTACTGATGGATCTGTTCAGGCATTTACGGATAATAAAACTGTGCTAACTTCTGAATACTACACCTGACCTTGTATCTTACCCCTTTGCAAAGAGATAAATAATATCTAGCTTTAATCGATGCCCCTTTCTCCTATCTATATTTATTTTTTTACATATGGCTCCCTCTCCCTTGAATCTACTCTCCACCCACATCTATTACTATATTTTATCTACAATTCTCACTTCTGTCTGCTAGGAATTTTTTTTTTTTTACCTCAGCACCAAAGCCAGCAAAATCCAGCCATTTTTATGAAAAGCTTTTTTTTCTGTTGACTGTAGTATGTTGCTAGTTCTGTCCAGTTCTAGGAGGTCCACTCTTCTAGACATTGCCTTTTCAGCTTTGGAGAAGGGTTTTGTTTATTGCTACTAGTCTGAGTAAAATCTGGGGGATTTCGACAAGGTTGTCCAGACATTTTTTGTAGACCAGAGTGTTCTTCCTCTAAGACACCGACTCTTCAATTCCATTTTCCATCCTTATATCATATCATCCTTCCATGTGTAGTTTTTCTTCTTTCATTTGTTTTTTCTCTCAATTCTACTTCTCCCTGCCTCTATTTTGTCTCTTACTATCTTGGACCATTCTTTGCTCTGCACTCTTCTCGTTCTTGTATTCTTTCTCTCCATTTTATGGAAATTGCTCGAGACAAGGCATGAAGCCATTTTATGTAACAAGTACAACAGATGATTATCGCAAAGACTGAAGATGTCTATTGACAGACAAGAAAAGACCAAAGGTAAAAGGAAAACAGGGAGCAGGAAGAGAGTTCCACAACCTTGCAGTTCTTGGAAAGAAGTTACTGGAATAGGAAGCTGTATTACAATGAAAAAACAGCAAAACTGATGGAGACCTCTAGACCAACGAGTCAAACGAGCTGGAACAAAAAGAAGCAGAGAATAAATAAAACAATTCTAAAGAACAAATGAAAACATAGTATTTATATAAAAAAGACTGAGACTAGCAATCTCACGTCTGTGGGAGAGAGAGGTTGTAGTGAAGAAGAAAGGAGAGAGCCTATCAAATTACAGATACGTGTCTGCACTTCATCTCTTAATCACCATCAAATAAAACAAGGATTCAACAACCGAAATATAATAACAATAATCTATACATGTTCTGATCCATCCATCCATCCAGCGCAGCCGTAGTTGAGATTGAACTCACTACACGAATTTGCAGTGTAATTCAAATCTTGTCGATAGTAGTTGTAGTGTAATTCAAATCTTCGCCTGGGTTACCAAGGGTATTTTTTATTGTGACGCCATCACTAGACAGGGTGTCTACCACAGTGTAAGAGAGTCTCATTTACCATCGACAGAAGGATGGACCACACAGTTTCTCAACCTGGTATTTTACCCCGCAGTATATACTTCCCAAATTGTCACCTATCTGGTATTGGCCAGGCTCAACGTTGCTTAACTTCGGTTATCTGGCGAGAACCAGTGTGTCAACGTGATTGTGCCGTATATGTTCTGATAGCAGATTTGTATAGATAAATAATAGCCCCCCCCTCCTACTTTTTTCTCTCTACTCCTACTCCCCTCTCCTTCCTTCACTCAGACTCTTCTAGTTTATCTTCCCATACTTTTACCTCGATTTCCTTTCTCCCTTCCATTCTTTTACTCCTTCTTTCTCTTCCATTCACCTGTTCTATATGTTATATGTTCTATATCTAATCCCCCTTACACACGTTGCTCCATTACGGATTCTTTCTTTAAGATTCTCAGCTCGGGTCACGTATTCACTTTATATACTTCAGTAATCGATGTATATACTTAGTATCAAAATGGTTTACCAACCGAAATGGATGATCAAAAGCGTTAACCCTACTTAAATCAGCTTCCCGCTCTTTGGCTCTTTTCTCCTTCCCTCTCCTTTCTCTTCTCTACACAAAGTGTTATCCGGGATCAACACCGGCTTGTATGCATTTTATTTTATTTCATGTTTTACATCTTTAAAAAAAATCTTTTGGCAGAGCCCAAAGCAAGGACGATCTCTACACCGATTCAATAGAGAAAGAGGAAAAAAAAAATGGCTTCTTTTTTTATTTTTTTTGGCAGTCGATTCTCTATTGCTCGTTCGTCCTTTCTAGATCTGTTTTTAGCGTTGCTTCACCGAATTGTTTTTATCTGATGTGTGCAATTCAGATTTGGAAGGACACGGACTGAGAGCATCAACCATTCGAAGCTGCGGATGTATTTACAGTTCACTAATATATTCAAGAACCTCTTTCTCTTTCTTACACACTCCCACACACACACACACACACACACATAAGATAGAGCGATGCACATATATCTTACAATTTTTCTGGAAAATGACTAGTCAAAACCGCAGGGAACACGTTCTCCCATAAAATACGACTTTTGTAAAATGTTTATCCTGAAGTTTGACTTGTTTAAGTGCATTCACAATTTTAGAAACAATTATCTGGCAGCCTAACGTTGCCCGATCGTACAATACTCTTAAACATGATATTTTAATTTATGCAGATTAAGTATTATTATTATAGAATCAATCCTCTATTGATTATTATATATTACGAGGAATAATTTTTCCGGTGGATTAATTCGCAAAAAAAAAACAAAAAACAAAAAAAAACTAAATAAATAAATAAAATATAATAATAATAATAATAATGAAATGTCGTTCATCAAAATCCGTCTGTTTGTTTATAATATCACGTCAGCCGATATTTTGGCTTGTCGATGAATACCTAGAAAAAGTAACTTCTAATTAATTTTAGTTTTAAAATATGCAAACGAAAAAACTGATTTGCGTCGATTTTAAATGGTACCTCCTCTTTTATCTCAAATTGAACTTATTAATAAGAAAAAAAAATAGTGGTGAGGTACACACGGACTTGAACATGGGATCATTCGATCTGTAGTCGAATGCACTACCACTAAGCTTTATCTCCAGATTATAATAAGTCTGTTGTTTTTTTTTAAAGAAAAAAAAATGATTTGCTGAAATTTTATTATCTCTTTTTGCCGGTGTAATGTAAAATATTCCTCTGTAAAAATTCTTTTTATCTATAAGAGAGAATAGCTATTTTTAAGATCGGATTTTTTCGATCTCTGATATTTATCAGATGAACTTCTGTAGAAAACGTATCTAAGAACACTGCCAGGCATATAACTTAGCTTTGTGTGAAATTTGCAAAAGATAGGTTCAGTCGTTTCGGAACCTATAAGGAAGGAACTCACACACACAACGTGACTTTTATGTAATAGATAAGATAGGTAAGATGATGAACACTACTTTGAATAGAGATAGAATGTCTTATTCAGTTAAATTCATATCGTTACAAACTACCGAAATTTGTCTCTTCAACTTCTCTCTAAAGTTCAAATATGCATTTTAATGTGGAATTATTGTGACTTCTTATCGACGTATTTGCCAATAGATCTGTTCTTGGAATTTTCTTACTTCGTTTTTATGAAAATTGGACTTTTGTGGTCATTTTTATAATCATTCCATGAAGAATTTCGTTATTTAAAAAAAAAAAAAGAAGCATTTCATGATATGGCTAAAAATAAACTCTACGATGAAAGTTGTAAGCGACTTCGATATTTTTGTGGAATTGTTATTTTGGATATCATTTGAAAATGATTTACATCGTTGAAATATATATATATATATATATATATATATATATATATATATATATATATATATATATATAAATAGGTTAATCATTTACTTAAAACGTACTGTTTGTATATACCAAACGTAATGGATTAAAAAATGTTTTTCATAAATAATTTTTTTTTTTACAATGAAAAAAATCGTTTTATAAAAATTTTGTAATTTAGAAAATTTTCGTAACTGAGAAATAACGGTAACAGAGTGTTTGTTATATTATCCATTTAAGTTGTCCGAAATGGTGCTTTTATAAGTTTTTCAAGGTAAACATCTGAAGAGTACGTCACTAAATATGCAGCAATAACATAACTGAAGACTTGTTAGTCGCAATACGAAACAATATTGTAATGGATACTTTTTGAAAAGTAATAAATGGCAAACTGAAAAAACTTGATATTTGTAACTTGGAGAATTATTACACCACACACACATATATATATATATATATATATATATATATATGGGATGACCCATAAAAACGGGCCCCGGCTCTAATTAGGCCCCGTTTCTTACTGTTTTGTCCGAATTAAATGAAACTTTGGTCATAACTAGTTTATTATATTCAAAACATCACATCAAAACACTAGGGTCTTTGGCCTTTTTTCTTTTTTTCTCCGTTCTACAGCATATGTTCTAGATATCCTCTTGTTTTTGGGGGGACACCCTGTATATATATATATATATATATATATATATATATATATATATATATATATATATATATATATATATATATATATAAAGCCTCTTGAAGAAAATTAAAGTTGAGAGCATTAAGATGATGCAGTTAGCTTTAGCGTTAACCCACCAACTTCCGAAATGTGAAAATAATGTGAAAGTAAAACGTAACATGCAGCCGCAGCCAAGATTGAACTCACTATACGAGTTTGTAGTGTAATTCAAATCTTGTCCGTAACTGAATACTTGATGCTTCGCCAGAACTTTCACGGATATTTTTAACGTGACGCCATCACTAGATGGCTTGCCTACCAAGGCTTAAGTGAGGCCCATCTTCTCTCGAGAGAAGGATAGATCGCGCTAGTTTCCCTAACCTGGTATTTTACCTCGCGGTACATATAGCGCCTCGCCTTTCCAAATGGTCACCCATCTGGTACTGGCCCGGCTCAACGTTGCTTAACTTCGGTGATCTGGCGAGAACCGGTGTGTCAACGTGATTGTGCCGTATACGTCACGTCAAAGAGGGGATCGTATACTGAAAAAAAAAATCACAATAATCAAAATTGTCAATCCTGATTTCAAAAGTTATGAGTTATAAGAGTAAGTTCAAAGAACTTATGACATGACTAACCAGCAGAGCGTTACCAATGTCGAGCAATGGACGTGCTTATCGGGCATGAGCATGCAGTATGATGATTTATACAATTAAAACTTGACTAGTGAGGCTTGAGGATATGCGTTGTATGGAAAGGAATAATATCAAAATGATATAGTGTGTGTGTGTGTGCGTGTGTGTGTGTGAAATGTGAGTCTAAGACAGGTTTAGATTAGAGGAGCTTAGACAATGATTAAATCTCGAGAGTATAGTACAGGTGCTTATATTGATGTTGAAAGAATGAAGGAGTGTGGTTGAGTTCGTGGATGTATAATAGTTAAAGATTCAGTTCACAAGGAATCCATGGGAGGAATTGATAAAGATGGACTTTAAAGAAAGAAGAATAAATGAATACGTGACCAGAGATAGGTCAGTTTGGAAGTTAAATTGGAAAAGCAATGCGGCATATGCTAGCATGTAAAAATAAACGTGAATAATGAGAAAAAGAAACGAAAACAAGATAAAAGGAAAAGCAGGAAAAAAAGTAAAATATAGAAAAAAAGCAGAAAAAGAAAAAGGCAAAAAAAGGAAGCAAAAAAGAAAAAGAATTAAAAAGAAAAAGAATTACAAAAAAAAAGAATTAAAAAGAGAAAGAATTAAAAAGAAAAAGAAAAAAGAAAAGAAAAAGGAGAAAAATGAAAACAAAAAATGGGATAAAGTAAAAAAAATGTGAGAAAAAGAAAAAAGAAAAAATAGAAAGAAAAAAGAGAAAAAGGGAACAAAAAGAACAAAAAAGCTACAAAAAGAGAAAAATGGAAAAAATAGGAGAAAAATGAGAAAAATGAAAGGGAAAAAGATAAAAGAAAAGGGAGAAAAAGAAAAGAAAAAGGAAGCAGAAAGAAAAAGGAAATGAAAGAGAAAGGGAGAAGAAAAAAAGAAAAAGAAAGGGAAAAGAAGAAAAAAAAACGAAAGAAAAATGATAAGAAAAGTCTAAAACGCACACACCGTGAGGAGAAGTCGCCTTAAAATATGTACGCGTCTATGACATGTTCTGGTGATTATGTTGATTACATAATCACCCCACCATTTTTACATATTGTTTATATTTCCTTTTTTTTTTTTTTTTTTTGATTGTGCCATAAAATATCTTCCCGAAAACGGTTAAGTCCAACTCGAATCAAATTAAGACGGTAAACTTTTCCATTAATGGCGCCATTCGAAACGACTTAGAACTTTATTTTCTCTGCGGACAAAATTTGAAATAAGCAGATTCCATCGTAATTCCATACGAAAGAGAAACCAAGAGAAAATCAAATTATATTTCTAATCCATCCTCATCTCAGCAGTGAAATCCAAATGAAAGACAAAAGACGTGCCTTACTGTTGAAAGTAGAGGAGTTATTTGATGGAGGAGCGAAAAGAGAAGGAGATAAAAAGAATTGTCGGTCGAGGTTTCATCGAAAAAAAGAAAGAACATTTAGAGTTTATATTGTTAACTCAGGCGGGAGGTGACTGTGGCTGAGTGGTTAACAACGCAAATTGACAACGTGGGTGTTCCAAGTTCGAAACTAGTTCGTTCCATTGAAACACGCTCATTTAAGATGCTGGCAACCTTCACATGGTCCCTTTCGTGAGTACTCGAAGTCTTTCTAGAAAAGAATTCTAAATAGAAATCTATGTAAGATGCGATCTTCTACAAGTTTATCTTGTGGAACTCTGGAATCTTCATGGGGTTTCGAACAGAACCCTTTAATTCATGCTTGAACTGGATAAACGTTAGAAGCCATTCGTAATTGTATTTGGAGTGTCGCCCGCCCTGAGGATTGAACCTTTATCCTCCTGAAAAGTGTAACTTTCCAACTGAATCTTACCAAATACTCTTTCAATTACGCCACTGGTCCTTGTAGAGATCCCGTGCAGATTTCTGAGTTTGACAGAAATAATCCAGAGTCTTATTGGTTGGTTGGTTGTTTTTGTTTTACGGCATATCAACCCTTTTCGGGTTATTTAATGCCGAATCCAAAGATTTTGAAGAAAAATTTTTTAATGGAATATATTTGTTGTTTTCAAGTCGGTTTCTATTTAACCCATAGTTGGAACCCTAACAGGTACTACCACTCTGGGTCAAAGTGGACCTGGGAGCAATGGTAATTAAAGGGTGGCTCCACACTCCCCAAAACCCACAAGCTGGGGCCTTACCATTGGATATAGTTTAAGGTCATATCAAGGGCCCCCATTGATGGACTTTTACCCTCTGCAGGGGGGGGCAGTCGGTGTATTCTAATGCCCCACCGACAGGGCCCCAGAATCTGACAAGTAGCATGAAGAAGGTAGGAGGCTATATCGACCGAAATGTTGTAAAATAGTACAGAAGCTGAGAACAGTAGTCCAAATAATCCAAAAATATGAATAGTCAATCCTTATCTCAAAAATTCAAAGCAAATTCGGGTACTTCTGGGTTTACTGACCCGTATTTCAGTGATGTTGCGTAGGCATATCCTGGCAGTGTACGTAAGCGCTTATCAAAACTTTAAATTAAAAGAAAGTACAATTATCGTATAGGAATTACAATGAATAAAAATAAAAATACAACAAATAAAAATATAACATCGATATACAGTAAATTTCATGAATAAATATTTTTTTTGTAAGAAAAATATTGGAAAACATCTTTTTTCTTTTCGTTGGTACGTTTTTGCAAGAAGGACCGTTTTAATGTAATTTTTTGCGGAGTTATTTTTTTCTTTTTTACTCCTTTTCTCTGTTATGGTTACGGCAATGGGTTACTCCTAAAGAATATTTTCGTTCAACTGCAGAGCAACCACCGACGGCAAAGAGAGATATCCTCTTCACATGATTCGAACTAGTCTTCGTCTACGAAATTAAGACTGGTTTACGTTAGGTGTTAGAGCCCTCCTGATCCTAAGTTGCTGTAAACTTTCCAACAGTGTGATACGACTGTGATCCCCGGCAGAATACACTTCTTTATTATGTAAAGGGTTGGCCTTTTGGCGTTATGGTTTAGTACTGTCATCAGGAAACCCTACTTCTTGGTGGGAGTCATATTCTCTGAAGACACAGGGGAGTTCAAAGATCCTCCCAACGCTGTGTTTCCTCCTGTTGAATAGAGATTTGGCTTTAATATATCATCCAAGCTCGCTAGATTCACGAATTGATTCTACGAATTGTTTTAATGATTTAAATTACCTGCGAGAATGGAACTAATATTTCTTCCAATTTATTAACTGTCGTTTGCTGAGATTTCCGTTGGCTAAACACACACTGCGCGTTTGTAATGTCGTATGGTCAATCGATTTCCTTTTGTTATTAGTTAAGCGTTTTTGCCATATTCCGCCGGTCTACATAAGCTACCAAGTTATGACGATGCAATATTCACAGAAAAGCGGTTCAGTAAATGCATAGCATTTATTTACGCTTCTTATGCGCACACACACATAACAGTAATAAAACAAATTATTTAAACACTTTAATGCAGTTTCATGACTATCCATTCATCAAGAGCATGTTTGGATTATCCAGAATGCATCACATTGTTGCGGAATATCAAATACAAACTTTAGTAGTTTTATTTGTACTAGTTGCTTTTTATTTTCTCTCGCTCAGCTCTTTATCAAAAGCGGCTTCCCATCCTGTCGCGGCCATGTCTGGATTAATCCATCGATTCTCTTTTCAATTACTATCGAAATTTGCACAAAAAAGTTCGTATCCTTTTCATGTGATATAGGATTTTTTCAGTGCTTATGCACAATAGGAACCGTGTTATCATCAGCATGTTCCTGGCAGGTTATATAAACTGGTATGATGTGAGGAAATGCTTAACAAAGCATTCGACATTTGTTGGAATAAATGTTTAATGTATATTTTGCTTAACAAATTGTTAGTTAATGATACAGATTTACATGTTAAAAATGGCTTTCTAAATAATATTTCAGCAGAAGTACATTTTCATTAAAATTCCACTACAATGAACGTTTATTATTATTATTATTATTATTATCATTATTATTATTATTATTGTATATTTTTCCTTAATTTTTAACTGTTTGCTAACGTTTTAAACATTTGCCATCCTTTTAGTTAAAACATAAAAGAAAGAAAAACTCAGTTTTCGTTCGGCAACTTCGTCGGTCTGTCATGCTAAAAATTTTGATATGACAGACTGACACGAATGTTAGTAACTTTGTATATTAAGACACAATGGATTACTCTTATTCGATTCATCCACGCATCTCTAGACGTCCATCAACTTGTGAGCCAAATTTAGGAACGGCATTTAATTTTACTTTTTATATTGACGAATTATCATCAAAAGTTATTTGAAGATAAAGGTTAATGAGATTGGTAGATAGAGACAAACTAAAAGATAGCAAAGGGTGAAGAAGGGGCGAAAGAGAGAGAGAGAGTGGATGAGGAGGAGAAGAAAAGAGGAGCAGGAGGAGGAAGATCAGAATAAACGAGAAATGAGGAGGAAAAGGAGAGAGGATGATAAGACTGAACAAGAGAATAAGAATAAACGAGAGAGGTGGAGGATAAGAAAAGAGAGAGAGGAGGAAAGGGAGAGAGGAGGAAAGGGAGAGCTGAGGAGGGGGAAATAGAAAGAGGGGGCTAAGAGGAGGAAAAGAGGTAGATAGGAGGAGGAAAGAGAGAGATATGAGGAAAGAGAGGAAAGAGAGGGAGATATGAGGAGAGATAGAGGAGGAAAGAGATGAGTAGAGAGAAAGAGAGAGGAGGAGGAGAAGGAGAGAGAGAGGAGGAGGAGAAGGAAAGAGAGAGGAAGAGGAGGAGGAGAAGGAAAGAGAGAGGAAGAGGAGGAGAAGGAAAGAGAGAGGAGAAGGAAAGAGAGAGGAGAAGGAAAGAGAGAGGAGGAGGAGAACGAAAGAGAGAGGAGGAGGAGAACGAAAGAGAGAGGAGGAGGAGAACGAAAGAGAGAGGAGGAGGAGAACGAAAGAGAGAGGAGGAGGAGAACGAAAGAGAGAGGAGGAGGAGAACGAAAGAGAGAGGAGGAGGAGAACGAAAGAGAGAGGAGGAGGAGAACGAAAGAGAGAGGAGGAGGAGAACGAAAGAGAGAGGAGGAGAAGAAGGAAAGAGAGAGGAGGAGAAGAAGGAAAGAGAGAGGAGGAGAAGAAGGAAAGAGAGAGGAGGAGGAGAAGGAAAGAGAGAGGAGGAGGAGAAGGAAAGAGAGAGAGGAGGAGGAGAAGGAAAGAGAGAGAGGAGGAGGAGAAGGAAAGAGAGAGAGGAGGAGGAGAAGGAAAGAGAGAGAGGAGGAGGAGAAGGAAAGAGAGAGAGGAGGAGGAGAAGGAAAGAGAGAGAGGAGGAGGAGAAGGAAAGAGAGAGGAGGAGGAGGAGGAGGAGAAGGAAAGAGAGAGGAGGAGGAGGAAAAGGAAAGAGAGAAAAAGAGGAAGGAGGAAGAGAGGAAGAAGAAAGAGAGGAAGAGATAGATACCGAAGGAGTAAAGTCTTCAGCCAAATCTATTATATCATAAGAGAAAGTTGCAGTTTCATCTATTAATGCATAGATAATTCATTTTTCATTGCTCGAGGCGCGTTAAGTTATTTCTACTTGTTTAAGATTAACCTGCAACCATACAAGGTAAAGATATCTAATTATTTGCATTATTTTTACTCTCATGTCAATATATTTGATGCAATTTTGTAGAAACCAAAGTAATGTCTTAATTCTAATTAGCATTAACGGAAAGTGAAATCAACTTGAAACATCTGGAAATACTAACAATGGCTATGGGAACTAATGCACCAGTTGTATATGAAACCTTTTTTCAAAAAGAAACATTTAAACAGGTTTTGTTGTGCTTCAGAATTTTTTAGTGTTAACATGTTGAGTGTTATTTTCACAACGTTTCGATCGATGTAACCTCCGACCTTTTTCACGTGTATCATGTCGGAGTCAGAAACTTTGAACGGAACCTTTTATTCAATCTCTCTCTAATTATCATTACAAATGATTATGTGGTACTTGTGCAGTTTAGTGATGATTCTGGAAGGATATAGGTATTAGAATAATCGGTACTTGTACAGTTTAGTCAAGACATTAAAAAATGAAAATATCGAAAAAAGTTTAAATTGTATGTATTCGTTATGGAACGAAGTTCTCCGAAAAAAAAAAAAAAATTCACTTAATTTCATGAAGTAGTTTTTTTTTTTTTTTTTTTTTACAGCGAAAAAACACGTTTTTATGAGAGCGCGTTGAAGGCAGGCATCTTGGATTAAAAAAAATTGTTTGAATTTTAGAAATGCCAAAGGTAGATAACTCCAGTTAAAGCGCTGTTAAAGACCTCCTTCTCATCTTTAATACTAGCTTTTCTTCCTAAAAATCGAACATTTTGCTCGGTATCATAACAAATTGTTTTTTCGCTGTAAAAAAAAAAAAAAAAAAAAAAATACTTAATTTCATTAAGTGAAATTTTTTTTCGGAGAACTTCATTCCATAACGGATACATACAATTTAAACTTTTTTCGATATTTTCATTTTTTAATGTCTTGACTAAACTGTACAAGTACCGATTATTTTAATACCTATATCCTTCCAGAATCATCAGTGCAGGAAGTTATGATTGGCGCTGGTCATGGGATTCGAACCCTGCAACGAAACTATCTCTGTCTCCATTATTAAGGAATGAACTACAGGGCCACCGGCAATCATAATGATGTAAGCATAAACGTTATACACGAACGGTTTGGAGCGATCAAACGACTAAATGTCACAATATTCACACACAGGTCAAATGCCCGACTTTTACATTTTAACAGACAGTGTTCAACTGTTAAAAAATCTTATTACTCAAAGCGACGGAAATAATTATATAGTAAGAGGCAGAGATATGTACTGATAAATTATAAGATTATATATAGAGAAATAAAAGGGATATATACTGATAAATTATGAGATTATATATAGAGAAATAAAAGGGATATATACTGATAAATTATGAGATTATATACAGAGAAACAAAATGGGTTTGAGGCTCCTGAAGTTCTAGAATTGTTTGCAAGGATCCGTGACATGGATGAAGTACTGAGTAAAACTCTGTCGTAATATTATGGAGGTTGAAGGTTCAATTCTTTAGTGTGCCCGACACTTAAAATGCAATTAAGAATTACTCATCATGTCTATGCAATCATTCCATGTTTTTATTGGATCAGATTCTATTTCATCCATAAATGATATCTTGACAGGTGCTGCTACTCCGGACAAAAGTGAATTTGAAAGCAGTGGAAATTAAAGGGTGGCTCTGCGCTCCTCAACACTCCTAAATTGGAACTCCACCACAGGGTACAGTTTAATGTCATAAGTTTACGGAGGTACTAAGTGTGGAAGAAGGGGGGTAGTTTTAGAGTTGCAATAGGTTTAACTGGAACTACAATTCCATCAGGGTAATAAGATGCTTTAGGACTAGTAGTGACAATCTCTAGGTTGAGATGCTATATATTCATTTACAGATAGCCGCTTTATCTTTTCAAGACTCATCAGTATGGCACATCAACTCCCGACTATAGAAGAGATAAGTTATTAGTTTAAAGAACCTTCCATTCTCGATGTTATTACTCTAATAATTTCTTATTCATTGATGTTATTACTCTAATCATGTCTTATTCATTGATGTTATTACTCTAATCATTTCTTATTCATTGGTGTTATTACTCTAATCATTTCTTATTCATTGGTGTTATTACTCTAATCATGTCTTATTCATTGATGTTATTACTCTAATCATGTCTTATTCATTGATGTTATTACTCTAATCATGTCTTATTCAGTAAGGTTATTACTCTAATCATGTCTTATTCAGTAAGGTTATTACTCTAATCATGTCTTATTCAGTAAGGTTATTACTCTAATCATGTCTTATTCAGTAAGGTTATTACTCTAATCATGTCTTATTCAGTAAGGTTATTACTCTAATCATGTCTTATTCAATAAGGTTATTACTCTAATCATGTCTTATTCAGTAAGGTTATTACTCTAATCATGTCTTATTCAGTAAGGTTATTGCTCTAATCATTTCTTGATTCCCACTACTTTCTGGAACTCCACATTTTAAACCATATTTATATTTTCTTATGAGAAGAAACAGTAAACACAAGGTCGGTTTTCTACGTGGGGCAAATCCAGCTCTCCAACAAAGGACACTCTGGATGGGAAAAATATAAATTGCCTCAGTCAAAAAGGATTTATGCTCTACTGAGCGAGCACAGACCATTTATTACACTTTGATCCGAAGTCGCTATGCTTAACTTATTTTTCATTATTTACTATTTATTTCCATTTTTTTAAATATAATTTCCTTAATTTTCATTTCTGCTGAATCTTTTAACTTTGTTTTCACCTTACAATATAAGCAATATAAATTTCTTATACATGGCTCCTTATTTTAGCTTTTATTCTGGCTGCCATAACGAGAGATTTAACCTGCATCTGGTTGAACTGGCTTCATTCTTTAGAGGGGGAAGATTCTAGGGAACATCAATTTCACAATCAGTCCCCAATTGTATGTATATCCCGAATAAGAAGATGACGTTAGGTTTTGTAGGTCCTCCTACATAGAGCACCTGATATTCCCAAATAGTCACCGTCTGTTAACAGACTAGGCTTAGCGTTGCTTAACAGTAGTGATCTAACGAGAACTATTTGTGCAAAGAAAATTATGCTCAAGAAGTGTTTAGTTTAGACGTAGGTAAAGTACATTTATATTTAGATCATCATCATATCGTGTGAATGTAAAGTTTCTATTGTCGATATGTTCCTAATCAAAATTCTTCCTAGAAAGATATCAGGTACGGGAGAGACCATGTGAAGCTTGCCATCATCCTAAGTGAAAATGATTTTTGTGGAACGAACTGGATTCGAACTTGGGACACACAAGTCGTCAGTCCGTGTCATTAACCACTTGACCACCGTCACCTTCCTATACTTGGGTAAAGTCGAGTAAATACATGAAACTAAAATAACGGGAAGATACATCAGACTCTGTTAAGCTTGAGTAAATACGTTACTTTCGGGTACGTTGCGTCAATACATTATTCTCAGGTAAACTGATGATGACGTCACAAAAATGCATAAACCAATTTAGGGGGTAGACTTTTTGTCAGCCAGCCTAGTCTTTCCTTCCCTTCCTCTAGAAGGGCTTATTCTTATTTTTAGATAGCCTGTTTGGAGTCCAAGGGATCAAATGCTGGTGTTGAAGTTTCTTTTAGTCTAGGCTAGTCTTGAAATGATTCTATTTTCTCACCCTTTTCATTATCATGTCTTCTATAAATCCTTAGAATAATCGCCTTACTATTTCCTATAGTAACATTAGAGATCTCAGCACAAACTCTCTCAATGGTTAGTTTTTCACTTTAGCAAATATCCTTATATTCTAGCTCACTGTGAGACTAAAGTAGATGCTTTTATTGATAGCAACGATTTATATGTGGATGGTTATATACTTCTTGTCCACTTAGGGTAGCAAAATAAAAAAAAAAGGTCTAACGAGACGCAAAGCAAATTTCACTACGTGGGTTGCATCACTACATGGGTTGCATCACAGAGCACTGTTCACGGTACACAGGTCTAAATGCTCTCCAAACTCCTCCCAGCTACCTACTTTTATAGTGTCCTGGTGTGCCTCATTAGCCGGTGTGTTGTGAGATCTGTGCGAGATCGATGGCTTTAAAAGACCACGGATGCCATCTTGGATCATTTTATTTTTCTTTCTTCTCAGCCTGCAGGACAGAAGAACGACTCTGATGTAAGTGTTGACTATTTATTTATCGTTTGTACAGCCACACAAAACACAACTGTGTGGCTGCTTGCTTCTTTGATGAACATCACACTTAGATTTTCCAATCATTTACATGGTCTTATTTTTCTTCGCAAGCAGCTTTTCACTCCAGTTTTTAATCTCATGGGTGTCTTTACTAAACTACTTCCTATTTGTTCTTTTTGTATTGTTTCTCTTCTGACAATGATCCAGCAATATTGATAAAGCATTATAACTTTATTCATGAAGCTCTGTCTTTGATTTTTAGGTATTTTAATGTTCCCCATTCTGATTGGTCCCCCCCCCACGAATTACACAGATCGAGTTCGTGTAATCTGCTTTAATTTTTCTTTATTCCTATGAAATTGTCACATTCCAAAACATGCTTTCCTGACAATAACCATAATCAACCATCCTTACTTGATCTGTTTCTCACTTCTCCTCTTGAGACATGCACATTTACCTTATCCTCCATTGGTTTCTTCTGATCATATTGTTGATTATGTTAAGATTGATTTTTCTGTAAAGTCTACTTTTAACCGTCCCTTCCACGAGAACACGTTTAACTCCAAGAAGGTTGATTTGGATGGGTTTGCAGTTTCCTATGTGACATTCCATGGAGTTCTATCTGATTCTGCTAAGGAGGTTATTGACCGACTTCTTGTTGGAATAGACACCTTTATTCCTCATCGTAATTTTCAATGCAAACATTCTCTTTCCTGGTTTTCATTTGATTGCGCTCGGCAATGGTAAAAGCACAATCATCGGAATCGTTCAAGTCTTCTAGACAGTCCCACAAAATAGCTAGCAGTGCCTATAGCAGAGCAATCTCTTAGGCTAACTGTAGCTATCCTCAAAGGATTTGTGATTAATATATATATATATATATATATATATATATATATTAGATATTAAGAGGAGATAGATATATATATAAATACCTGTTCACATATACTTTTTTCATGATAAAGCTAGAAGCCAGAATTAGATGGAATCAAGCAATTGCATCGTTGTCCGTTGTCGATGCAATTGCTCAATTCGACCTAATTCTGGGTTCCAGTTTTATCATGAAACAAGTATATTTGAACAGGTATTTATATATATTTATCTATCTCCTCTTAATGTCTAATATATATAGAAAAAGCAGTTCATCCTTCATAGAGACGTGATGTCCTTCGACAAATATGTTGTTCCGAAATCGTGTCTGGGTAGTCGGCTGATTTCAGTTAATGTTTGTAAATGTGATATCTGCCGCCTGCATACCAACAGTAACTATCTTAGTTGTATAGGACGCGTGACTTGTCAAACAGTAGAATGTAGAACTAGATAAAATATAAAAATTAAAATCGAGGTATAGCCAATAGATTGCGCCGTGGCCCAGATGGTTAGGTTGTCAGTATTGCACACTTCATGCATGCGACGACCTGGGTTCGCACCTATGTCGGAGCACATCACTGAGGAGATGCAGTACATCGAAACTCATTTTGGGTCTGGCGTTGTCCGTTGTCGATGCAATTGCCCGACTCCACCTAATTCTGGGTTCTAGCTTTATCATGAAAAAAAGTATATGTGAACAGGTATATATATATATATATATATATATATATATATATATATATATATATATATGGTAGTTTCCTTTAGTCTTGACAGGCTATGGATACTCACTGTAAGGGTTCTTGCACGAGAAAATTTTTTGAGAGTTGCTCAATCTCCAACCAAACATCTGAGTCGATGTTGTTGCATACTAGTGGAAGTAGAGGTTCAGGACGACTGGAAACAATACGGAGATAAGCAGAGAGCACATACAGCGCCTAGAATTCCCAAATGGTTACCCATCTTGTACTAGCCAGACTCAACGTTGCTTAACTTTGGTGATCTGATGAAAACAGGTGTCAACGTGACTATATATATATATATATATATATATATATAGTTTTTGTTGTTGATTTTTTTAAACAATATTAAGGTTAACGTCTCCACCTTGGAGATTCGGTGTTGTCTTAGAAAGTTGCCCATTTTTTATTTATTATTTTTTAAACACAGTAATCTACGTACATGCGTGTTTTGGGGCCCTACCCCTCTTCAGCGTAGCTTTACTGTTGTTAGGATTCGAACCCTGGACCTTAGGTATTTAAGTCTATTATATATATATATATATATATATATATATATATATATATATATATATACACAAACATGCATACATATACGTAAATGAGCACAGAAAACCTATAAAAGTAGAAAGATAATCCAGAGTTGTATGATAATTAAAAGTGCTTAATGTGGAAATTCTAGATCTCCTCGATTTTAAAGGTCAAGATTAATGAGAGGGTAAAGGGCAAGGTTAAGTGAGACTAACTGACAGATAGAAATAACCAGAATAACAGATATACATGTCCACATGTAATAAATGGTTGTCGGGTCAGTTGATTTTGTTCTCAGGAGACGCGGTGATTCTCTTCATTCTGACTGAGTTAAAAGAAAGTCAAAAAGTGCAACTCGAAATTGCATGAATGATTAAGATTAATGGCATTGCATTGTTCTGTGCAATGTCTGCGACTTGTATCTCGTACGTGACATTTACATGCAAGTATTGAAATGTTTGTTCGTCGTCGCCAGGAAACTTTTGTCATTATCGTTATGATTGAAAGAAACCAATAGGCTGAGAAATCCATCTTATATTTGTGACAGGGATTATTTGGATTACTATTATCAACTTCGTGTTATTTGCAGAACGTTTCGGCCGATGTAAACTTCGACCTCCTTATGGTGTGTCTTGATTAAATCAGTTGTAAAAATAATCGCAATTATCGATCCTTGTCTTCAAAAAAAAAAAAAAAAAAAAAAAAAATGGAAACATTTGCAGTGTTTGTGTAAGGGGATGCAATTGAAAACAAATTCCTCTACCCAGATCAACTTTACTATTTGGGAGAGGGGGTGTCCTTGATTCAGTTTCGTTTCATCTCTGATGATCTGGCAGTTGAATTAATTGACAAAAGGTGATGTAAAGTTGGTATCACTTAAAATTAATTAGGGTCAACTTTAAGCTAATCTCAGCAGAATTTAGTCTTTATCTTCAAACTGATATTTACCTCTGAACTGGGAAGAGATGGTGATCTAGTAGTTAACATAGACTGACAACCTGCGTGTCCCAAATTCAAATCCAGTTCTTCCACAAAAATCATTTTCACTTGAGATGTTGGCAACCTTCATGTGGTCACTCCCATAATTCTAGATGCTTTGAGAAAAAAAAATTGACGAGAAAAAAAAAATCAGGGAAACCAATGCCAACAAGAGAATATTTGGATTCATACGATATAATATTAAATCTCTGAATTTTGCAAAATGTAGTCATCTCCCGATTAGCTCTTTGCCTAGTGAGAATGAGAAGTTTTGCTTATGTTATTCCGTCCTGAACAAATCTTTAAATTAGACTTTAATTTAGGGAATATTAATATTTATTTTATATTTTAAGTAATAATTTATGTCTGTTGTTTATTTAGGTAATCTATATATCTATAAAAGGGAAAATGTCTGTCTGTGTGTCTGTGTACATTTTCCTACCAAATAACTGTCAATTTTCTGTCTACATACTCGAAATTTTGTATAAGGGGTATTGAGATTTTGGAAAATATTTTCAATCAATTTTCGGCCAAAAGTTTTGCTTTTAAGGGGTCAAAGTTCAACGATTTGACCTTTGAGAACTGTACCAAACTCCTCTTCCAATTTTGGGTCTAAACACTTGAAATTTTAGATATAGATTACTTGGACAGGGATCTAACTTTATAATTCTATTTGAGCCCAACACAATAAATGCCAAGGGGTCAAAATAGGGGTCAAAGTTAAAAAAAAAATTGACGTCTGCGGTCTCTAACAACTTTTCTCTGTGGTAGTTAAGGAAGACAATTATATAGAAAGGCATTACCGTACCTATTCACACTTTTTAATATATACATAGGCACGTAAAGTTATGAACAGTACATAGGGCCTGAACAAAGCCGGGTGGAATTGCTAGTATTTAATAATTGTTGTCTATTGCTAAAAGTTCACAGAAATCTGAGGTATTTGGATTTTCACGAATAGCTTTTTTCCTTTCTTTATTTCCATTGCATTAAGCTAAGTATAGCCCATATTGCGAACCGTTGACTAACAGTTGTGTTCAAAAATTGATAATGATCAAAAACACTCGACTTGCTATAACCATTATAAACGATTTCCCCACTATATCTGTGCCTAAATCTAAATGCAGATTCCATGAACAAAGCTTCTTTCCTAGAACTGCCTACCTATGGAACACTGTTCTGTTGGCTTGCTTCCTAGTTGAAAACAACATAATGGTTTTCAAGTCCAATGTAAACAAGTTCTTGTGGAGCCGTCCCCATAAATAATCAACTTCTAATCAATTTACACCATTAACAATTACTACACTACCATCTTACATTCATTAACCGTTGTCCCCGAGTGGTCTTTGGGCCTCGATAAGTGGTGATTCCAAGTAAAAAAAAGTAGTTAATTCTATACATTGAAATATACAAAAGTGTACACATATTCAACTTTTACGAACGAGTTGTTTTATTTAATTCCAGAGTTCAACATCAAGGGTCAATCAACATCAAGTATACAAATCAAACCGTGTTAAAAGAACAAGAAAATTGTGCTGGTGGCAAACCTTTCAATTAGATACAAGAGCAAATCAAAAAATAAAAACGCACGAATAGATTAAACCTCTTGAGTAAGGAAAAGGGGAAACAATTTAATTAACTTTTCTCCTTCATATCTGGATTTCGCGATATTCATTAACTTTTTAAGAGAAATGTCCAAAATTCATGTTATTACTCTTGAACCAAACACTTGTTCAAAATGAAAATCTGAATTAGATATAGGATCTTGGAGAACTCCAAATTTCGAGAGAAAAAAAAAAAGAAAACGATTCTACACCATCTACTAAAATGACAGAAAAATATCCTTTTTTTTTAATGTTCACATCATAAAAATTTGGAAAAATAAAATAAAAAAAGAAAAAACAGGAAAGTTAAAAAAGAAAAATGGAAAAGCCATATAAAGCAGTATATAAAACAAAAAGAAAAACATGAAAATAGATTTGAGTTTCGAATTTTCCTTAATACTTAAAATGGATTCGTTTTTTAAAAAAAATTTTACTAGTTAATTTTTTATCATGTGACGTATATTTAACGTCTATTATTTCGTACTGATATGTAAGCAGTTTTGGACCGTTTCTTATTTTTGTATTTTAATTTTTTCTTACTAAAATATATATATATATTTAAAAAATTAATATAGGATATTATACTAATTTCTGCTCAAACTAATCATTTGATTAAAAATTGTTAAAAAAAAAAACAGTGTAGAAAACAAAAGGTCTAGATAACCTATAATATAAATCTCACCTGTCTGTTTAAATGTGTGTATGTATGTATGTCTGCCTAAAACTTTCGATAGAGGCCACGAATTTTCACGAGATCAGTATTGTTTTGAAGCTCGACCATTTGGACGACAAATATCGAAAAATTAGCTAAAAACATTAATTCCTTCACCCTCAATTGAACACTTTTCTAAAAGGAGGGGGTCACTTTTTTCGCTGATATTTTTAAAAGTCATCTCCTCTTTTCGACTGGCTAGCCTTAATTTAAACCTTCACCACTTCCGGTTCGGCAATGAACGCAACGACAAAGACGTCATTTGTTTTCCGTTCTTTTCTCCTTCGCAGTATGGGTTCGAGCCTGCCTTCCTACTACCACGTTTATTTTTTTTTGTGCTCAACACACACCTCCAAACTCCCAGGTAATGCCGGGCACCCAGACTAGTCTGATATATAAAAGGCGAAATGGGTGCAAAAGTTTGTGTATGTCCACAAAAGGATTTTTGTGTTGGGGTTCTCACGTCGGTTAGATTCAGGAAGATGTTTTCGCATACTTCCCAGATTATAATATCTCAGATTTGTAAACGGACTTGGTTATTCATATTTTTGATCGAGTTTTCAAAAATTTCCCGCCGTCCCGTCGTGTCAGCTGTTTGTTTTTTTCATAAAGCGAAACTAATCGAACGCAAATGCAACCACCTGGCCTTCTGGCCGGGTCGTATCTCTTCTGTAATTCGTCCTTGGTCAATGTAGGGAAACCCTTCATATGGAGAAAATTACTATTTATTTGGATACTGTCAGAGTGACCCCTTTTTGGGGGGAGCTGCTTCCCCCCCCCCCCCCCCGATATTTAATACGACCTTCGTGGGCAATTTCTGCAAGTCATCTTTTTGATTAACTACGTTTAATTTGAAAGCTTAACACTTCCTGTCGTGTCATCGTGTAGCGGTAAGACGTCAGGTTTTCTTTGACTTTCTTTTCTGCCTTCGCGTCACAGGTTCGAGCCTGCCTGCCTATTTCCACATTTGTTTAAACCTAAAAACACCCGGGCAACGCCGGGATCCCAGGCTAATTTATAAAGAACATATTCTTTATCTTAAAAGAGATGTAAACAAAAATATTAGTCTGATGGAGAAATAAATAGCATCAAAAGTTCATTCGTCCATCACTCCAAAATAAAGTGATTATATATAAACAGGGTTTATACACACACACACACATATATATATATATATATATATATATATATATATATATATATATATATATATATATATATATTATATATATATAAAATAGATGGATAGATAGAAATCAATAAAGAAATAAAAGGACCACATAAAACTATACACCAAAATATATGAATTTATTCATTTATTCAATAAGGGCATACATCAATTAGAGGTGCAGGGCAAATGGGGATTTTTTATACCATGGTATTTCGAAGCCTAATGCTTCCTATCAGAAGAGGAGAGATATTAGGTAACATAATAGAGTGCAACATCTAGTGATAGTTACATTAGGAGCAAAAAGAAAATATTGGTGCTATTTGGGGAAGCTAAATTGATCTTTGATATAAGAGTAGTATAGCTTTTATTAAATAATTCAGGTAGGTGTATAGCATATCTGTCATAGTGTGTTTAATATATGCGGACCATATGTATGATTAAACTATCGGGGAGGGATATAGGTCAATTTCGTGTTACCTGTCAGCTAACAAATAAAAATCAATATAAAAAGAAAACACATGGAAGCCAAAATGACTCCAAGCTAAGGCAACATTTTAAGGCACACATCCTAACAAATCTACATAAACGTGTACTGGTTCAAGCCACTGCTTTACTATATTTGTATAGAGACAAATATTGTTTATATGGTGGGAAGACATTACAGAATTTATACTTATTACTTATTGCTAAAATTACTTAACATTTATTACAGAAAAATTTCCACACACATTCTATCTTTAGAAGTCATTTGATCGTCCGTTAGTCGTTAAGCTAGTATTTGTTATATGTATTACTTAACAGGGAGACCCGACGTTACCCGGGATTGAATAAAGATTAACGAATGTTCCACACTTCCAATACTTTTATCATCATCGAAATGGTGAAATTGCCCAGTTTTCAATCAAATCGATCAATTGCCTGCTCTAGTAAGGTACCCACCCCAATGCACCGGGAGGAAACTTCACATACCTCCCTGCAGTGACTTACTCCAAAATAAATTGTAGTCTACATTACACTGTAGACAATCTATGGTTGATTTTATCGAAATCAATCAATCCATCCAAAGCCTTGAGCTCTGGATGGGGCATAGGCCATCTACAACTTTGTAGATGCTTTTGTAGTACTTACCAACAAAACAAACGCCCACGTGTTTGTGCCTTGTATAGGCATGTGCGACAACAAAACTTGGGTTTTTATAAGCGGCAGTCTCGAGGTTGTCAGGAATCTACAGGCGCATGCGCAAGAGAAGGGATTGAGATAGTGGTATAAAAGGCAGGTCGAGTGAGAAGGTTTTTGTTGTTGTTGTCATTGGACGTTACAGTGACGCGTGCGTTAGCAGGTGATTAAGAGGCTGGTTTTTTTGTGTGTCAAGTCGCGCACCTCGGTGAAGGTGAAGGTCATAGCTTTTATAGCGAGGAGTTCTTTTTTCGAGGTGAGTGCACTCACCCCAAGCCCAATCTTCCCAGAAAGTACATACAGCGCCAAGCCTTCCCAAATGGTCACCAATCTGGTACTGGCCAGGCTCAACGTTGCTTAACTCTGGTGATCTGGTGAGAACCGGTGTGTCAACGTGCTTGTGCCGTACCGATTTTATAGAAATACTTTTATATAACGACTTGAATTATGGTTACAAATGCAAAAATTAAGTATCATATTTCAATTTCGCTCAAACAGAAATATTGATTTCAAACACGCCACTGTCTTATCAAAAACTTACTGTTTATTTTATACGTCAAACCCTTTTGCTTGTGCAGTGATATAATTTTTAAAATGTACTTTTGAGGTTAGTTTTTATCAGAGTGTTAACTTTGGTCAAAATTCGAGTGTTTAATCGGATTTTTTTATTACCGATTTTTGATACTTATCAGAGACATTTCGATACAAAACCTATCTACGAACACTCCCAGATACATTTGAAATTTAAATAAATCTCTGTCTGTTTCTGAGTTCATAGGTATGAACTCGCACAAAAACATACACACAAAATGTTTTTTATGTCAAAGTACAGATAGAGAATAAATATTTGTAAATTTCAAGTTACGGCTGCTGCTGCCAGACAAGTTTATGTGCGTGACTTGTGAAACCAGTGACGCAAAAACCAGAACGCCTTTCCAAAAAGTGGTCCAGTTGATTCATTCTGTGGTGGTCAACTGGAACATGTTTTGGAAGAGGGGGGTGTTTTTTGTGTTGCTGTTTTCCGCAGGTCACATATGCATATTCTACTAAAACTGTTTAAAACGCTTATTTTGCAACGTCATATCGTTATGAGCAAAAGCGTTTGTCTGTAAGTTTTGGCCTTCTTCCCTTCTTTCGCCTTTCACCTTCAAGCCCAGACACTGCAGCTGTTGTTTTTTTTTTTTGTGTGTGTGTGGTCGCACGGGCACTCCCTGCTATTTTGATTGAAAGAAAAGTTGTTTTGATTCATTTATTTTTTTTTGGGGGGGGGGGTTCTACTGCACGGGTAACAAAAAATGTTCAATATCTGGAAAACAGCTTCTTTTCGTTGTATCTCTTCTGCTGAAATATCTGTTGGGGAGGTTGTCACGTATTTTTTTTTTTTAGGGGCGATTACACTTTTGTGTTTTTACCCGTTTTTAGTGGTGTTATCGACATTGCCCACGATGAAGTTGACATATAATAATTAAAAACTCCTTAGTATAGCAGTTGTGTCCAAACGAAACTTCATTCTGACCCGGTAACGCCACGTATCCATGCTAGTTACAAAATATATATGTATACAAGTTTCGTCTTGTGAAGAATCATATACAAGTTTCGTCTTGTGAGGAATCATAAGTGTGGCTTTATCCATTTTGTATTTGTTCCCTTTCACCATTCAATACAGGCACATGTTAATTATAAATCACTATGCCCTACAGATATCAACAAAAAATTAATCAAATAAAACCAACATGCTCTATATGTTATAATATCGATTTTCAATCAGAAGTGTGAATCCTTACTTCTAGAACCAATTTAAAGGAGTTAAAGTGGATTATTTTTTTCACACACGAGAAATAATATTTTATGTAACAAGCACTACTTTATATTAAAATGGATATTTTCAAAACCTGTCCTTAATGACTGAACGATTTTATCACATAGTTTTAATGTTCAGGAAAATGTATGAAAAATATGGATATTTCGGTTAGTATTCATATAAAATTAAGAAAACACCCAAACGTCCATTAACGTTTTTGTAAAAGGACAACAAGTACATTCGAAAAGGTTCAAAATTAATACTTAAGTTTGATTCCACCATATTTTCCTTGTTCCAGTAATTTGTGCTTGTCAAAGAAAATATTTTTATGCCTTTTTTTTTGTTGTAATTTTACTTTTTTTATTTTATTTTTTTTTTTACATGAATTGAATGTTCGAAATATTAATGTACGTATCACTAACCCTGATGATAGAGTAGTTTTATGATTGCGGGTTGAGGTGAGTGATAAAGAAAGATGAAGGGCTTAGAAATGTCGATGTGAAGTCTTAGTTTAAGAAAAACTGATATAAAAGTTGGCAGATGATTCCTTGAAAGAATTCAGGAACGTTTGCTGTTGGCCACAATACAAAAAACATCTATTTTCAATTTATTCTCTAACTATTCTGCTATCTTACATGATATACGTGTGTGTGTGTGTGTGTGTGTGTGTGTTTGGAAGGGGGGTCGTATATACGTAAAAGAGAGAGAGAGATAGAAAAGAACCGCAGATATAAAGACATATATAAAAGGGAGTAGTAAAAAGATCTCGGAGATAACAGAGAGAGAAGGAGAGGGACAGACAGACATACAGAAAGACTTTTTTTTAGAGTGGTTGATGCTAGATGTTGAATATTTTTCGGAGATTGAAACTCAGTCGAGCACATTCTATGAAAAATAACGAGAATTTAAAGGCCGGGGTGAGGGTACTGAATTGGAAAAGTAAATAAAAAAAAAATACTCAAATGATATGTAGGCTTATTGCCACTCAAATTCCAGAGAAAACCAATGACTTATATTAATGGTAAACGTCTATTGTGAGAATGCAAAGTAATTTACTACCGTTATTGAAAGATGCGGACACTACTGGAAATCTGTAGGGATTTGTCATCCTCCAGTGAACACTTGTTTCCAGTAAATGATTACTGATAATGGCATGGGAAAACTCCTAGTGAGAAAAATGATAATGAGAAGGTGGATAAGAAGAAAGGAGTTTTCAAAAGCACAATAATGTCTGTAACACTTTGTGAAATTTTAATAGGTTTGACGCCAACAGCGATCGGAAGTATCTGAATTTTCATTAATTTACTCATTTGGATGAAACTTAAACTAAATATAACCTACATTACGCCTAGTAGCTATTTTCCAAAATTCAGAATAATCAGTTAGTTTAAGAGTGAATCCTCTCTCTCTCTCTCTCTCTCTCTAAACATATACATACACACACACACTAGCAGGCCGCTTTAATATATTTCAATTCATGCAGATTTCGTATTTATTTATTACTAGTGGGTGCCCGGCGTTGCCCGGGTGTGGTGAGGGGGGGGAGTTTAATCAAAACAAAATGGAAAATAAAGAATAAGCGAACGTAATAACCTTGTTTAAATATAACTTTTTTTTTAAATCGGAAAAAAAACAGCGAACGTGATGAAAAATAAAGAATAAGCGAACGAAAAAAAAATGCCATAAATAAAACTGTTTAAATGTTAAAACTTCTTTAAAAATCGGAAAAACAAAAACAAACAAAAAAACAGCGAACGTGATGGAAAAATAAAACAACGAACGTAAAAAAATGGCATAAATAACCCTGTTTCAATAATAAAACTTTAAAAATCGAAAACAATATATATCTGATATCTCGGCTTGGACATGCAATCTTAAGATAACGGCGCTGCCATTATAATGACTGGTCTATGATCTTGTGAGCGAAGTTAGTTTAAATATAAAAAAAAAGACCTTATTCAAGAAAGAACTTATTTTGCACATGTGTTTGGCTAAATTGTCATGAAGGAACGATTTTTTGCTACCCCCCCCCCCCGTAGAAAAGTGCGGGTAAAGGAATTAATGCTTTTAGCTAATTTTTCGATATTTGTCGTCAGAAGTGTTGAGCTTCAAAACGCTACCGATTTCGTGAAAATCTGTCGTCTCTGTGGAAAGTTTTAGGCAGATATGCAAATATACATACATACATTTAAACAGATTTTTGCCTTTTATATTATAGACTAGGTTGGGTGCTCGGCATTGCCCGGGTGTTTGGCGGTGTGTGTTGAGCAAAAAAAAAAAAAAAAAAGTTGTAGTAGGCAGGCTCGAACCCGTGACGCGAAGGCAGAAAAGAAAGTGGAGGTGTGTATAAGGGCGTGGGTTGAGCCAAAAAGGGGGGATTGCGAGCACAAAAAAAAAAAATGGTTGTAGGCAGGCAGGCTCGAACACGTCCCGTGAAGGAAGAAAAGTGACAAAAAAAAAGAAACGTGACTCGTTAGCTGTTGCGCCCATCGCCAAACCGGAAGTGACGTAGATTTAAATTAAGACTAGACAATCGAAAAGAGGCGATGACTTTCAAAAATATCGGCGATAAAAGCGATCCCTCTTTGTAGAAAAGTGCCCAGTTGAGGGTGAAAGAATTAATGTTTTTGAACAATTTTTCGATATTTGTCGTCCGAAGGGTCATGCTTCAAACTGATACCAATTTCATGAAAATCTGTCGCCTCTGTCGAAAGTTTTTGTGAGATATACAAACATACATACACACATTTAAACAAACAGGTGAGATTTATATTATAGATTATAGAACAAATCGTCTGTTGATTATTATATCGTACCCAAAATATGTATATATAGTAATGATTAAAAAAATTAAATCAAATCGAAACCAAAACATTCAGCGCTCCAGCCTTAGTTGTTTAGTGCTTCAATCTATAGTCAGATGGATGAAAAAGGCTAAGAAATTTTCAAGTTAAAATTGTATACGTATGTATGCTCAGAAGTTAGTCGATCTACTCCTGCCAAGATCAACTGATTTTTTTTCCAATTTGGACTCCTTAGCAACTATTTTTACATGCTAAAAACAAAATTGAAAGTGTTCCCGAAGTCGAAATACTCTATATATCAAGTTTCAAGTCTTTAGACAAAATATTCATGAGTTTGATAGAGACGTTTCATACACACAAAGTATATATATATATTTATATATACATATATATATATATATATATATATATATATTCGGGTTTTTTTATTCAAAAGTAATGGACTAGTGAATTCAACGAGGTTGTTAGATAGTAATCAATAAAAAGAGCTGATAATACTTGTTTATTGTTATATAAACATGCTCACATCCCGCTGCTACAAACAGCCACTTGTTTCAATCAAACAACAGATATCATCAGGCAGCGACTTGACTATTCAAATGTTCAATGAATAATCTTAGATTATTGGCTGTTTGTAGCAGCGGGATGTGAGCATGTTTATATAACAATAAACAAGTATATATATATATATATATATATATATATATATATATATATATATATGCTAGAGTGTTTTAATCATAAATTTTCATGTAAAAATTATGCATACAAATAAGTGTAAATAAAACCAATCATCTATTACGAAACAATAAAATTGAATAATTAATAAACGCTAATATTTAAAAGAATATGCAAATTAGTTAACCTTCATGAAGTCGCTCATATATCCATGCCTGAGGATATTAAGTTCGTTTTAATAATTTTTAAATAGAAAAAGTAGGCATTTTACTTAACTTGATAGGTACATAAATATACTGGCAGGGAGACTCGACGTTGTCCGGGACTGAATGATATTCAAGAATGTTTCACACTCCTGTATTTTTATTGTCATCAAAATCGGTGAAATTGCCTATTTTTCAATCAAATCGATGTATTGCTTACTCTAGTTGGAAAACTACTGCAGTGCATTATGAAGAAGCTACACACGCCTCCACGCAGTGATTTAGTCCACAATAGTCTACATTGCACTGAAGAGAACCTACTGGTGATTTTATGAAATTATTTTTTTTTTTACATATAACGACTTCAAATAATGTTTAAAATGCAAAAGTCAAGTATCATGGTTCGGTTATGCTCTAAACAGATTTATTTCGAACGTGCCCCTGTAACATCAAAGAAGCTACTGTTCATTTCATATGCCGGGCCTTTATGCTTGTATTCCTTCTTTCATCTGATATTTTATTAATTATCGATACTTATCAAAGACATTTTGATACAAAACCTATCTAAGAACACTGCCAGATATATAAAGTACATTTTTGTGAAATTTCATGAAAATCGATCCAGCTGTTGCAGAATATATAGGGAATGAATGCACACACACACACACACTAAGTTTCTTTTATATAATAATAGGGATAGAGATAAATATACTACACACACAATTACAGTTAATTTTATATGAATAAAAATATTTCATAGCCTATGAGTGAATCCTGTATAAAGATATAAATATACAAACATACACACAACTAACTTTATATAACTCTAGATATTTGATTAAATGATATAAGTATTATATGTAGGCAGTAAACAAATCAATAAAGAAAGTGTAGTTAAAACGGCAACCATATCCCCAGTATAAAATGATGATAATAATTTGGTCTCTAGGGGCTTGAAACATTATTACTATTAAAGGTCACCCTTCCCGTATCTCATGATTGCACATTAAGGAACAATTACATTTTAGCCTGCCTTTTAAATGTTGTGCTATTATGCTGATCGTAGTAATAGATTAGAATACGTTTCAGTAGTTTGTCGTTTTCATAGTTGGATTCTATTGAATCAAATTTAAACTAATTCTTTAATAAAAATAACAAAGTAGAATTTATTATATTTCTTAATATTTGAGATGAGGATTGACAATTTGCATAATTTAGATTATTTGGACTACTGTTCTCATCTTGAGCGGCAAGAGCTTGTGGCTTAACGGAGAAAGTACCAAGTAAAAATTCAGTTCTAAGTGACACTCTTCGGAAGATTGAAGGTTCAATCCTCAGTGCAGGTGATACTAACAACACAATTGCGAGTTACTGGAGACCTCTACCTGATCGTGGCTGACAGAACGATAACATGTTATTCCCATGGATTAAATAAAAGATTCCATTCCAAATTCCATGCAGATTTCTACGAGTTCGACAGAAAGATCCCACGAGTATGACAAGATACACTAGAAGAAGGTTAAAGTTTACATCGACTGAGATGTGTAAATAGCATTCAAGGTGAAAATGACTCTTACACCGGCCACTAGATGTGGCCTCTGGCCCCGATCCATCAAAGTCGCAATAGTCGCGATTGTTTTTCTCCCGGGAATTCTTTACAAGATTCTTCCATGTCGCAGGCCTCATTGTCAGCTCAAGATGCCAGCATCCTCTGAAAATTAATTAACTTCTTATGCAGGCTAAAAGAAAACATACGCGAAGGTTTCTAGTCTACTAAAAGTTAATTCACAAAATTTACAATTGTTCGGAATCTTATTCTTCGTTCTCTACGGTGGACAGAAGGGGATTGTTGATGTCTTTCTGGGGTATTGTTCTGTTTCGAGATTTGGCCCCAATCTGCTTCTTTTTTGGCCAGGGCTTTTGCTTATGTATTAAGCAAAGGTTGGTTGGGGGTAAACCGCTAGACTAATCATCGATCAACACGTTATTCCGGGGAAGTCCCAATGCCTTGCATGGTCTGAAAACCTGTGATCATAGCCCAATCTCATTCACACGGTCACAGGGGTTGACCGTTTGACTCTGTCTAACCTTACATTCAAAAGCTAGACGTCCTTGAGCTGGGTTTCACCAAGCCAAGAACGAAATTATATTTCGTTCTTGCTTTCAAATGACATCCCTTGTCATTTTTCTTAAACAATAAAATTATATGTCTGTTTTACAAAAACACAATAAATTCATCCTTTTTAGGTAGGTTACCCGCCGGTGCCCAAGCACGATACAATACTTAACAGACAATATCAGCGTAATTACCCGGGCTTACTCAGTGTTAAGGGGGTCTCAATCTCCCCCAATGAAGAGCTCCATCGCTCCCTGGGGTGGTAACGCCATAAAAAGTTGTCTGAATAATCCAAACAATACAAAATAGAGTGTGTTAATACCTTTTTACACAACAATATGCATATATAAACAAAGGGTTGATAAAATATGTTAAACACTTTAGCAAGAGCCAAAAACATTTAATTTCCAAAAAGGAAACATTAAAGAAGTGGATTGTCCTTAATCAGTAGAGTTTCGAAAGAAATACTTTCCTTCTCATCAGAAGGGAGGAATTAGCAAAATGCGAAATCAGATTTTGCTTATAAAGTAATTAATGAAACTGCAAGTGAGCTATAAAGCATACTTGCTAAAAGTTAAACAGTGAAGCAGAGGGAATGGGGGGAAAAAAATGAAAAATGATTTCACGTGAATGGATGTTCTGTTGAAGAGTGGAAAATTATATATATTTCATCTTTTGAGATTAGGCTTCATAATTGGTGTATTCATTTTTTTTTTGTTGATTGTTCAGAATTAGTAGTGCAGTGAATAGAAGTATTGAGTCTCTAAGATTCCAGGTGTCTGATTGGTTGTTTGGTTGGTTGTTTTACGGCATATCAACCCTTTTCGGGTTATTTAATGCCAAATCCAAAGTTTTTGAAGAAAATATTTTTTAATAGAATATATTTGTTGTTTTCACATCGGTTTCTATTTAACCCATAGTTGGGACCCTAACAGGTACTACCACTCCGGGTCAGAGTGGACCTGGGAGCAATAGTAATTAGAGGGTGGCTCCACACTCCCCAAAACCCACAAGCTGGGGCCTTACCATTGGATATAGTTTAAGGTCATATCAAGGACCCCCATTGAGGGACTTTTACCCTCTGCAGGGGGGCAGTCGGTGTATTCTAATGCCCCACCGACAGGGCCCCAGAATCTGACAAGTAGCATGAAGAAGGTAGGAGGTTATATCGACCGAAATGTTATAAAATAGTACAGAAGCTGAGAACAGTAGTCCAAATAATCCAAAAATATGAATAGTCAATCCTTATCTCAAAAATTCCAAGCAAATTTGGGTACTTCTGTATTTACTGCCCCGTATTTCAGTGATGTTGCGTAGGCATATCCTGGCAGTGTACGTAAGCGCTTATCAAAACTTTAAAGGGGCAGTCGGCATATTCTAATGCCCCACCGACAGGGCCTCCAGGGGTCTGAAGATAGCGGTGTCAATCCTACCCAAGAAGGCCAGAGGATTAGTTAGCAAAAAATGTGATGAGACAAAAAAGGCAATAATTACTGGATACACTTACAAGACTGAATATTTTTATCCAGTCGTGGTTAATCTCCTGAAGAAGGCCAGAGGATGAGTTGGTTGAAACGTGGTGAAAAAACAACTATGAAGATGAGGATAGTAGTCCGCAAAAAAAATAAATGCACAACATATGCAAATAGTTAACCACAGCTTACTCAAAATTATAAATAAATATTTGTTTTATGTAATTTTTATGTATTTTTATGTAATTTTTATGTAAGTTTTATCAAATTTTTTAAATCATCATTACGAGTTGTGTTTATTTCATTAAAAATTCCCAGAACTTTCCATGGTTATCTCAGCATCTATGTTCGTTATCTTGGAGTAGCTGCCCCACATGGTTATCTTAAATTTACTACTTACATGTACCAATTGATTACTTAACTGCAATCTTAAAACAACCATCTCCCCAAACATTGCTCGACCAATCAGAGCCTTTAGAATCTCCAGGGATGTGAGTATCATTGACAAAACAAATTGAAATTAATTTCCCAACCTGACTCGAGGAAGGAGACAGGGTAACGAAAAAAAGAAAAATACTTTCTAAAAAAACACTGTTGTAATCTTGTAGGCTGGTAATAATCAAGACGAACATGATGGTATAGTTAACAAAATGTATCTTAGAAAAAGTATACTACAGGAGTATACGTCATGATTCTAGGGCCATAAATGCCACAAATAGCTGCCCAATAACGTGTAAAATGTAACTATATTCGTCGTCTCTGGGCAAGTCCATTAATTTACAAATAGGTGTTTCAGATGTTCTCAGTAGAGGAGTAGGAAGTAAACCATAAAAATTATGTCTATCCAGTTCTGCAAGCAAAACCCAAAAGATTTGTCTTCCCACCCCCACATACTTGCTTTCTATTATCACTTCCTGTTCGTTATATCACTACCAGTTTTCTTATTCAGGTCATTCTCATTATTTTACACAATAATTTCAGATTCTTTTTAGAATCTGACCTGAAATTTTCAAATCTGTTGTAGCTGTGCAAGCCGGTAATAATCACAACAAACACAGTGGTATAATTAACAAAAAATGCCTTAGCAAAAGTCTGTTACAGAAGTAAACATCATCTTTCTGCAGCTATAACTGCCACAAATCACTACGCAATAACTTATTAATTGTAACTATGTTGATAGTCTTTGAGCAAGTCCATTATTCTACAAATAGGTGTATCAGCTTACTTCATAACAAGTATATTACAAAGTAAATTTCTCTTCTGATCATGTCTCATATTCCCCTAAGCCCTACAGTTCTATTAATATAAATTTCGTGGTTCAATGATGTGTTTCAAGCCGGTAATAATCAAGACGGTATAGTTAACAAAAAATGTATTAATAAATGTAGTATAGTTAACAAAAATGTATTAATAAATGTAGTATAGTTAACAAAAATGTATTAATAAATGTAGTATAGTTAACAAAAATGTATTAATAAATGTAGTATAGTTAACAAAAATGTATTAATAAATGTAGTATAGTTAACAAAAAATGTATTAATAAATGTAGTATAGTTAACAAAAATTTATTAATAAATGTAGTATAGTTAACAAAAATGTATTAATAAATGTTACAGAAGTACATATCATGATTCTGGGGAGCATAATCGCCACAAATCGCTACCCAATAATGAATTATATTTAACTATATATATATATATATATATATATATATATATATATATATATATATATAGTCTCTGGGCAAGTCAACTATTACCGAAATAGATATATCAGCTAACTCTCCAATCAGTTTTAATCAAGAAAGTTAAAATTAATGATGGAAGTCATTTTATCATGACACAAAAGTCGTCTAACTTCCTACTATTGTCAGGAATCGTTTGAAGCTTTAACCTTCACAGCAAAATTAACATTTGCAGCTTTCTGAGAGAGAAAAGCAGGAAAAAAGAAAGTGAGAGAGGAGAAGAAAGAGAAAGAAAAATCAAGTCAAATCAAGTGACGAAAAAAGATACTTCTGCAGAATAAAGATCTTGCTATCGTCGGAATTTTCATGTAAAACACAGGAAAGTGTCAAACTAAAGGTTTTTGAGTATTTTTTTTTTTTTGTAAAAATGCTAATTTTTTTTTTTAAATAAAAAATATATTATTTCTCTAATCGCAAAGATAATTCAATGAAAGATTCATTGAAAAGTTAAAACAATATTATATTTTTGTTACTAAAAAATACCATGAATAATTATTCAACAAATTTAATAAAACTTTAAGAAAATTAAAATTCAGACCGATATAGAAAAAAAACAATTACTGTAAGGTAAGGTTCATGAATAAATATTTATCTTGGAACAACAACATGTGATAGAAAGCAAGAGAATTTTTAAAATTCTATCATTTATTTATGTTCAAATCAAGATTTAGTTTTTTTTATAATAAATCAATGATAGCAAAAATGTTTTCTTAAATGAGGTTGGCTGCTACGATTTCAATTATTCAGCATTTCATCACCTTCTGACGTTTTACGTAAACTGCCCGGAAAATTCTGACGATAGTGCAGTCTTTATTCTGCATACGTACCGGATATTTTAGATCTTCTTATAAAAATAATTGTCAGTTTAATATTTTTTTAAATTAATAAATTATATATATTTATTATTATTTTTTTTGTAATAAATCATTGGTATCATATACACGTTTCCTGAAATGAGATTGGCTGCTGCAATTTCATTGGCTCAGCAGGGTTTTTTTATTATTCCATTTTCACTCCAAACAAGGCACAGTTCCACTTTGATGTAAGGGGCTACTATCGGGGGCATAAGTTGAAGGAATACTATGTAGGGAGTTGAGTAGTAAGATGTCCGTCCACATTGGACTTGAACTTCTGCATGTCAGTACAGTTGAGAAAGCAGGAACCTGGGAGGGAGTTCCAAAGTCTAGCAGTTCTGGGGAAGAAACTATTAAAGTAGAAGGCTTTCTTACATCAAGGGATCTCTACTGTGTAAGGGTGGGATTTTGATGCTAATCGGATTTGTCGGAGGTATTTACGTCTAAGCGCTTGTAGTTCGTCACAGCATTCACTATTAAAATACTTGTAGAACAGGCAGTGGGATGCAACATTTCGTCGATGGGACAGAAGTTGAAGCTTTGATGACAGTTTAGGACCTATCAGGTTGGCGTCTCTTTTGAACCTTGTCCAGGAGCGAGAGACTAGTAGCAGATGCACCAGCCCAAATGTGACAGCAGTACTCCATACATGGACGAATGGTAGCCTTGTAGACATACAGGATACGCTCTATCACGGTAGAGAGAGGCCACCTTCTTCGCAGCAATCTTGGCATTTTACATAAACTGCCCGGAAAATTTAGACAAAAGTACAGTCTTTATTCTGCCTGCGTACAAAATAATAAGTAAGTAAAGCTCTGGCGATATGGCGGAAAAATTTAAAAAAAAGTTAATTTTATTCAAAATGTTTAAAATTACACACATAGGAGTATTAAGCAATTCAAGCAAAAATCCATTTTATAGAGATTTAAAAAGTTAAAAAGCGGAATTCCATTAAAATGTGTGCTACTCGCATCCCTTATCTCTAACTTTACTTTTTAAAAATAAAATTTAAAATAAATTTCCTTTTATTCCTATTGATGTTGGTTTAGATTTATTCGATTTATATGATGTTTCAATAAACTTGATACTTTTCTTCTGATATACAAAACCCAGGCGCAAAAAATGTTTTCATGCGAAACAAAAATACAAATGGGATTGACACATTTAAAATGAGCACTTCTTCAACTGTTATCACATTTGTACGAGAGAGAAAAAACAAAACGTTTTAATGTTGAGAAGTTGGAGAATTAGAAATATTAGTTATTCTGTTTGAGAATAGTATTTACGACAGGAGATTGTTCAAAATTAAAAATAGTGAATATGAATAGCGTAAATATAGAAATCAATACTTTATTTTCCCTGTGTCTGTTCACAGCTGTAAATAGCACGAAACTGACACTTTTCAGGATTCATCTGTATGCATTATATATATATCATACATTTGTTTAGTTACACTGATGAGTCGTAGATAATGAAACGGCTATCTGGAGGATGAATATACATACATACATACATACATACATATACAATGCCTCCATTCAGTCTTAAGAGACAATGGACACTTCTGTAAGGGTAACTGTGCGTGTATTTGTAAGGCAAAGGTTGCGTTATCCTTAACCACACGTCTCCTTAACTGGTTGGGTTTCTTTATATACGGTTGGTTGTTTTTAGTCTCAATGTTGAACTCTGAATCAAATATATACCCATGGATCTATATATGTACATGCGTGCTCTTTATATATATATATATATATATATATATATATATATATACACCAATTAACTATATACTTATATACATCTAAATGACTTTTTTTCTCAAAATATTTCTGGAAGAATTCCTTGCATGAATTGTTTTCATATTTATATTTTTATATTTCATGACTAAAACTCGAACTTTATAGTTTCATCTAATTTCCTTAAAATATTTCTGAAAGAACTCCTCTCATGAATTGTTTCCATATTTATATTTTTATATTTTATGATTAAACTTATAAAATTTTTAGTTTCATCTCATGCAGTAACCAGCAAATGCATAGAAATGCTAATATCTTGCATTCCTATCTCATTATTTTGCTGTTTTCCTCTGATGAGAAGAATTAGCATTCTTTGAAACTTCATGGATTAAGGATTACCTAACACACTAGTTTTGGAGTATTCTACCGAATAATAAAATATAATTATAAACTTCTATTTTTCAGCTTTGTTCTTGCTAGAGTTTAATATATATATATATATATGTGTGTGTGTGTGTGTATGTATATATAAACGAACTTTTCTGTAAAGTCTGAGGAGGCTACATAACGGGCAAAAAACGGTTGCGTAGCTGAAACAATAATGTAACTGAACAGAAAAAAAACACGGTAATAAAAAATAAAACGCATATCTGCTCTACAACAGTATTGAGCACTTTATCAGGTTTTTATTAATTACCATTTCTACTATATATATATATATATATATATATATATATGGCATAATATTGTCGACACTGGTTACTACTAGATCACCAAAATAAAGTGACATTAAGCTTGGCCAGTACTAATTTGGGAATACCAGGTGCTGTATATGCTCTCTGCATGTCTCAGTATTGTTTTCTGTAGTCTTGACTTCTTGCTAGTGGAATCAAGTAGTGTTGATTCAGGATAGGTGCAGTTGAAGATTATGCAACACTTGTTCCACAATTACATGTACAGCTATCCTTATAAAGAGTATCCATTGTCTGAAGAATGAACCAAGATACATGCATCTATAATCTTAAAAATACAGTCAGTTTATTAGCGTAAAAGTAAATCTTGTGTGTATAAATATATAAACATACACACATACCTAACTTTATATAGATACTAGCAGGTCGCTAGTGGCATCTAGAAATACATAACGACTGGAAATACCAGGATAAGCCGAGAGCACATATAACACCTGCTATTCCAAATGGTCACCCATCTGGTACTGGTCAGCCTGAACGTTGCTTAACTTCGGCGATCTGACGAGAACCGGGGTGTCATTATGATTATAACAGAACTTTATAAATATACATTTGATTCAGGGTTTATTTTTTCGTGTTGATATATCACTGCAAGAGTGTGAGTTTGTCTATAATCGAGTCTAAAAAAATTTTTTTAAGAAAAATCTTTAAAAATCTTTATGATGTATGTACCTGTCACCACACGAAGATGTCATATTCCAAAAATCACGTAAATCGATCAAGTAGTTTTTTTTTATTTAAGAAAATCAAATATTATGACACATTTTATCATGGAAAAACTTGACGCCATGTTTATTTTGAATGTTATGCTACTAGCGACACCTTTTGGGAATCACGAGAATGTAGGATCAACAAGGGCAGACAATCGACTTTTCACCCATTTCAGCAAACGAGTAGTTTCCAAGATATGAAGAAATCTTACTTTTAAAAAAAGTGGGGAATTACTTTTCTATAAAATGTTAACGTATAATGAGCACACACTTTATGGCCACCTGTTTAAGAAAAAAAAAGGGGTCTTGCAAAAGGGGTCTTTTTTACCTGTCTCAGCCCCATCCAAAAATGTAAACACAGACTTTTTGTTGGGGGGGGGGTTTAACGTGTGAATGTTCGTTTCACGTAAAATTGTGTTCATTGTACGTTGCCCTCCCCCCGCACCCAAACAAGTGGCCATAAATTAAGTGCATAAAGTCGATTGTCTGCCCTTGTTGATCCTACATTCTTGTGATTACCAAAAGGTGTCGCTAGTAGCGTAATATTCAAAATATTCTCCGATAAAATGTGTCATAATATTTGATTTTCTTAAATAAAAAAAAAAATACTTGATCGATTTACGTGATTTTTGGAATATGACATCTTCGTGTAGTGACAGGTACATACATCATAAAGATTTTTTTCTTGAAAAAAAATTTTTTTTATAAGCCCAATTGTAGACAAGCACCCAAGAGAGATTGTCGATCAGTCACACTTTAGTTTAAAGGATCATTTTCAGCATCAAATCTACATATTGAACTGACTCATATTTTAGATGCGTGAAAGAATCTGTAAGACACTGTGCATTGGTCACATTTTAAATAGTATAGGGAGTTCACGATCATTTAGATACATGTTGTAAGATAAAGAAAAAACTTATGTCCCGAATAATGATTAACTTATTCTCCAAGTTCAAAGTGCATCTATTACATGATTTTTTGCTGAATACAGCACTCTCAAAGAAACCACTGTACGCCTCCAGTCAATCAAAACACTTAAAATATAATATCGGTGAATAGTGAAATATTCCTTCTTCCTCGTCTAAATACGACTAGTTATAAATGAAAGATCAACACTATTAAATACATAATCGATTTTATCAGTTGAAAATACATTTCTCAAGAATATTTTACAATTTAAAAACAGATCTTTATATCAATGTAGTATTAAATTTACTAAAAAAAATAAAGACTGACTTTCCTTTATATATTAGAATTACTGATATATATTAGTTGTATAGATTGGTTTCCTAGAGATAAATCCAATGAAACCTGTGTGATTATTAAAGAGTACTCAATGGACGATAGAGCTGGTATATAGTCTGTTTATTATACAAATATTATTGGTTACATATATACATACATGTTTCAGTAAAATCCTAATTCCAAAAACTTAGGCCAATAAACAACCACCAAGTTAAAATAATACCAATACCCCCCCGCTGCTACAGCTTGACCACATGAGATCGTACTTCCCCATCATCCGTCATCCCCATTTCTACTACCTTCCTTCACCACATCTTCCTTCAAAACCCGTGTTGCTCACCTTCAAAGTATACAAGCCAGTTTCTTCCAAAGCGGAAACTACACTCTAAAAACGAATGTAATCTTGACTCCCTTTTTAATATCGCTCCTTTTTTTATTGGTCTGACACGGTGGTCTACTTGAATTAGGATTCCACTAGAACATGTATGCACATATGTAACCAATAATGTTTGTATAATACACAGACACACATACATATATATCTCCGAAACAGTATTCCATAGTAAACTACAAATGATCCCGGAAAACTTAGCATTATTGTGAATTCGAGAAAGCTAGTTGATTCAGCGATTACAGGAGATTAAATGACTACAAAATAATTTTTCAACAAAGGACCAAAAATTTTTTTTTAATTTTTATTATTTTTTTAGAAAGTTTTCACGGTTAAAAAACTTCCAAGACGTGTGTGTGTGTGTGTCTCTGTGTGTGTGTGTGTCCGTCCGTTTCACGGTACTTTCGTTCATAAGAGTTGATCCAACGAATCCCTTGCTTATATAATAGTGCTCAATAATAATTACAACTGTATATTTTGTATAATTTATTTTTACGGACATCTTTAGCTACACATTTGCAGCCATTTAGGTTTTGCCGGGTATTAGCTGAACCTTGCCAGGCTAAGTTCTTAATATCATGCATATGTGTGTATACAAGCATATGTACATCTCTCTATCCATGTGTATATTTATGTGTATATTTATGTGTATATGCATAGTTTCAGTGATTTGTTACGTATACGACCTAAATAGAATTTTCAGTTAAATGGGCACATCTTACAAACACTTGTTTCTTAATCACATGATCCAGATTTGCTTGGTCTGATGCACCAACTAATTTAATAATAGAATGACAGTTGATTTTGTTTCTCTTCGCAAATGTCTACCTGAGACATTAGCTTTATTTTATGACCCTCTTGCTTAAACTCTGATCTCTCATTGCTATGTCGAAGTTTAATGTAATTCACCCTGAATGGATCCCCCACCCCACCACAACACAATCACAGACGAGGCCCTTGATATTTCTTCACTTCCCAAAATGGTTAGCAAGGGCTTCCAGGGAAAGAAACTGCATGCATAATGTATTACAGATTTCTTATTTTACTTTATTGGAATTTATGTCTACGAAATATACTGCTGGCTTACATTATGTAAATTTCCATCTGGAAGGAGTCTATAATTATCACACATATGGAAAAGGAATGTATAAATAAACGAAACTGCGGATCTCTGATATTACATTTTCACGAGTAGATGTTCATGATGATATGGTGGTGGTGGTAGTGATTTTATGGCAGGTCAACCATCATTGGGTCATCATATGCCAATAATCATATTCTATACGATTGATTTAAAAGTGCTTTTTTTAAACACACACAGCACCTTGCATATAAAATTCATTAAATGCGAGTGTAGGGAAAGGTTCTAAATAGTTAAACTCTGAGTTTTGCAGAGAGGCTGTTCATACCAAGTCGAGACTACCTCCTTAACAATCAGTTCGACAAAGTCTGGTAACCGTTTTTTACTTCTGTCTGAATTAGGAATGGTTCAGTTCTAGGAGGCTCATCCTGGTTTTACCTATTTTCTTTGAGAAGTGGTTAGATCTAACTAATCGTCTAAGGCGTCCTTACTAAGGAATGCCATTGGGGCTTCTCAGACATTTTCTGTAGGCGAGAGTGCACTAATAGTATGCTGGCATTTTAATATGCACCTGAATTTATGTCTACTCTCCGAAGGGTAACTAACAACCAATAGAGAAAATATGGTATTATAGTTAGTTGTCTAATTTAAGAGATAATTAGACTAGCCACACCTTTGCCTCTATCCCAAATTTATTGATTTTGTACCTAATTTGTTAGGAAAATCTAGAGCTGAATAAATATAGGCACCTTTCTTGGCCATTTAGCTAGGAGCAAAGTGTAGTATCTGTTTTGATGCTGTGCTTAGTTTTTATTTTGTAATTGGTCAATGAAACCGGGGTTATGTAATGGATTTTGATAAAAATTGGTATAAGGATTCTTGACATAAGGTCTAATTGCAATAAATCTTGATTTCCCCTTATCAAGATGAAAATTAAATGCTACAAAACAATTGTGTTTGTCGAATTATTCATTTATTTTAAATATAATATCCAATCTTATTTAAGTTTGTGTTTCTTAAGAATAAATGTTAATATTTTGAAAAAAGAAATGGATTTTTTAACGTTACTCGAAACCATAAAATTAAAATCGAGGACGTTAAAACGTCCATATAACATTTTTATGTAAAGCTTCTATCTTTCTCTCTTTCCTCATTTTTCCAGCTAAAATTGAAATTGGCTGAAAAAAAAAAGAAAAAAAAACCTTTCATATTAGACAAAACTAATGAATATATTTTTTATTCTATTTTTGGATATTATTCATCCGGCAAATGGAAGAATATACCAACTCTGTTGGTGTTTGATTTTTTTTTTTTTGTAAACTTTTAACTGCACATATGTACATACAATTGCCCTTTACATAATAGAAGTTGATTTTTGGTTTGCAATGTTAATCAAAAACGTAGATTCCATGAACAAAGCTTCTTTCTTAGAACTGCACGCCTGTGGAACTCTGTTCCGTCTGCCTGCTTCCCACCTGACTACAACTTGTATGTCTTCAAGTCCAACGTTAACAAATTCCTAATGAACTGCCCCCTTAAGTAAACACTTCATCAAATCTCCACACTAACGTAATGTACTTGCAATAACCTTTATCCCTGAGTGGCTTCCGGGCCTTGATAAGTGGTGACCACTGTGTAAAAAAAAAAAAAAAAATTGTCACTGTCCATAAGTCGCTGTTTACTTACTTCCCCACAAGAGTACAGTTAGACACAAGGTCGTTTTTAAATCCAATTCTTGTACAGTTAATCCCTAACTTCATATTGATTATTCATATCGATTATTTCATATATAGATATTGTATATATTTATCTTCATATATAACTTTCATATTGATTATTTCATATACAAGAACCCAAGTTTGCCCAGATGGGCAAACTTGAGTCCTTGTACCGGAAAAATATCCAGTAAATAAAACGTTGTTTAGTAAATCGTTATTTTTTGCATTTCCATACACCAAAGATGATATAAATATCACAATAAAATATCCGCTGGGTTATAAGCTTCATTTCGGTACCTAACTTGCCTGGGTGCGTTGCCTTTGGGCTGAGATAAACCGCGTCACACACACAAACACACAGAGACAGTAAATCAAACTTACTAAGGGAGATAATAACTTCCGGTGAATACCGGAAAAATATCCAGTAAATAAAACGTTGTTTAGTAAATCGTTATTTATTTATTTATTTATTTATATTGCATTTTTTGCATTTCCATACACCAAACTCGGATATAAATATCACTAAACCATCCGCTGGGTCATAAGCTTTATTTAGGTACCTAACTTGCCAGGGTGGGTTGCCTGTAGGCTGAGAAAAACCGCGTCACACACACACAGACAGTCAGTACGAAAATTTATGAAAGGATATATATTATATATTTAACTTTCATATTAATATCATTATTTTACTTTTTAATTACACAAAACTGTTATAACGTATTCATTTTTTTTTACAGATTGGATTATGTTAAAAAAAATCAATTTTAATTGTTCTAATTAGCCGTAATTGGCATTTCACTTATCAAGTTCCTATCTCTTACCAAGTTACTGCCTCTCACTCCTACCCTCTCTCTCATTGTATATCAATTGAAGTCTATTTCCGTTTCTGTCTCCTGTTAAAAAGTCATGAAACTAACTATAAAACAAAAGATTGCAATTGTCGATTATAAATAATAAGGAATATTACTTTGATATTTTTCTCTGCAAACAAGGCATATTGCCACTGGGAATGTAAGGGACTACTATTTGAGTCGTGTCTAACATGGGACCTTGGAGAGTTGAGCAGCAAGATGTCTGTTCACATTATATTAAAATTTCTTTACGGTCAGGGAAACAAGAAGCAAGGAGGGATTCCAAAGTATATCAGCCTGAGAGGGGAAAAAACTATTAGAGTAGTAGACTTTCGGGCATTGAGGAACCTCAACAGTGAAGGGGTGGAATTTTGCTGCTTGCCAAGTTAGTTTAGAGTATGTAGATGGAAAGGACATAAGTGCTACGAGTTCATCAGAACGCATTCCATGAGTGCAACGCTGCAGCGATGGGACAGAGGTTGGAGCTTGCCTGACAGTGCAAGACTTATTAGATTTGAGATTTTTTTTTTTAACCCTGTCTAATAATGAAATACTTGTGGTAGATGCACCAGCCTAAATGTGACAATACTTAGTGTAGGAGCTTTGTAAAAATATAGAATGCTCTCTGGTGCAAGTAACTTTCTAGCAGAGTAGAGGGAGCCCACCTTCTTTGCAGCAACCTTGGCAATGTCTTTATATATTGTTCCAATCCATGTTGTCTGTGAATGTTAAGCCGAGAAGTTTGAAAGATGGGTTCTCAGGTAGGGTGTTATTTATTATTGCAATAGTTGGTTGAGAAGGATTTTGAAATTGTTAAAAGAAAGAAGTTTAGTCTTAGTAGCATTAAACGTTATTATTGATTTACGGTGGAAACTAAAGGTCTTAATACCATTTAACCCATAGCTGGTGAAAGAGAGATGTAGCAGGAAGCCTCATTTGGAATTTTGTCTACTTTATAACTGATTTTACCAACTCATTTTTTTTTCTGTCAAACAATCTAGCAAAACCCAATGGGTGACCCAACGGCTTAGATTTTTTTTTCTTAGTAATTTTCAAATTCCTGCCAGGATCTTAAATTGGCAACACTGAAGCAATGGAAATACAAAGGTTAAGTGGAAAACAGTGAAAATAGAATTGCCAAAATTTATTCTTATCAGGCTTGACCTACCCGACTTACAAATTAAGCTTGATGGTTTGTTAACATAATGGGAGGCTGGGGGGAGCGCCGAGGGGATTGAGGTCGGAAGCAATTCACAATCAATGAACACAAGGCATTGATTTTCATCCAAGCAATTTGAGAGTCTTCAATCATCGTTCTAAAAATACAATTTCCATAAAAATATCCCAGCAGATTCATGCAATCCGATACAAGGTTCCTCCTACACCAGAAACAGAGGATTAAGAATATCAGAGTTTTCTCTTTTTGCTTTGGCTATGTTCAAATATTTATGCTGAAGAGCACCTACACATACGCTGAAAAGAAAAATGCCGAAAAAAATAAATGAAATAAATAAATAAAAAAAATTTTAAAAAAGAGTTAAAAATGGAGTATTTTATTTATATAAAAAGAATGGTAGCATACTTTCTTCAGAAATCTTCTCCACATAATTGAAAACAGAAATCCGTTCAGGATTTTTTTTCCACAATTATAATTTTTTTTTTTTGCATTTGTTTTTTGTTTTGTTTTTTGTGGGGGGGGGCATCCTACTGGATGCCAGATCTTCACCCGCTGTTTAAGAAATTCCAACCAAGACATTATTTAAGGATCCTAACCGTCCCTTTAAGTTTAATTGCTTAGATCAATCTTGCACTCGGTTCATCGTGTATAGTCACTGATATTATATATATATATATATATATATATATATATATATATATATATATATATATATATATATACTAAAGAACTTACTATACATATTACTAGAAGAGAGACCCTACGTAGCTCGAGATTGAATGAGGACCAACGAATAGTTCACACTCCTATATTTTATTGTCATCAAAATCGGTAAAACTGCCCATTTTTTCAATCAAATCGATTAATTGCCTGCTGTAGTTGAGGGCAATCCGCAGTGCACCAGGAGGAAGCTTCACATGCCTCCTCACAGTAACTTAATCCACAATACATTGTAATCTATATTGCACTGTAGAGAACCTACTGTTGACCTCAGCATTATTTTTATATACAATAATGGTTTCAATTAGTTAATATATAATTGCTTGAATTAGTTTAAAGTCAAGTAGAATGGTTCAAGCGTTCATTTCGAACTTGCCGCTGTCATAGCAAAGAAGCAACTGTTCATTTTATGTGACAGGCATTTCTGCTTGTACGGTAATAAAACTTCAAAAGCACTTGTGATGTTAGACTGTATAAGGCGTTAACTTTAATAAAAATCGCCTGTTGCTTCTTTCATCAGATATTTCTGATTGTCGATACAAAACCTACCTAAGAACATTGCCATTCACATAAAGTGCATTCGTATGAATTTTTAAAATATCTGGCCAGCCGTTTAGGAGTCCATAGGGAAGGAACCTACACCTCACACACAGACAATTCTTTTATTCATATTAAATATAGTATATATATATTTACACATTGGTAAGTTAATGTCCAATGATTAAAGAAAAGAACTAGTCTGCAATCACAATTTTTGTTGGTTGTATTTTTTATTCTTTTGCTTGCGATATAAGCGAATGCCTGTATTTTTTTCATTATTGTCTTACATGTGTTTCGTTATCATAAGAAAATATAGTCGTTATGTCATCATACAACTTATGAGAGACGAACAGATTATCATAAAAAAAATCACGACAAAGATCAAGAGGCGAAAGAAAAAGAAAGAGAAAGATACTTTAGATGAGGAGAATGGAAATTCAAAAACTTCAATTTTTTGCACAACATAAAACAAAAAGAACTAGATTCTGAATTTGGAGAAGGACCATTGTATTAGGTTGTTGATATTGCTTTCATCTCTGCTAACAGAGGAAAGTTATATTCGGGCTATAGTTTCAAGCGCACTGGGTGCGTACTTTATTTTATCACATAGTATGCTAGCGAGTCGGATATTTTTCAAAAGCAACGTTTTATCTTTGAAATAGAAAGCCAGCAATCTTTACAAGAATCAGGAATTGTTTTTTTTTTCTTTAAACTTAAATTTCACCTTTTTCTTCATTTGTTGCATTATGATGTATTTCATTCTGTTCCCAGAATACGAAAAAAAATTTTTTTTATATAGCTTATAATTAATCTTGCAACACCACTACAAGTAGGTTTTCCATACAACACCTGGTATTCTATTACTGTTACTCATCTAAATACTAACCAAACTCAGTGTTGCTTAACTTTAATGAACTAGTATGTTTTCATTGCAGACATATCTTACAAAAAGAAAACATAATATTAAAGTTTTTTTTTTTTGAATTGATCTTTAAAAAAAGTATAGGGCTACTGTTTGGAATCATGTCTTTAGAAACACGGCATTTGAGAACCGAGATGCTTTTTCACATTACATCTAAATTTCAACATGTTAGTATAGTCAGAAAATAGGAGCCAGGGAGGGAATTCCAAATTCTAACAGTTCGAAGGGAAAAACTATTAAAACAGAATGCTTTCCGGCGTCTAGGGACCTCTTCAGTAAAGGGGTGGGATTTTGCTGCTTGTTGGATTAGTAGGAGTATTTCGTCGACCGTAGCACTAGTGATACGATTTCGTCAGATGACAACAAAGTACTTGTAACATCAGAATTATGAAGCATCAAATAGCATTTAATTCCATCCAAAATTCTATCTTCAAACCAAATATGTTGGAAAACTTAATCTATTTTTATATTCGATTCTAATAAAGCGTATAAATGAGAAAATAGAGTTTCAGATATTTATGTTTTGAGGATATTCTTCAAAATACATTTATATCAAATATTTTTTTTAAACATGGCAGAAAATCGATTTTTAATGTGAACCCCCCCCCCTCCAAAAAAAAAAAACCATCAAAAATTGGAATGGTTAATATCCAAGTTTTATCGTAGATAAAAAGGTCTTTTTTTCTATTTGTATTCCCAGCGGAGATTTATTTCAAATGGAGACTCAAAAAGTTTAAAAATATATTACAAGCTTTTATTGGAATTTATATTAAGCGGAAGTCAAGAGATTGGATTGGAACTCATGGATATGATTTGATCGAAATTGACAAGTAAATGAATTATATTTGGTCAATTATAGATTTCAGTCAGACGTCAATAGTCATCAATTTTCGCAGTTGGCGTCATCAGAGGGGGGTAAAAAAATAATGTTAAAACAGTATTATTTCACAAAAGGCTAAAATAAGCATAAAGCTGAGTAGTCAAGCATTCTATTAGAAGTTAACAAACTTTAATTTATATATATATATATATATATATATATATATATTATTTAGATTCTTTAGACTACTTTTCGGTCGATGTAACCTCCAACCTTCTTCAGGTGTATCTTGTCGAACTCGGAAATGTTTCTGTTGAACATGAGAATTTGGATGGAATTTCGAATGGAACCCTTTATTTACTTCATAGAAGTAGCATGCTCTTGTTCCGTCAGCCATGACTGGATAGAGGTCCTAAATAATTCGCACCCATACTGAGAATTGAACCTTTCAATTTCAGGAGAATATCACTTGTACTACTGAGTTTTCCCAGTACTCTAACCACTGCACCACCAAAACGTGAAAATTATACTCAAGATGAGAACAGTAGAATCAAAATAATACCCAATCCTCATCTCAAAAATTCAGGAACGTCGTTTTTTTAGTATCAATGTTTTTTACAAGAGAGTCATCACTCATCAAGGCTTGAAGGCCACTCGAGGATAATGTTAATAAGTATAAGGTGGTCAGTAGAACAACAGCGCAGTGATTGGTAGTTGTGAACATTGGGTAGCATTTGATTATTTAAAGGGACGACTCAACAAGAATTTGTTTACATTGGACTTGACGACTATATTGCAGTTAGCTCGAAAGCAGACTCATGGTACATAGTTCCACAGGCAGCCACTTCCAAATAAGAAGTTTTGTTCATAGAATTTGAGTTTAGATATAGGCACAGAGTGTAAGGGAAATTATTGAAAGTGGTTGTAACTAGATTAGTGTTTTTGAATATTTTGAGAGGGGGTGACCATCGATTGAAGCTTTTGGTATGAAAATAATAATAGAGCAAAGAGACTCGCAACGTCTCTTCTGTGAGAAACAGGTTGAAGGGAGGAGCAAAGGACATCACTTACTAGATTTCGAAGGTGATTTTGAGACTTCCTTGCAGGATATTAAAAGTACATAGAAGTGAAGCGAGGGAGATTCTTCCTTTTATAGCGCAAAACGTCAAAATGACTAGATGCTTCTTTTGAGAATACGCCCTCCCTCCTACGATGGTGGTTCATTTGTATGTACATTTTTTTTTTAATTTCATCTCTTTAATTGTGTCTATTATTCTAGCAACAAAGAGAAGGAAAAACAAACACTCTTAGGGCTGCCACATTAGACAGGAAACTGATCGGACATGTTTTGTTTCATTCCGGAATCAAAGAATATACCACAGTATACTGTAGTTAGTATTAGATCTTTAAAAAAAAAAAAAAAATTTAATTAAAAAAGTAAAGATAAAAATTAAAAATAAGTCTGGTGGAACCAATATTCATTTTTAGTCGCATGCAAGCGACTCTATAAGTCACTCTGTTGGTCCGTCAGTCGGTCGCTCGGTCAGTTTGTCTGTAACACTTTTGTGCTTGGCCTTTTTGGTTAAGATCAAAGTCCTGTTTTTAATAAATGCTGTTTGAAGTGAATAGTATCAGTAAGTAAAGAATTGCCTTTTAGAAAGGTTTTATTAACTGTAAAATACACGTACGCTCTTGAAAGGATCGAGCGGGAAAATGAAACAGAGGGCGCTTTTATTATGAATGTCAATCCCAAGGGGGATAACTCTTAACAACAAATTAAATCATAACATTTTCCCCGTCCTAAAGTATTCAAGTAAGGGGTAATTAATTATAGACAAATTTTTTTTTTTTTTTTTTTTTTACAATCATTTTATTTACAAATAACATATGAACCCAAACTGCAGTTTTTTCAGTATTTAGTCACAAAATCCTTATATTTACTAGGGAATTGTCGAACTCGGGACGACCTCCGCACAGATTGGCAGGAATGCTGATTTTCAGTATTATTTTTTAGTGAAATCTGATTTTCTTCAAGATCAGACGATTGATTTTTGTCTTCCTCATGACCAATGTTTTCATTAGTAGAAGGTTCAAATAAGAGTCTCTGAAGTAGTAGGATTATTATTAGAGTTTTCTTCATTTGATGAGTTTGGAGCTAAGTCTCGAACGTTGACAGTGGTTTCAGTACCAGAAGGTAGTTGAACATAAGCGTAGTGGGGGTTGACATCTATTAGGGTGGCAGGCGTTACAGGAGGGTCATGTTTACTTGTTTTAGTGTGGTTTCTAATATATATTGGGCCTGGTTTAACCCAAGAAGGAATTGAAATTCCGGAAGCAGATTTACGACTATATTTAAAAAGTCTATCATGGGGAGTCATATTAGTGGCAGTACAAAGTAATGATCTAATTGAATGAAGTGCGTCCGGTAGTATGTCTTCCCAATAAGGTAGTTTCATTTGATTAGAATGTAATGTTGTTTGAATGGCCTTCCATAAGGTACCGTTGAGTTTTTCAATCTGTCCATTACCTTCAGGATGATACCTACTTGTTTTAGAAGTAGCAATTCCTTTTTTGTGTAAAAAATCCTTTATTTCTCTTGCTAAGAAATCAGAAGCACGGTCAGTATGTATCATGTCAGGCAAACCAAAAATTGAAAAGAGTTTGTTTAGACAGTGGATAATGGTTTTGCTTGTCATATCTCTGCAAGGAAAAGCGAAAGGAAAACGGGAATACTCATCAATTAGAGTAAGTAGATATTTGTTGCCATGTATAGAAGTAGGTAGAGGGCCTTTAAAATCAAGATTTAATCGTTGAAAAGGTAATATGGCTTGAATGAGAGTCCCTCCATTGGTATTGGCGAATTTGGGTTTCAGTAATTGACAGGATGAGCAAGAGTCAGTAATATTCTTAATTTGATCCAAAGTAAAAGGGAGGTTCCTCGTTCTTATAAAATGGCTTAATCTTGAAACACCAGGATGACATAATTGTTTATGTAAATCACGAAGACCTTGTAGATTGTAAGTAAGAGCAGAGATGCGAGAGAATGTGTCAGCAGCAATATTTTCAGGTCCAGGTCGATAAACTATAGTGAAATTGTATTGGGATAATTCTATACGCCAACGACATATTTTGTCATTCTTAATTTTAGATTTTCTTTTATTGTCGAATATGAAGCTGATGCTCTTCTGATCTGTGATGACTTTAAAGTGCCTGCCGAGTAGAAAATGTCGCCACTTACGGAGAGCTTCTACAATAGCGGCTGCCTCTTTTTCTACTGCATGGTGCTTAATTTCGTTAGTATTGAGAATTCTTGAAAAAAATGCAATAGGACGACCTTCTTGATTTAGTGTTGCAGCAATGCAATAGTTACTAGCGTCCGTTTCTACTTCAAATTCTTTATTTGGATCTACCGTTATTAAAGTGGCGTCTTTTAGATCATTTTTCAATGTTTGAAAAGATTTTAATACAGATGGAGGTAGTGGAAATTCTTTGTTTTGATTTAGTAATAAAATTTTATCAGAAAATTTTTTAATGAATTTGCAGTAATAGGAAAACATTCCAACTATTCTTTTTTGAGATTTAAGGTTCAGCGGAGGTGGCATTTCGAGTAATGGTTTTAGTCTTTGATAATCGGGAGCTATTTGATTATTTTCTATGGTGTAGCCGAGTAGAGTAATAGAACTAGAAGAAATTATGCTTTTATTTTCATTTAAAGTGATGTTATATTGTTTAGCAATTTTGTAGAATTTTTGAAGATTGTAATCGTGTTCTTCTTGATTTTTCCCACATATAGTTACGTTATCAACATACACAAAGGTATCGGTTAGATTTTCTTTTTCTATAATATAGTCTATATAATAAAATTGAAGTGAATATGTTCTTAGCTTTTAAGCTTTTCTTGGCCTTTTGACCAAGATCAAAGTGTCGGATCCTCAGTGTGTGGTTTGGACCGGGTCTCCAGCTGAAGGAAAATTGGTTGGAAGTAGAGACCAAGGTCGAATCCTCTGTCAAGACTTGAAGGGACGGGTGAAGGCATGTGTTACATATGCCTTTCCACTCATCCTTTACCGTCTGTCTGTACTTCCCCTCCCTGCAAAACGATGAACCAGCTTACAGGAGCACTTCGACACACTCTTGTGGAACGAGGGTAAGCATTATGTTTGCAGAGAGGTCCGTGTTCGAAATCGAAGCAAGGGAAGCTTGGGACTGCCCGATCTCCTGTGTCACAAGCACGCAGAGAGGTTGGCCTTTCTGAGCCGTTCGTTGTACGTAGACGTTCCATGGGTCACTGCAGTTGGAAGCTCGTTTTCCAATCTCACACCCGACCCCTTGGTCTTCGCCGAGCTTCGACCGAGGGGGGAACAAACATTTTACGCCAAATACCAGTCCGCACTTAGAGCGTTGCCGGGGACAGTCTAGGAACAGGCTTTATCGGGAGCTAGTGGGGCATAGCACAAAGGAACCACTAGTGAAACAGACGGGGATGTGGTTAGAGGAGGGCCGCTCCCAGTGGAGTTGGGCAACGGGTTGGGACTTTCTTACAAACTCGGAATTTTCCCTTACCTGGCGACTTGTCTGGAATGCACTGCCCCTCCTTGAAGAACTCAACCTGTACAATGAAGAAACTCGGGTCTACTGCCTGTGTTGCGACGAAGGCATGAGGGAAACAGCCGGTCATGCCTTTTTCCGCTGGAGCAGGCTCAAGACCCTTCTAGAGTACGTCAACAAGGTAACAGCTCGCATCGATGCTAAGCACTGGCTTGAACTCAATGAGCCATATTTTGTGGAGAACATTGATCCGCCGCTGCCTAGGGAGAGAAAAATGGTTTTTCTAGTGATACTAGCAGTAGCGAGGATGATCATATGGATCACACGCCCCAAGTGAGTCCGCAAAGAGATATCTGTTCCAGATCTGATCGTCTACTTTAAACATCAGCTTAAAGTAAAGATCAGATGCGATTGGAAGAGGTTGCCTCGAGTGCCCTTTGACAAGAGGTGGGTGCATGACGCTAGCTTGTGCATCCGACAAAGTGCCAAGTTTGAATTCGTGTTACCACCATAGGCATGGCACATGCGGTACTGGGTCCTACGGAGCCCATCCCGCTAGGTTAGACAAATAAATAGTAAAGAGACTCTTGACTAGTGGTACAAATGAGATCTTGTCCCCCGATTGTTTATTTTTTGCACTAGAGAACTTCCGAGGCTACCCTACCACTAGCCCCTATCTTTGTTTTATCACTCCCTGGTCAACCCTACTCGAAGGTCGCTATCTAAAAACATAAGATATTAACTGATATATACTCAAGAATCAAAATAATGAAAAGAATATTCTCTTGTCATAGCCCTACCCATAACTAATAACTCACCTCCCTCGACTAGGTTATTGGAGAAGACAAACCTAGTATATGAATTCAAATTCCTATTGAGAAACCAGGTTTGACTACAACTATATTGTTGACGAAGATAACTATGCCGAAAAGTGCACTATTGCTAAACACCTGATTAGTCAACATTCCTGTTCCAATTTAGAAAAAAAAAATTAGTAGACATATCTATACTCGAACACACTACTAATAACCATAAACTTCAACTATTAGAAGCATTATTAATTAAAACTAAAAAGTAAATATCAATAAAATAAATTTTATTAACAGTAATAATGTCCTAAAATGTCTAATTACTAAAATAACTTAACATACAATATTAACCAATAGAATAACAATAAGAGATACACATACATAATTAAAAACAAACTTCTATAAATTATTCCAAAACCACTTCTGTTAATTATCCCGGATGAGGAATCCAGAATTGATTTGAAAATATTTGGGCCTACAATAAATGCGGTGATTAGATCAGCCAATTCTTGCCGGAAGCAAAGAAATTTATTCAGAAAGTGGAGAGAATCCGAACTAAAATCATTAGACAAAAAATATCTTTTATTCAATGAAACATGACTGAAAATTTCACCTGTATGTTTCAAAACTATCGAACAGAGTTGCATCAAATTTCTCATAAAGAATCTATTGTATAGAGGAGTTATTGGTATGATGCTAAGGTTAACCGATTTGCTTTTCTTTAAATTCCTCTGCAATTAGTTTCATGCAAGAACATGCATTAAATCTGCTCTTGCTTCACAAAGTTGCATTGCTTTTACTACGACATAAAAACGTTATTGGCTACATTTTCTTTTCCATTCATAGAATATGCATAAATATAACCAATTCTGTAAAACTTTTGTTGAAGACATCAAAGGATTTTACTGTCTTAACGCAGCTGTCACAAAATTATGACATGTATCGCCTCTAATAGCAGACGATACGACATGCAAAACCGATTTTATTTACAACATAAGCCAACAGCACAATCATATACAATAAATTTAGCAGAATAAATGACAATTTTTCCATGAGCAGATGGTCAATTTAATAAATGCAAGATGGCTGCCATCAAAATATGCAAATTGGTTGCATTTTACTATCTATTTGTATGATCCTACTTATATGCTACAAATCGTTTATATATATATATATATATATATATATATATATATATATATATATATATAAACGATTGTTTTACAACTATTTTTGAACTGACTCTGTAAGCTTAACTGTTTATTGTGTGCCAAATATATATATATATATATATGAGGGTTGTTTTTAAATAGGAGTAAGAATTGATGTTTTCTGGCTTAGCTATCCATCATTTAACTGTCAACCTATCAATATCTCTTATCCACAAGTCCGTTCTTTGCGACAGTAAAAAAAGAAATAAAACATACTAAGCCAGTTTCTTTTCCCGAATTTATTTTTCTATTCTTTGCACAGGTACACTGTAGAGTGGAGAATCAAAGACTTCTGCAAGAAGTGGAAGAGAATAGAGATGAAAAAAAAAATTTAAAAAAAACGAAGACTATTTGGATTATTCAGACTTCTGTTCTCATCTGCAGTGTTATTCACACAACGTTTCAGCAAATGTTAGTCAATAGTGCATTAGATAGGATAAAAAAAAATGTTGAGACAGGTTTAATAGTATAAATATCTGGTGCATCTTTACTATAGTGTGTCGTCCGACCCAATCGTGTATTTTTGAATAAAGGCATTTCAGGGAAGAATATTACATATTTAAGTGTCATGTCGAAATTACACACACGCATATATATATATATATATATATATATATATATATATTCGAAAAATGGTCCAGATGGGTGTAGTTCATTATTAGACTTAATTTGTAATCAAAAGGTCCGATTCATACGCTTGTGCACTTCTGCGTATGCTAGGCACATAGAGTAGAAGACTTTCCGGCATCTGGGGGGGGTCTCTAGAGTGAAGGGGTGGGATTTTGCTACTTGTCTGATTAATCGGGGTGGGTGAGGGGTAGTACGTTCGCCGACTGGGCATCAGTGCTAAGAGTTCATAAGAGCACATTTCTCTAACGTAATTTAAAATAGGCACATAGTTGATGAATTGCAGCGATGGGGCAGGGGTTGGAGATTGGTTGATAGTGCGAAACTTATTAGATTTGAAACTTTGGTTTTGACCTTGTCTGAGAGGGGGAGAGACTAGCGAGAGATGCATCAGCTCAGATGTGGCAACAATCATTCCTAACTCATCTTTCGCTCAATTCTCTTCTCTCTCAATTATTTACATTTCTCTTAGTTCACCTTCACCATAACATCTAAAATATTTATGTACAACCAAACATTCACGTTTCGAAGTGTTTTAGTATTAAATAGATATTTCATTTTTCAGCATCATATTCGTTATCTTATGGGATTATATTCGTTATCTTATGGGATTATATTCGTTATCTTATGGGATCATATTCGTTATCTTATGGGATCATATTCGTTATCTTATGGGATTATATTCGTTATCTTATGGGATCATATTCGTTATCTTATGGGATTAGATTCGTTATCTTATGGGATCATATTCGTTATCTTATGGGATTATATTCGTTATCTTATGGGATTATATTCGTTATCTTATGGGATTATATTCGTTATATTATGGGATTATATTCGTTATCTTATGGGATTATATTCGTTATCTTATGGGATTATATTCGTTATCTTATGGGATCATATTCGTTATCTTATGGGATCATATTCGTTATCTTATGGGATCATATTCGTTATCTTATGGGATTATATTCGTTATCTTATGGGATTATATTCGTTATCTTATGGGATCATATTCGTTATCTTATGGGATCATATTCGTTATCTTATGGGATTATATTCGTTATCTTATGGGATTATATTCGTTATCTTATGGGATTATATTCGTTATCTTATGGGAACGCTTAATATCACCCAATTGGCCTCAGCAAAACAGAAGGGAAAGATACCACAAGACAAACTAAATCACCAATCTCACGTTTACGTACATATACACAGATAGATGCATTTGCGAAACAATGTTGCGTGTAGCGGTTCATATCGAATACAATATTTAGATATGTAGGGAAGATTATTGAAGAAACGTAGAAAGAAAATCTCATCTTTGACCTCACTCAACCATATACCATGCTTTCTGTGGATGAAGTCAGCTTCATAAGATTCTTTTTCTTTTGTTTGTTTGGAAGCTGCTGTCTGTTTCAGTTTGATTTGTAAATGTTTTATAAGAATGCGTGATAGAGACAAGTCAGTCCTCACGCGCAGAAAGTTTCTGACTGTAATATTATTTAACCCTGCAGAGAAACAAAACAAAAAGATGAGTATAGTGAACTGCAAAATTTTGTTCTTTGTTTTTTAATACAAGCGCAGGAAAGGTGGGGGGGGGCCCGGCTTTACCCGGTTATAAAATACGATTAAATATGATATTTTATTTTGTCCAATTTCTTATATATTATTATAGAGTCGGGATTTCAAAAGTAAAATGCTCCAATCTTTATCCAAACCTAATTTTTAATTTTGATCCAAACCCAATTTTTAATTCTGATCCAAACCCCAATTTTTAATTCTGATAAAAAACCCAGTTTTAATTCTGATAAAAAACAAATTATTAATTTTGGATGAAAAACCCAATTATTAATTTTGGATGAAAAACCCAATTATTAATTTGGATGAAAAACCCAATTATTAATTTGGATGAAAAACCCAATTAAATATTTGGATGAAAAACCCAATTAAATATTTGGATGAAAACCCCAAATTATAATTTGGATGAAAAATCCAATTTTTAATTTGGATGAAAAATCCAATTATTAATTTGGATGAAAAACCCAATTATTAATTTGGATGAAAAACCCAATTATTAATTTGGATGAAAAACCCAATTATTAATTTGGATGAAAAACCCAATTATTAATTTGGATGAAAAACCCAATTATTAATTTGGATGAAAAACCCAATTATTAATTTGGATGAAAAACCCAATTATTAATTTGGATGAAAAACCCAATTATTAATTTGGATGAAAAACCCAATTATTAATTTGGATGAAAAACCCAATTAAATATTTGGATGAAAAACCCAATTAAATATTTGGATGAAAAACCCAATTAAATATTTGGATGAAAACCCCAAATTTTAATTTGGATGAAAAATCCTATTTTTAATTTGGATGAAAAATCCAATTTTTAATTTGGATCAAACCCCATTTATTTTTATTTGGATCCAAACCCAATTTTTAATTTGATCAAAATTCATTACTGAATTTGCATAGTAGAAAATATTTAAAATTAAAAACAGATGACCATCAACAAGAAACACAGAATTTAATTTTGCTATACTAGTGTTTAATGTCTACATACCTTCGTTTCAAATCTGATAAATCTGAATTTTTAAATGTGTCCATATTATACTCTTTAACAGTTCTTTAAAATAATCCTAGTAAACTGCAATTCGGAAAATATTAATTTTTCTCTAATACATATCGTTTAAATTTCATAAAAATAAGAGGTACCTGAATTTTCACAAAAAAATTTTCACTCACTTAACCTTTCCATGAGAAAATAAAAGATGAATATTATGCTTCGCAGCTATGTTGGAAAATACATAGTGATCACTTAGTTTATGAGAGAGTCCTTTATCTATATAAAGTTAAAGTAAAACATTTTGAGTTTAAAGTTAATATCTTTCGATGTTATTTCTAATTTCGTTATTTGTTAAAACAACTCATTTTTTTAATAAAATAAAAAACCAATGATAAAATGTTATCTTTCGAATATACTGCAAATTCTAAAATTCAATTAAGATAATTTTATCAAATTTTGACGTTTGATAAAAAAGAAAAAAGAAAAAAAAAGAAAAAAAAATTTATTGAAGAAAATTAGCAGATAAAAATGTGTTTTTAGTTGATTATTAAAAGAAAACTGAAGTAAAAAAAAATATGAAACAAAATTAGGTATCAATAAAGAGTTAGTTCAATAAGGAAATCGATTTAAATATATCGATTTATATAATATATATCGATGCTCTATCGATATAGCAGCTTCCATTAAAATTTTAATTTTAGATATGAGGAAGCCATACATATCAGAATTTATTTGCAATGAAAAGAGATACAAAAATTAATTACATGTATTATATACTTCTTTTCTGCAATTAACTTTATGTTGCTGTTAAATAAATATATATTTATATATTTAAAATAACATTGTTAAACATGACATCTTCAGCTTGATGATACCTGTTTATTTTTTTCAAATGATGTTTTCCTGTTTATATTACTTGCTTTTATCAGACTGTTGTATTCATCTTTGGTGTTATTTGTGCAGCCTTTCGTCGTCAGGCCTGCTGGTTGTTGTCTTGGCAAAGAAAGGAGGAAAGTTACTGGCTCTGTAGATATTTTTGTATTCTTGAAGTTGGTCACTATTTTATGGCTGCGGTTTCATATGTGTGAAAAAAATTGGTTGACAAACGAGAAGCAACTCTAATAAACATCAACAATGGATTATCTCCCATCACAGAAATTTTTAGGCTGTACAATTTTGGTGTTCCTACAATTAGCGGCTCTCAGATGCTATTAATTTCTAAGCTTGGTTTATGCAGTAATTTTCAGTTTTTTAGCATATCTGCTGTTTCTTTGAGTCGTCTGACTGTCCATCTTGCATCCCTGTCATTTGTTTTGACCTCGTTCCACAAACCGACCAAAACGTTGCACAAATGACACTCAAGATAAGAACAATAGTCCAATCAAAACAAGTAATGCTTTCCTGGGTTAAAATCAAAAGATTAATGTGGATTACGTATGTATCATGAGCGTTTTCGATTCTTCATCGAATCATCTTCAGGTGTCAAAAAAAAAAAAAAAATGAACAAAAAAGCTGGAGAAAAGAATAGAATTTCAAAAAGCAGCCAAGAACGTACATGTGAAGTCAGATGTCAAAAGAACGAACCAGTACAGTTCCAGGAGATACATTGACAGTTTAAATTCCAGGCCACCAGAATTAATGTCACAGGATTAAATTGTATTGCGTTAAATAGTGTATATCATTGTTACTAGTTTTGTATGTAATGTTATTAATTGCAGGTTGTTGGATTTAAAGATAGAGCCAACATTTTTTTTTTAAATTGGTTCAGAATGTTATTTTCATGTGATTCACTAAAATTTATTTCAAACTAGTAAATAGAGTTAGACTTTAAAAGGTGTACGGTGAGGCGAGTAGATAGAGTAGTTGTTGTAAATAATGTAGCTATTAACTTTATTATTATTATTAACTTTATTATTATTAATTTTATTAACTTTATTATTATTATTATTATTATTATTATTATTATTAATTTTATTAACTTTATTATTATTATTATTATTATTATTATTAATTTTATTAACTTTATTATTATTATTATTATTAATTTTATTAACTTTATTATTGTGAATAGAGTTGCCTTTTCCCAAAGAGTATTCAAAGTTATGACATTGGTTCTTTCTAATGTTTTAGGAGTTATTGAGTTTTGTTTTGTTTTTTTACTTAGGAGTCACCACTTATTAAGGCCTGAAGGATAAAGATTAATTAATATAAGATGGTAGTGTAGTAATCATTTTACGACCAGGCAAAGCCAGGCGTTAGTATACGGCACAATCACATTGACACACCGGTTCTTGCCAGATCACTGAAGTTAAGCAACGCTGAGCCTGGCCAGTACCAGATGGGTAACCATTTGGGAAGGCGAGGCACAGTATGTACCATGAGGTAAAATACCAGGTTGAGAAAGTGGTGCAGTCCATCCTTCTCTCGAGGGTAGATGGGACTCTTAAGGTGTAGTCGGCACCCCATCTGGTGATGGCATCATGATAAAAAATACCCTTGAAAGCCCTAGTGAAGCATCAAGTATTCAGCTACTGACAAGATTTTAATTACACTACAAACTTGTGTAGGAAGTTCAATCTCGACTGCAGCCAGGCCGGATGGATGGTCCTAATCGTTGATGGTGTAAGTTGGGTAGAATTTGATTATTCATGGGGACGGTTCAACAAAAACTTTTTTTTACATTAGATTATATTATATATATATATATATATATATATATATATATATATATATATATATATATCAAACAAACTACATAAACCTCTCATATATACATACATCTATATTTATTAGTGTTGGGACGATTATTGAAATAGAAAAACATCAAAACTTTTGATGGTATAAGAATCTGTATTAGAAAAATTTGTGCCTATTTTCCGATGCCAAAAACGATTCTTTAGTCTGTTTTATTTGATTTTGTTTAGAACAGATTCTTCCACTGCTAGTAATAATGACCAAATAGTAAATATTTATTAATGTCAAACTACCAATAAATTTAAAGTGTATTTTTATGTTTAAGGAAATATCTGCACGTTTAACATGTGTCTTTATAGTAATTGGGAAGAAGAACAACTATTTGGTTGGTGCAAAAATAATGTCGTTTTTTAACGTTCAACTATAGATGTATAAACGACATTATTTTTGAACCAACATAATATATTATTGAATGTTTAGAAATTTATAAAGAATCAGGAATTGGGATTTTTGTACGGAATCAGTATTTGTATCGGAATCAGAAAAAATATTGGAATCCTCCCATCACTAATATATATATATATGTGTATATATGTATGTATGTATTCACTTATTTGAAGTAAACCCTGAAAACACTATTCTATGAATAACCATGTGTAACATATTTTACACCGAAATTCATATGCAAAAGTAATTACTATGAATTCTAAAAAAACTGATGTATATTATCGACAACGAATCTTCTTTTTAGAATTACATAAACAATTGTGATAAGCGATGCTGTTCCTTGGCCAATATTCAAGAGAGCACAGATGCAGCCAAAATGATTGACTCGAAATAACTTTAAGAAGTTACCAAAAAACAACAAAAAAAAAAAATAAAATAAAAAAACAAAAAAAAAACAAAAAAAAAAAACAATGCAATCCAAGAAAGATTAACTATTTCTGAAGCTGTGTCTGCTAGGGCGAAGCATAAACCTGTCATTGTTATCAACCCAGAGAATTCACAATGTACATCAAGAAAAGAAAAAAAAAATTTTTTGTACTAGAATTTTCTAGTTAGCTTAAGTTTTATTTACTTGCCTTTTCATGAGGACATCGTTAAATTTATTGTTTTTTTTTGTTTTGTTTTTTTTTACTAAAGAGTCCCCACTTATCAAGGCAACGAATACTCGAGAATAAAGGTTGATGACATTGTCAGTTGGATGATGAGTAATATTATAAATGTGCCCCTGTGTGTGTTCACTGTACAGGCCGTGATCGTCCAATCATTGTGCTGATCCAAGTTGCTGCTCGATTCTGATCACAGTGTCAATGTGGTCTCAGTGTTGTAACTGAAGAATTCTCTCTCAAAATAAAACTACAGTTTAAAAAGAAATAGCAATAATTTATTTTCTTTGGAGGTCACAAGCATACTTGTATGTGAACAATAGACTTGCAAATAAGAATCCTTAGTCCAACTAGACCAAAAAACGAGCCCACCAGTCTATGAGAATAACACAAACGTCCAGAAGCCACCCTTGCCCTTTAACGGGGCATATAGATATCACTGGGGGTATTTAGTTCACTCCTACTGCAAGAATTTAGACACCAGGGTTGGAAAGTGGACTTGAGACGTCAGCACCCTTGAGGAAGGGCACTCTGACCTGTAAGAAGTGCCAGGAAACCCTTCTCGGCATTCTCCGGTAAGGGCGCCTCAGGCTATTAGCAATCAATTCCTTCACAAACAGAGAAGGCAAAGCCTGGAAAGGTGACCCTCCTAGAACTGCACAGAAATTTATCTTGCACTGCAATCAACAGGGACCAGGTTATTACAGGATTGGTCTAATCTCTGTTTTGGGGGAGGGGCAAGGATGAAAATCACTAGCCAGCTAGATTTAGAGGACCAAGGATGAAAATCATTAGCCAGCTAGATATCACCAGAATCATCCTAGAAAGACACCTCAAAATAGTGGTTAGCCTTACCTATGAATATAAAAATCCTAATGGTTAGTGGGTCTCATATCTTGCTGGCCATTATTTTTGGCAAAACTAAAATGACTCCTAATCACAACTAGCAACCTTGTATCTGAAGAAACATTATTTTCTTAAGTGTACAAATCCAATTCTGGGTGGCCAAACTCAAAATAAGAGATAATTCTCATTTTCTTAGGTGGCCTCTTTTCTTTTAGTATTTCTTACTCGCAATAAATCGGTTATTCATATGCATTGCACCTATACAAATCACTAAACATGCTACCGTGCATGTTTACAATACTACAAGAGATTTGAATTGCATTGGCAGAATTTGATTACGTAATATGAGAACTTTATATTTGTTTACTTTGGAATTTGAAGAAAACCCTATTGTAGTAATCAGAGAAGCAGTACTGTGGTATTGTTTCATAAATGCGAAGTTGTTGAAAAGGAATTTTATTCATAGAAGTCTCATTTAATTTCAGATAGTTTGTGAGACAAGAGGTCGATTTTTAATTTAGATAACTTAGCCCCACCCCATAGAGCAGTCGGAATAGATGTGGAAAAATCTTAAAATTAAAAAATAAAAGTCAGACTAAAAAATTTTATTGCTATTCCGTTATTTCAAACTTAAGTATGGCAAACAGTCAAACAGACATGGAAACTTCTAAAGGTGCTTGGACGCATCTAAATTAAGATGCATCCATAAAATCTGTATTTAGTAATGAAAATTATATTTCCAATTGCGTCATGTAAAAATGGATGGGCTATACGAAAGGACAAAAACATCAAAAAACTATTAAAAGCAAAGTATAAATAGAGAACTCAATTAAAAAATGAAATAAAAAGAAATTAAAAATATAATATTTTTAATTTCTTTTTATTTTGATTAAAAAAAATTGTGTTAAATTCTTTGTTTGACATTTCTGACTTTGATAACCCTCTTGCGATCGAGACTAATGAGAAGTGTGATCTTAGAAAATAAAGGCTATGGTTCTTTATTAAAAGTCAGTGCGATTTGGGTTTGGGAGTTGAATTTGCAACCCTGGTTGTTGAAGATAATTTGCTTTTGGATTCATGAAGTTTGATCTGTTTCTAAGCAGAAGCCATAATCTTGTTTTGTTTTTTCAGGGTGTTCAAGTAAAAGAAAAAATGCGTTAAAGCATGTTCTTTAGACTTTATTTTCAAAGTAAAATTCCGTTACTTTTCTCCGTTTTATGCTGTTATTCTGAAAAAAGAAATGCGGTTAGTTTCAATGACAAACTTGCCTATTTTTGTATAAAACCCACTTAAAGATCAAAAATGTTTTCTTGAGTCAAACTGTTCAAAATAGACGAATTTGTAGGAGTAACGTGACTTTTGGTAAAAAAATATAACAAAACTAGGTATTTAACATAAAATATTAGGAAGTATATTAATGCAGCAGGATAATATATTATAATCAGTATTTTCGAGTGTATTGAATTGTTTTTGAAACGAACGGCTCATGAATTCATTTTGAAATAAAATTGATATCTCCCCACTAAGAACAAGATGGCAGAAAATTCGATGAAAGAATTTAAAGATAAATTTTCTGAAGTAGCTTAAAGAGGTCTAGGAAAATAGGCAAAGACAAAAAGAAAATTAAAATCGAGGAATATTTTCAGGCCTAAAAGAAATATTTCACTCACCACTTTGGAACCAATAAAAAAGGAATCTGAAAAAAAGATTAGATGTTCTCTGAACAGTCAAATATTCAGATTGAAGATGAAAAATAAATAAAAAAAATAATCTGTGCAGATTTTTCAACTGACTTAAATGATTGGGTGAAAACAACTATTTATAACTTGCACCTGAGAGCATCAAGATTGAATATTTGAAAAGTTTTTGCAAAGCTGAATTTATCAGATGCATAAGTCACATTGCTTTCTTGATTTCTATGACCACTTGAAATAGTTTCATCCAGAAACGAAAAATTACTTACTTGTTGACTTCATGTGAAGGGACGGATTCATCAAAAAAACAGTATATTATGTGCGTGTGAAAATATTTAACTGATAATCTCTTAAACTACTGATCACATAGCACTGAAATTAATAGGAAATAGTAATCATACACTAAGAATTGTTTATAACAAGTAAAATATTTGTTTGGATGGATGAAGAACGATTATAGAAATATGTTTACAAGTTGAAATGCAAAATGCTCATAGCTTGAATTGGTTTAATATTAAATCTTTCTTATCTATATGTCGAATGCTCAAATGGTAGAGAACGCAGCTAGAGTTCTAAATGTTTTGGTTTCAATTCTAGCTGATGGCACCCAACATATTTTTTTACCTTCTTAAATCAGTACATTCTATATGTAAATATTTAATAGAGAATTGGCTTTGTAATAATACGAAATCCGCATGAATTAAAATTACAACTGGGCAAGGCAGGGTGCCCCTGCTAGTATACAAATAAATATACAGTGGATATAAAAAGTAAACAGAAAATTTAAACTTAGAAATAAAAATAAAATTATTCAATTTCTTGAGCACAATTAAAAAAAGTAAAATAAAATCGATTATGTTTCTTAATTTTTTGAGATGAGGATTGATGATATTATTCTCAGTTAGAGTGAAATGCGCACGACGTTCCTCGGGTATATCTTATCAAACTGAAATCTTTCTGTCAAACTATGGAATTTGCATGGAATTTTGAATGGAAACCTTTATTTAATCCATGTTCTTGTTCTCTCAGCCATGACAGTTTGAAATTCTGTGCAAATATTAAAGTATTCTGAGTGGTTGGTTGTTTTTGTTTTGCTGCATATCAAACTTTTTCAGGTTATTTAATGCCAAATCTAGTTATTTTGAGGAACGATTTTTAATGGAGTATATATTTTTTTTAGTCAGATTCTATTTAACCCATAGGTGGGACTCTAACAGGTACTACCACTCCGGGTCAGAGTGGACCTGGGAGCAATGTCAATTAAAGGGTGGCTCCACACTCCCTAAGACCCGCAAGGTGGGGCCTCACCATCGGATATAGTTTTAGGTCATACCCAGGACCGTATTCTGAGTGAGACACAAATATTTTCGAGTTTGACAAGACACACCTAAAAAAGGTCGCAGGTTACATCGGCCGAAACGTTGGGAACAACACTAAGGATGAGAACAATAGTCTGAAGAATCCGAATCATACATAAAAATGATTGTTCAAATTAATATTCTTATAAATAATTTCGTTATTCTAGGAATTTCAAATTTTAGCTGAATATTTGAAACTTGAATGATTTTACATTTCATTCATTTTAGCAACGCGTCCAAATTTTCTGACGTAATAGGTACTCCAATTATAAATAAAGACCTAAACTATTTTCTCTTATATCCACACTTCTGAAATAAGGTAATCTTCTTTTTTTTTAACACAAGAATCACCACTTATCAAGGCCCGGAGGCCACTCGAGGATAAGGGTTAGTGGGTATACATTAGTCAATATGATTATAGTGTAGTAAACATAAGTAGTGGGAATTTTGTAAATTGGATTACTTAGGGGGAAGGTTCATCAAGTACTTGTTTATGTTGGACTTGAAGACAATCAGATTGTAGTCAGCTGGAAAGCAGGCAATCGGAAGAGAGTTCCACAGTCGTGCAGTTCTAAGAAACAAGCTTTGCTCGTAGAATCTACATTTAGGTCTAGGCACAGACAAGGAGTGTGGGAAATTATTGATAGTGGTTTTGGTCAGATGAGTGTTTTTCGTGAAAGTTCGCCGAGGGGGAACCATACATTGAAGCTCAGATGAGCACTTGCCATGAAAATAACGATAAAACAGAGACAAGCTCGCAATGTCTCTTCTGTGGGAAAGAGGTTGCAGGGAAGAGAAAAGGGCATCCTCCACTAAGCTACGAAGTCTATTTTGAACTCTGTCAAGGCAGGATAAGCTGCTTCTAGCAGCTCCTGCCCAGATGTGGCAACAGTACTCTATCCTTGGACGTACCTAGCTTTTATATAGGTAGAGTATTGCATTAGGAGTGAGATATTTACTGGAGCGGTAAAAGGATCCCATCATTTTTCCAGCAACCTTGGCAATACTTCTAATATTAATTATTATATTTTGTTTAACGTCCGATTTTGCATGTTGATATGTGTTGGACAGCTTCACAAAATAACTTCCGAACTAAGCTATTTCTGGACAAATCTATTTATCCTTCTTCCTCTCGAGTCCATCCTGACCACTTCTTTCCATTTTTCCACTATTCTTCATCTACTAAATCAAGCACTATTCAATCATTTCAAATTTACCAAACCAACAAAGCCTCGTGTTATGTTTTAGAGTTCGACAAGATAGACTTAAGTAATGTCGTGTGAATATCACTAGAAATGAGAACGTTAGTCCGAATAATCAAATTATCAATCCTCATCTCAAAAAATTTAGAAACAATCAAAAAAGTAAAATAAAATTATGTTCAAGAAATTGAGCAATTCTATTTCTAATTTTAAATTTTCTGCTTACTTTTTACATCCGCTGTGTATTCGTAAAATACACAGTCGTAAAATACGCTTAAATATATTTTCCCTACATATTCCCTACATTCAATCTACCTCTGACGTCATAATATTGTATAGTGAGGTGGGTCATGTTGTTCTTATTACACTACCCGTTATATGTTGGTTGGTGGTTTTTGTTTTACGGCATATCGACCCTTTTCAGGTCATTTAATGCCGAATTCAGTTATTTTGAAGAAAAAATTTTAATAGAATATATTTGTTTTTTTTTATTTTTTCAAGTCGCTTTCTATTTAACCCATAGTTGTGACCCTAGCAAGTACTACCATTCCAGGTCAGAGTGGGCTTGGGAGAAATGGCAATTAAAGGGTGGCTCCACGCTCCCCAAAGCCCACAAGCTGGGGTCTCACCATCGGATATAGTTTAAGGTCATATCCAGGACCACTACCCGTTATAAACATATAAATTTTATGTATGTGTTGTTTATGCAGAGGATATGATATCAACCTATAAATTGAGTCATGTTGTATTAGAGAATTATCACACGGGTATATATTGCAGTTCATATTTTCGTAAGGTACCATTTTTTATAAGAAGAATAATATATTCTTCATCCCTTTCTTTTTTCAAGAGTTCTTCTATTTTCACTGTTGAGCTCCGTGATGAAACATGAAACGACCAACCATAACTAATTGAGACCTCTGTTTTTCCTTCTTTTGTGAAACCACAGAACAACACTTTATATTTTTAAAATATAAATATATTGCAGTTGTCTCAAATGGTCTTCACAAGAGTCTGCATTTCGTCTCTACATGCTTGTTCTTCATAGCCACGCTTCCTGGCTTGAAGTACGTTTGTTCACTTTAGTGATCAAACTCCAACTCTCGACTGACTAAACTTCCCGACCTTCTAACCTCAGTTCCGTTACGTCATCATTCAAAAAGCACATGTATCTCTAACGTGTGACCTTTCCACGTCTGCTTGCCCCAGGTTATTTTGTTTATTTACCCTAGCTAATTTATGTAAACATCCTCAGCTAAAACCCATTGCTACACTTTATTCTATAACCAACAAATGACTTCCAATATAAACTATTTTAAGAATATCATTGAATAGATAGATCAATAATAACCAATTAACTATTAACAATAAGAGCTAAGTTATTCTTTAACATTCATACTACCCTACGTTTATCATTCTCATCATTTCTCTTCATGCAACACATCTCTTCAATCGTCACTAGTCAGGTTCAACTTCAATAGAGCCTTATACTCTGCACACATGCCTGAATGACAGATAATATTTTCCCTTGGGTGACAGCTGTATCAATAACACTCTGGTGGTTAATAATGATAGAAGTTCCCTGCAGTCCCACCAAAATTTACTCCTTTCTGTTCTCTAATCTTCTAAAATTGGTTCTCTCTATCACTCACACTTGAGGCTATTCTCTAATTCTATCATGTATGGAGTTCTGTTGTCATATTTAGACTGACGAATCTTTGTCCCCTTTCAAGGTTCTTGATAAAATGCAGAAACATACCTGTAGTTTGATTGGTCCCCCCACACTTTCTTTTCCATTGCAATCTCTCTCTCACAGACGTAATGTAGCTAGTCTCAGTCTTTTCTACAAATACTATAATGACATGTGTTCCTCAGAATTGTCTGATGTATTCTCTGCTTCCTTTGTTTCAGCTCGTTTGACTCGTTGGTCTAGGTTTCCATCAATTCAGTTTTAATGCTTCATTGTAATACAGCTTCCTGTTCCAGTAGCTTCTTTCCAAGGACTGCAAGGTTGTGGAAATCTCTTCCTGCTCACTGTTTTCGTTCTGCCTTCAGCCTTGCTCTTTTCAAGTCTAAAGTCAATAGGCATCTCCGTTTTTTTTTTTTTTTTTTTTTTTTTTTTTTTTTTACAATAATCAGCTTTCGTTCTTGTTAGTTCCCTCCATCAAGTGGCTTCATGACATATCTCAAGCGAATTCCATTAAAAAAAATGGTATCAGAAAGCTAACAAATACTTTTGGCTAACAAGACTTAAGTTCTACCTGGTGATGGTTGATGGAACAAGAACTATTCACCCTGTGGATTAACTTTAAGATTTTGTTTAAAATTCTATACAGATGTTAGAGTTTGATTAGATTCATGCGAAGAAAGTCGACTGTTGTATTTGTCGAAACATTGTATGAATAATATCCAAGATGAAAATAGTAGCCCGAATAATCTAAATAATACAGCTTACAAGAGTCCAATCATTAGGGCAGGAATTGTCAAATCCGTTTAGCATAACTAAGAATCCATTAAATGCAGGTGTCACGGCAGAAGAATGAATTTAGATAACGATATTATTATACATTGCAATGATTTCCTCAGGGTTCTTATCGAAATATAAATTCAATATGAGAAATCAGAAAATTTTCAGAGTATAAGATAAAAAAAAAAAGAGAGCACACAAAAGAGGGCGAGAGAAAGAGAGGGAGAGTGGGCGAGAGAAAGAGACGGGGTGGACAAGAGAAAAAGAGAGGATGGACGAAAGAAAGAGAGACGCTGGACGAGAGAAAGAGATGGGGGTGGACAGAAAACGAGCAGCAGGACAAAGAGAAGGGAACGAAAATGGAGGGGGACATATGTGAAAGAATACAAAAGCAAGAAAATATATTGATAGTGTAGAAGGCGAAAATGAAAAAAAAAAAACTAGTAAATCCCATTTCCTTGCCTGAAAACGCTTAAATCGACAAACGGGGGAAAAAATCAAAATGGGAAAGAATTCTATCGGCAGAAACATTTATGATCAGATCCCTCACCTGAAGCATATAACAATGCATATTTACAAGAAAGCAACAATAATTGATTCTGCCCAAACCAGGGCAAAATGAAGAAGCGGCTGAACAACCGATGCCAAAAAGTCATGCATATCACCTCCATTTATTACTTCACTCGCAGGGAGATCCGACGTTGCTCAGAATTGAATGATGATCACCATGTTTCACACTCCTATATTTTTATTGTCATCGAAATCCGTAAAATCGCCCGGGAGGAAGCTTCACATGCCTCCATGCAGTAACTTAGTCCAAAATATGTTATTCTACATTGAACTCTAGATAACCTACTGTTTCTTTTATAAAATTATTTTATATAAACTTCTTTCCAGTTAACGAAAAAAACAAAAAAAAACAATGAGAAATTTACGCGCGAGGTTTGAATCTAAAGACCACATCATGCAAAAAATAAAAATAAATAAATAAAAAATAAATAAATCAAATAAAAAACACATAAATTTTCAAGTCTGAAAATTCTTTGCAGTTAATTAAAAAAATTAAGAAATTTACGTGCAAAGTTTGAACCTACAGACCTCGTCATGAAAAAAGAAAAAAAAGACGCTATCAACTTACCCACAGTAGAATTTTCACTGCCCGTTGTTGTATGATTGTTGCTAAGCGACGACATGAGAAAATGGCTTTACCGATGATAGATGAATTAAAATAACGGTTTCGATTATCGATTATCTGTAATTATCGGGCGTATTCGGAGACAAAACTTAACTAAGATTACTTCCAGACTTATACACTAAAGTTCTGTAAATTTTAAAGAAAATCTGTTCACCCGTTTCGAAGTCTATAAGAAACGAACTCACACACACAGAGACAAAGTTGCATTTATATAATTGTAGAGATTATAATGACGAGACACAAGGGTTGTCAGTTGAATGATGAATTTCTGAAAGAATTTAAAATAAATGATTTCAAGAACTTTTTGACATAGGATATAAAGAGGATTATATTGTAGTTTGCAGAGAAGTAAAGTTTCTATATTATCTTTCCCTTTAGCCAATCTGTCTGTCCGTTTCACGTTTTCTCGGAAACTACCGATCCCATCTGGCTGAAATTTTGTATGAGCCTTTGTTATGAGGTGAAATAATCTCTAACTGTGGATTGAATGAATACCATTATGCTAATAGAGATTATTATTTAACTAGCAGGACCTGTAGAAATTCCACAGGGGACTCATTCATATGTAATGGAGACGCTTTGATATTATTGTAGATTTTTTGTTAAAACAGCAAAAGTATTTATCTAAGCTAGCACGAACGCCCGGCAAAGTTCGGTCGTAAAGTATAAATATGATATTTTAATTCTTGCAGAATTCGTATATATTATAATAGAGTTAATGTTCTACCGATTTTTATATATTATAAAGTTGCGATTTCAAAAATAAAAAAAATATATCCATATGACTTGGGTGCATCAGTTTGAATTGGAACCGAAATAAATACTTATGAAGTTCCTTCAGCCATAATCGAAACCGAAACCAAGACTTATGAAGAATTCTTGGTAAAATTATTTATGACAAGAAATGGAAGTACATAACAATTAAACAAACCGGATGTAAGCTTGACACAAAAAATAACACACACGCTATTGTATTTATATATAGATGCAAAGATGAGCACAAATTGAACCACATTAAACTATCAAAATTGGACATAAAACACTCAATGAACTATAAATTTTGCCCGTTTTTAACGGGCTAAAAATCTACTATACGAATATTGTGCCAGACATTATTGATAACATTTTACTTTAATCTTTTTACGGGGCATATACGAAATGTATAAAATATAAACAACTTTTTGGGTGTAAAAGGTTACAAGGAATTTAATGATGATTATTATTATTCGATCCATATTCTTTGTCTAATGTCTAAATCAATTTTATATCTGCTGATTTTATTTGGATTAGATCTTACTGAACTCTAACTCGAAATATTTTTAATCTATAATATAAATTTCACCTGTCTGTTTAAATGTATGTATGTATGTATGTTAGTATATATGGTTAAAACTTTCGACAAATGCGACAGATTTTCACGAGATCAATGTCGTTTTGAAGGTCGCCCTTTCGGATGACAAATATCGAAAAATTGGCCCAAAACATTAATTCCTTCACCTTCAACTGGGCACTTTTCTACAAGGAGGGGTCGCTTTTTTCGCTGATATTTTCGAGAGTCACCCCCTCTTTTCGATTGACTAGCCTTCATTTAAACCCTTGCCACTTCTGGTTTCGTGATGGACGCAAAGGCAGAAACGTCACGTCTTTTTTTCACCTTTTTTACTCCTTCACGGTACGGTGCCTGCCTGCCTGCCTGCCTGCGTGCCTGCCACCACTTTTTTTTTTTTACTCAACACCTCCAAATACCCGGGAAACGCCGGCTACCCAGGCTAGTCTATAAATCTCACCTGTTTGTGTAAATGTATATATGTATGTTTGTATATCTGCCTGAATCTTTCGAGAGAAGCGACGGATTTTCAGGAGATCAGTATCGTTTTAATGCTCAACATCTCGGACAACAAATATCGTAAAATTGCTAAAAACATTAATTCCTTCACCCTTAACTGGGCAGTTTTTTACAAGGAGGGGTCGATTTTTTGCAAGACATTTTTGTCGTCGTATTGGTTGGATTGACTTTGCCTAACTTTAACGTTCTGAACTTCCGGTCGAGTCATGAAGTAGCAGTAAGATGTCAGATTTTCTTTCACTTTTTGTTAGCCTTTGTGCCACAGGTTCGAACCTACCTGCCTATTACCACATTTTTTTTTTTTTTGCTCAACACACACCTCCAAATACCTCGGCAACGCCGGGCACCCATGCTAGTAATGAATAAAAGAAACTAAAAACAGTTTAATGAAAATTCAAACAAAAATTGAAATCTTAATAATAACTGAACAAAATAACTTTACAGAGTAGTAAGGGTAGAGGAACGCTGAAAAGCCGTAATATGCGGAGAAATTGAAAATTAACTTTGTGGTAGACTACATATGGAGAGAAAAAGATATCCACCCGCCATTGCGAGATGAAGTAAAAAATCATACAGAGAAAATCAATGGAAAGTAAGACGACTGAAAGAGACATTGCGTTAACTCAATCGTATATAGGAATTGTTAATTACAAATTCACATTAATAATGCTTAAGTACGATAAAAAATATAATCTCATAAGTTTAAAATTAACATATGAGCGCTTTATTATAAACTAGCGGGGGTATCCGGCGTTGCCCGGGTGTGGAGAGGTGTTAAAAAAAGTGGTAGTAGTGGGGGTGTCTGAGGGGGGGGGGTAATCAAAACAACACTAGGCAGCCCAGGTGGAGAGAGGTTTAAAAAAACTTTTTTTCAAATTAGGCAGGCAGGCTCGAACCTGTAACGTGAAGGAGGAAAAGAAGGTGAAAAAAGATTTATCTGATGTGCCCATTGCGAAATCGGAAGTCGCAAGCATTCGAATAACGGTAGTCAATTGAAAAAAAAACAATGCCTTGCAAAAATGTCGACGAAAAAACCGATCACTCTTGTAGAAAACTGGCCTATTGTGGGTGAAGGAATTAATGTTTTTGGTCAATTTTTCGATATTTGTCGCCCGAGAGACCCACCTTTAAAACGATACTGATTTCGTCATGTTTCAATGCATCTGTCGAAAGTTTTTACCAGACACACACACATTGCCTTTTATATATTAGATTTACGGCTAATTAAATACATTAACAATCCAATTAAGCTTTAAGGACAATAACACAACTGCAGGTATTTAGAGTTTTTACCCTCCCCCCCCCCCGCGTTTTAGAAATCCCTTAAGTTGTCTTCTTCATGTCCTTTTTTTAATTAGAAATATTCATTACTTTCAAGGGAGATAATCCCAAATAATCGCTATTTTTTTTCAGAGTTGTCTGCTTTTACTGTTTCTTTTCTTCTCAAATATAGATAACTTTGATTTTTCCTTCTCTTCCCTCTTTTACCCCCCCCTTCCTTTCCTCCCTCATTTTTTCTTGCTTCTTCCTCCTTTTTTTTATCTTCTATCAGCCGTAATAATGATAACATAAAAAAATTAAGAAAAACGACATCTAATACATGTGTTCCAAAATCCATGATTGTTTATTATTTAGTTTAGAAATGAACCCTATACATAGAAAAATATAAACGCATACCCAACTTAAACCTACTTGAAAATAAAACATAACATTAGATATATATCAATAATTCACAGTAAAACCCAGCATTGCTCGGGATCAAATAAACGACCCTATGCCCTCTTGCCCACTCTCTGCTCAGGTCATACGTTTTTATCCTTATATTTTTACAGCATGGGAGAGGGAGTGTAAGTAGAATACAGAGACCAATCTGAGGCATACCCGGCATTTTTCAGGTGTGAATCAGAACCTCTGTATTCCTATTTGGAGCTCTAAACTTCATTGTATTATTTCCATTTTTCTTTTTGCTATAATTTTAAAGTTATGAATAAGATAAAAAAAAATTCGGCATAAACAGACACCCCCATCCACTTTTCCATATTTTTGTACCCACTTTGGATGAAACTGGAATATATTTAGTCTGTTATAGAGCATGATCACGGCGACACATCGATTATAGTTATATCACTGAAATTAAGCAACATTTAGCCTAGTCAGTACCAGAGGAGTGACCACTCACCTAGTGTGCTATATATAGTAGAATGTGACATCCTCCTGCAACAACTTCTAAAACTAATGTCGTCATTCCTCCTGACGGAGATATACAAGCAACTGGGGAATGCCTGTGAATTGGAGTTTCCTATGAGACTTTTTCCTTTGGAGGAAACTGATTCAACCCACTTAATGCGAGTCCTGCTTTGGTAATATCCAAGGATATGCAGTATTAGAATATACTAACAGAGACGCCCGGCCTTGCCTGATCGTAAAATATGCTTATATATAATATTTAAATTTATACGAATTTCCTATATATTATTATAGAGTCAATTATTATATATTATACTGTACCCAATATATAGTAGTAATTTCAAAAGTAAAAACAAAATTATGACTTGGCTGCTATCAGTTAGAATCGAAACCGAAACCAAAACTTATGAAAATTTTTTGGTATGATTATTACAAGCAAGCAAGCAAGGGCGACCGGTCTACAGAGTTTTATAATTATTAATAGAGCTATGCCAGCAGTATATTCTTTTCATTGTTTTGACTCTCGAATATATATCCGACAAACAATCAACAGAAAAGCACATCACTCAACATAAAATCTCAATGAGTATATACCTGAGAATCCAAATAAGGAAAAGAATATGCTGTTGTCATAGCCCTAATTATTAAGATACGAATAAGAGTCTTATTTCCACTTTCAAGTTATGAATAAAAATCAAATCAAATTATCCAGCACAAATACAGAATCCACAATATTATTGTGAGACACCCGCTTAAAACCAAAGAATATATTCTTATACAGATCTTATTACGAGGTGGAAATATGCAATCCGAATTTTATGAAAATCGGTTCAGTTATAATATTTGCAGTAGAACAGGCTTGCCTAAACCCATACTGTTGGTCGGACAGAAGTTTTTGGGTTTTTTTTACATGGAGGTCACCACTTATCAAGGCCCAGAAGCCACCCGGGGATAAGGGCTATTGCGTGTACAGTAATCAATGGGATAGTATCGTAGTAATTATTAGTATTGGAGATTTGATAAAGTGTCTTACTTAAGGGGGCGGTTCATCAGGAATTTATTTATGTTGGACTTGAAGACATCCAAGTTGTAGTCAGGTGGGAAACAAGCAAACGGAACAGAGTTCCACAGTCGTGCACTTTTAAGAAAGAAGCTCTGCTCATGGAATCTACGTTTGGATTTAGGCACAGATAAAGAGTGGGGAAAATTACTGGCAGTCGTTTCAGTGGGAGAGAGGTTGCACGGAGGAGAAAAGGGTATCCTCCACTAAGTCACGAAGTCTATTTTGTACTCTGTCAAGGCAGGATAGACTGTTTTTAGCAGCTCCAGCCCAGATGTGGCAGCAGTACTCCATACTTGGACGTACTTGGCTTTTATATAGATAGAGAATTGCATCAGTAGTGAGATATCTTCTGGAGTGTTAGAAGGATCCCACTATTTTCCCAGCAATCTGGGCAACAGACTTGATGTACGTGTTCCATTTCAGATCAGGAGTAAAGGTCAAACCCAGAAGCTTGTCAAAACATAGAGCCTCTCCAAGACGAGAGCGATCCATTTCAATTGATGCCAGATGGGGATCAGAGTGTTGATGATGTAAAGATAGGAGCTTGGTTTTAGATGCATTAAAAGTAACCATCCACCTCTTCCCCCACTGTACCACACGCTCAAGATCAGAAGAAGATCAGTTTAGAAGCTGTAAGGTGGTGGACTAGAGCTCGATTAATTTTGGACTCGAATATTTTAGCGAAACCTTATTTTATGCTTAAGTGATATATTTATGTATAACAAAGTTTGAAACACGGGTATCATTTTCAGCATTCATCTTTGAAAAATGATGTATCCATACGAACAAAAATCGACAATGCTCTTGAAGAAAGGAAAGAAAACACTTCTTACCGAGTGACTTAAAGAACACCCTAACCCTTAACTGAATCCCCCTACGATGCTCTTTCTAAGTAGGTTGGCATCACAAACGCCCTTCTGAGCGTTGACAGCTAGCGCGACCACCATGAGTAATCTTGAAGTCCAAGAATAAAATATTCTGTTCGTTTTATATGAAACGATTAAGTACACTATTACACTATTTTCTATTTCTTTGTATTTTATTTTTTCTACGTTATTTCTTGCATACTTTAATCTTTTCTTCACTTATTCTAAAGCAAATTGCAAAAAACAGAATAGTCTTTTCACTATGTTTAATTGATCATATCACTTCTATCTCTATTTTTATGCTAATTTATCTAAAAGAGTGCAAAACCAGCCATAGAAGGGCGCTGAAAAACCTGGTATTGTACTCGCGGCGTATTGTTACCCCTTTTAGCATGACGGATCTGTAGATCTTGTTAGGTCATCCATCTGGGTGAAGATGGGCCGACATTAAGCCTATGAAATCATTTAGATAATTTTATAATGAGGTAAAAACTAGGATAAAATAAGAGTCAAATAGTACCTGATTTACTTGGTAATACTTGTAAACGAAGTAGATGTTAGAATATAATACAATTGGAAATAAAAAAAAATATTACGAAAATGTGAAACCTTACCTTTCAAATGAGGTTTATCCACTCGACAACAATTTCCTCGTTACCCAGGCTTTCACATCATGTAAAACAGAATTTTTTGGCGTGTAATCGAGTGTTGGAGTGTAACACTTTTTGTAGTAAATTTTGAAATTTTGAAGTGGCGTTTATCGCATTGTGCTTTCAAAATCATATATATTAATCCTCGTGCGAAAGAGCAGGACTCAAAATATTTTAAATAATAATAGAATAACAAAGACTTTTGCTGGCGAGGACTACTATTGGTCGTAACCAGTTATACATTCCTTTGGAAATTTTCATCTCTATTTTTCTCGTTATGTACTGAATATTTGTTAATGAAACCTATATGAAATATATTCCTTATTAAATTTTAAAGATTTTCTATTCTGAAAGAAGTTTTAAAAAATTTAATCTAAAAAAGTTATTTTAAAGTTTTTGTTGAAAAAAATTCAGATTTTCTCATTATTCAGACCTGTATTACAAAGAGGGGGTTTCAAAAATGAGTTGTGGTGTGAGGAGAAATACAAACTGAAATAGAGAGAAGGAGAGTTTTAAAATATAATCTTAAAAAAATAAGATACAAGTTAGAAAAGCATTTCATCCAAGGCATGAAAATTGTTAAACAAAATGCTTTTACTATAGGCTTTAAAAAAAAGGTATAAGATTCAATTTGAAATTAATTTATCTTCAAAGTGCACTTTTATAAATTTTACAAAGTAAGGTATAAAAATTTAATTTAAATTGAATAAAAAAATTACCTTGGATTTATTTTATGTTATGTACATTCTGTTGCAATTTAAAAACATTATCTTTCATCTAGCAATTAATGATATAGATATAAATTTTTCAATGATTTTTTTTAAAAGTGCAACAGAATGTACATTGCATAAAATAAATCCAAGGTAACTTTTTTATTCAATTTAAATTAAATTTTTATACCTTACTTTGTAAAATTTATAAAAGTGCATTTTGAAGATAAATAAATTTCAAATTGAATCTTGTATCTTTATTTTTAAAGCCTATAGTAAAAACATTTTGTTTAATAATTTTCATGCCTTGGATGAAATGCTTTTCTTACTTATATATATATATATATATATATATATATATATATATATATATATGAGAATAATGAAATTGTGTTCCGACGAAATACAGAAATAAAAAAGGAAGAAACCAAGTTCATCAATGTTTTATCTCGAAATAAAGACGAAACGTTGATGAACACAACTTGGTTTGTTCCTTTTTTATTTCTCTCTATATATACATATTGCATTAGCTTTATAGCATTAAAACGTTTCTGGAGTTTCACTAGCACCGATCATCAAAAGTGTTTGCACTTTGTATCAATCATAAAAACAAAACTATTTCATTTTTTTTATATATAAATAAATTCATAGTACTACATATTTGACACTTCTGCAACGACCAGCTAGTTAAAAAAAAAAACTCAATCTACAAATGATATGCCATGAAAGACCCAATACAAAAACTATTTCATATTTATTCAGAAATTTAACGCTACATTATATAATATTTTTATAGAACTTGCTATGTGGCTTGACAATAAATGTCGATATGTGTAAACGATATTCTATTATGATAGCAATCGATAAACTTTTTTTTTCATGCTTACGAAAGTGAAACTGAAAGTAGAATCGATAAGAGAAAGTGAAAGTAGAATCAATAGAAAAGCAGAAATGACCAAACATTTCCGCGGGAGATTTTGCCTGCGGCGACAAAACCTCAGATTTAAATAGAGAAGTACAAAGAGATTTAGATAAAAAGATAAGTTTATTAACCTATGAAATCAATAAGAATTAATCTTCAAATCTTTATTCCATTGTTTATATTATTAAAAACACGATTATTTTATAGATTTCATTTCAAGATAGTTTTATAGCATTCTGTGACTGTCTTCCTGTTTCATAAAACTTTTATAAAATCAGCCCAGTTCACAACGACGATGGTGGTGGCGATAAAAACGATATTAGTGCGTAAAGAATTTTATGTATGCACAGCAAATGAAAAAAATAACATTACTACCAAGTTTTATCTCTGGTTAAGATCTTGTTACTAATCTGTCCAATTTCTTATGTAAGCAGCTATTAGAGGAAAAAAGCAACTGGTTCCGGGTTGCCACTCACTAATTTTGTGGTACTTATAATAAACAGAATGATCACGTTGACACACTGGTTTTCGTTAGATCAGCAAAGTTATGCAACGATGAGCCTGGTCAGTAACAGGTGGGTGACTATCTGGGAATACAAGGTGCTGGATGTAGGAGGACGTCGACACCACCCTGTAAAAACTGCAAAAACAGAACGTCATCTCCCCATAACCGGGATATACGTGTGACTGATGACTGCTTGTGAATTTGACATTCCCTAGACACTTCCTGCCTAGAGTAAATGCCCTTGGCTGGCTGCCTTGTGTACATTATGATGGCAACAGAATCACAGGAAGTTTGAGAGATGATACATGATAGATAATGAAAGCAGAATTGAATTCTGATGTGAACAGAGTATATTTTGATAGCAAGCCTATTATAGTTGCTATATAATTGTCCTCTCCACGAGGGCAGAGTTAGACACAAGGTCGGTATTTAACATGGGGAAAATCTAGCCAAAAGGAACAAAAATAAAAATTTCCTCAATCTAAAAGGATTTCTCCTCCACAAAGCAAGGTCAGAAAAGGTGAAATGTAGTATCAGAACAGATACTACATTTTACTCCTCGCCAAATCAGAGGTCCTGGATATGACCTTAAACTATATCCGATGATGAGGGCCCCAGCTTGCAGGCCTTAGGGAGTGTGGAGCCACCCTTTAATTGCCATTGCTCCCAGGTCCACTCTGACCCGGAGTGGTAGCACCTGTTAGGGTCCCAACTATGGGTTAAATAGAATACGACTTAAAAAACAAATATACTATATTAAAAAATCGTTCTTCAAAATCACCAGATTCGGCATTAAATAACCTGAAAAGGGTTGATATGCCGTAAAACAAAACAACCAAACAACCAACCAAATCAGATCTTTTGTAACCTTGGTGTTATCATTGGTGTCGTTACAAGAGTTAAGAACGAATGGAGTAACTTCAGAGAACACCTGCCATTACTAGCAAGCAGAACGTTAATACTGCTCACCAAAAAAAGAGTCATCACACATTGTTCACCATAGTGTGACGAAGTATGGAAATAGAAATCCAGATAGTAAGAGTTGATAACAAATGTTACTTGAAGAGAAAAGTTGAATGATTGGTTGTTCTACCGCTTATCAACCATGTTGGGGTTATTTAATACCGGATCCGGTAATTTTGGAAAATAAAAGCTTTTATTCTTCAAATTCTTTATATCTTCAAATATTTATGTAAACTGCTCGGTTTGATTGTTTTGTAAAAGAAAATTGTTTTTGTTCTTTTACCTTGACTTTGCAAAACATAATTAAGTTTTGCAAAGAGAAAAGGAAAAAAAAGAAAACATCAATGTTTGGTGAATTTTAAGTCAGGAAGCTAGTGTCTTCAGACAGCCTGACCTGACGGTACCAGATGCCCTAACATATTACTATTGTGAGCCAAAATGGACCAGGAATAATAATAAGTAAAGGGCAGCTCCACATTTCCCACAGCCTCCAACTGGGGCCTCACCAGAGGATGCTTTTTGAGGTCATGTCCAGAACTGGAGAGAAATGGAATGATTGATGTGAAGTGCTCAAGAAATAATAGAGTTACATTAGCTTATGGGGTACTCCTGCAGTATTTTACCCACCGATTTCACGATCTTAGCCGAGCGTTGACGAACGCTTTCGGCGTTAACGCCGACGAAAGCAGAGAATTCGGAGCTACGGTGCAAGAACGCTAAAAGTATGTGAATAGCAACAACATTACAAGGAAAAGATATTACACACACACAACAAAATGGATAAAATTAATACAAAAAATTTGGATAAAATAAATCACAAACACTTACCGTAAGTTTTTTTAAAGTAAAATAAATTTATTTTGTTGAATATTTTTTTTTTTTGGTTCATTTTGTTTTCCGATAGCTTTTTTTTTTGGGGGGGGGCGGGGTAAGCAACAGTAATAAACACTTCAATGTTTTTTTTTTGTTTGTTTTTAACAAAACGTTATTAAACAGTAACAACAATGTTTTTTTTTTTGTTTTTTTCAGTAATGTTTGTAGGGGGGGGACAACAATTACTGTTTATCTTTAGTTCCGACTGGAAGATTTTCTACTGACTGTAGAGGCAAAGTAGGGAGCAAAGGGTTTTCAGAGGATGTGGAAAGAAGCTCCTTCCCAACCGGGTAGCCTTCCGCGATTTGATTTATTATGGACACAAAAGGGTTGTGTCCAAATTTTTGTCTCCACATAAATTCGCATAAATATGTTTCCAACAGCTCCCGTTTTTTTTTTTATCGCTAAATTAAATAGCTGAAATGAAAGGCTGTTTATTTTTACTTTGAACAATAAAATAACTGAAATGAAACGCTATGTGTGTAATTTCAATGAAAATTATTCGTCTGCTGCGCGTTCGTTTGAAGCGCCCTGATTGGCTGATAGAGTATCGTACCATGTTCTGGCGTTTTCCGACGGATGTCGATCAACGCTCGGCTAAGATCGTGAAATCGGTGGGTAAAATACTGCAGGAATACCGCTTATGGTAAAGCTTCGATTAAAACCTTTTAAAATTGGTGCATTTCAATATCGTCCAAATATTGTTAACAGACCAACTTAACTTTGAGGATATTTGTTTTTTTTTTAAGCACAAGTTCTTCGTCTTTTGGGTAGGAACAAAGTGTAGCATCTGTTCTGATACTACACATCACCCTTTCTGACCTCGATCAGTGTAGGAGAAATCCTTCTATACTGAGGCAATTTTTATTTTTGTTCCTATCCAGAGTGACCTTTTTTGGGGAGCTGGATTTTCTTCACATAAACCGACCCTCTTAGTATCTTCATTAAAAAGTCTGCCCTCGTGGAGAGGCAAGTAAATAGGAACTTTGGGGATTATGTTTCATATCGTGTCTAAGTCGGAGTAAAAAAACTTTTTTGAAATGCTTCAGAGTTAGCAAGTAGTTATGATTAAGTTTTGAATCATCTGCTGTTGACAGTTTACCCAGCGAAGGTTTGCTATGGAAACTTTAAAAGGTTAAGACAGCCATGATGGCTCGTGTCTGAGTTGAGGATTAGTAAAGGATTTGGGGTGGCCATATTTTGTGGGGGTTCTTTTTTTTAGATATTAAGTTTTGCAGCTACCGGCATGCAGAACAGAAGGCTTCATTCCCAAGCCGACTACAACTGGCGAGAAAATAAGGAACACTTGAGAAGCTTATTATAGTTTTAGAACATTAGCTGATGAAAGAATAAAGTATATTTTAAAATATACAATTATCTTCTTTTATATTGAGCTATTTTCTTTCAGCCGAGGTTGCGCGAGTTCTCTCCAAACTTTACAATAAATGCCTCAACGAATCTTGCTTTCCCGACTGCTGGAAAACCGCTTCTGTGGTACCAGTCTTCAAGAATTCTGGTGAAAGAACTGACCCACTAAATTATCGCCCCATTAGCCTCCTCCCACTTTTCGCCAAAATATTTGAGTCCTTAGTTAATCAAGCCCTAGTCCAGCACCTAACAGCTGACAAACGATATGGATTCAGGCAAGCCCATTCAACAGCAGATATCTTAACTGTAGTCTCAGAACGTATATACTGTTCACTGGACAAAACAGGGGAGGGTAGAGCGGTAGCCCTTGATATATCTAAGGCTTTTGACAGGGTATGGCACGATGGTCTTCTAAGGAAAATTAGATCATATGGTATCACTGGAAGAATACATAATGTAATTAAATTAAGAGAAAAATCCAAGTTGTCCTTGACGGTCGTACATCTAAACAATATGACATAAATGTGGGAGTACCTCAGAGGTCTATCCTTGGACCTTTATTATTCCTGATATTCATAAATGACCTCCCTCACAAAATTGTTTCAGAGATGGGTATATTTGCCCATGACACCACTCTCTATAACAGATATGAGGGGAAAACAAATGAACACATCTAAGGAAATGGCAGAAACACTAGAGGATGACCTTCAATCTGTAGTGGAATGGAGACAAAAATGGAGGTCACATTCAATGCTGCCAAGACTAAGCTTGTTTCCTTCAATAACTACAAGAAACCTTCTCTACCACCAATAGCAATGGCCAAGAACACATTGCCTCAAAGTACTTCTTTTAAACTCCTCGACCTAACGTTTACAGGGAATATAAACTTGAATAGATGCATTGAGAGCATTGCCAAGGCTGCTGCAAAGATGGTGGGCTCTCCCTACTGTGCCAGAAAACTACTTACGCCTGAAAGTATCCTGTACCTCTATAAGGCCACCATTCGCCCATGTATGGAGTACTGTTGTCACATCTAGGCTGGTGCCTCTGCTGCTTGTCTCTCACTCCTTGACAGGGTTCAAAAGAGAGTCGCCAACCTGATAGGTCCTGAACTCTCATCTAGGCTTCAGCCTCTGTCCCATCGACGAGATGTTGCATCCCTCTGCCTGTTCTACAAATACTTTAATGGTGAATGCTCTGACGAACTGCAAACACTTGTACCTCCTCGACGTAACTACCCTCGACAAACCCAACAAGCCACTAAGTCTCACCACTTTACAGTAGAGATCCCTAGGTGCAAGAAAGCCTTTTACTCCAATAGTTTCTTCCCCAGAACTGCAGGTCTTTGGAACTCCCTTCCGGGATTCTGCATTCCCGACTGTACTGATTTGTATAAGTTCAAGTGTAATGTGAACAAACATCTTTTTACTCATCTCCCTTCATAATGCCCCCGCAAAGTATGTCCCTGATAGTAGCCCCCTTCTTCAAAGTGGCACTGTGCCTTGTTTGGGGTGAAAATTGAATACAATAAATAAATAAATTAAAAAGAAAAAAAAAAAGAAGCTCACAGACACTTTTTTTTTGACACAAGCAAAGAAATGCTGACCAGATATGCAAAAGTTTGGACTAGTTAATAAACAGTTTCATGGATCGAAATATGCAGATTGGGGATAGAGTTGTCGACAAAGCAATTGGTCATTGTATACCCCACACACTCAAATTTAACCCCAAGATATATAAGTGCCGCAAATCAGTATAAGAACCTATGCTATCACAGTACAGCACTACTTATTCACAAAAGTGCAATGACTAAAAAAAATATAGTGCACTTAATTCCACTCACACAGAATATGACATTGAATGACACTGCAAGCTATGAACCTGTTCACAATACAAATTTTAAATATAGGTCTAGGTCTGATGACGTAAGCGGAAGATTAAATCTAGGCAATATAGAGAAATGTGTATAGACTGGAAACCTGGTATGATCACATTAAAAAAAAATGGATTACAATGTCTGGGTTAGTAGATGTAGAACAGTTTAACTAGGGTCATTTGGCGAAAAAGAGACATGGGAGCGAATGATAATGAATTTGAAAGGAAGGGGGATAAATAAATACCTGGGCAGAGATAGCTTAGTTCAGAAGTCAATTTCTATAAACCGTCCAACAAATGCCAACCGTAAAACTGACGTCAAACCGAATCATAATAAATAGTCCCATAAATAGTTTAATCATATAATAGTCCCATAAATAGTTTAATCTCTATATAAATAAAATGAACTCATTTTTTCCCGTCTGATTTTGACATTAATAGGATTAAAAATCAAGATGTTTCATGCAAATATAATATGCACAAACGGCAGAACAGTATCTGAGGTGTGTTATAGGCTTATTATTTCTCAAATTCCTCGATAATCTTAGATTTCTATACTTTTTCTGCTGAGAAGTCACGGCCAAAATCGGTTAAGATCAATGGAAGTGGTAAAATATTTTCTCTCTAATAAATTCCTCCTCCCCCTGCCACCACTTAACACCGTTTGGGGATCGTTCACAAGGAACAGTTGAGAAGAGAACACCGGTTTGGCTTCGTAGTTCTTTCATGTGAAGTTATTTAAAATCACTAAACTAAGCTGCAGTGCTCTGTGGCGTAGTGGTTAGCGTGCTGGACAATTCACATTATATTTTCACGTTCGCGCCGACCTACCGTAGTCGTTTTTTTTTTGTTTTTTTTCCTAAACAACTGGAATGGACTTTTCTTGGTGGCCGAACTGTTAACGTTGCAGATGTTTTTTGTTTTTATTTTTTTCACACTTTATTTTCCTACTTTTACTCATGACTCCGGGTTTGATCCTTCCTACTTACCTACCATAACATTTTTTAAATTCCCCCCCCCCGTCCCGGAAACAAACACTCGCGCAACGCCGGATACCCCCGCTAGTCATATAATAAATAGTTCCATAAATATTTTAATCATATAATAAATAGTCCCATAAATAGTTTAATCATATAATAAATGGTCCCATAAATAGTTTAATAATATAATAAATAGTCCTCCCACAGAAAGTTATTCGTCATTTATGACTCATATACTAAATCATCATAAGAAAACCAAACGAGTTTACGTCGTAGTGACAGGTCTAAAACAAACAAATTATAAACGCTAAAGTTTGTCTAATAACAAAAAATAGACATAGCGGTCAAGGTGAATAATTTCCTTGAAATTCTCTCAAATGTTTTCTTAATAAAGTGAAAAACATTGATTTTCCTTTCAATAATTGACCAGTAAACTTGTGATCTCTTAGTCCGATCTCGTACTGGATTTCAGGATTCATAAAATCTGATGGAGTATCCAGCTTATTGCTTTCACAATCGGCAACCTAATTTTGAAAAGCTAAACCATTTCTTGTATATGCCATTCTGGTATGGCTATACAGACGATCTAATTTCGGCTTCGAATATTATTTTAAATATTCGGTCAGAATTTAATTGGAGAAGAAATATACTCCTGACAGATTATCCAGACAATATCCAGTACAAAGAGACCTTAGACACACGGGGATAGTGTCTAGTAATCATCTCAGTTTCCTCTGAGAACTTGACAATTATTTAGATATAATTTTAGCAGATATAACCGGCGTTGCCCGGTACTAAACGTAACGTCCAATTCCTTTAAAATAAACAAAGTAAAAAAAAAAAAAACGGAAGGAAACTGCGACATGTGCATACGAGTATTACGCTTTTTATAAACAGTTCACTTCTTGTAAGCAAAAGAAAAATACTCGAGCTGAGATCGAAACCAAAACCTTAAGACAGTGAGCTAAGCACAATAACAATTAGACGAGGTTGACATAATCTTTAAAAATGTTTTCGAACAAACTTATACTTAACATAAGGAAGCTTTCATGTTTCATGACTGCGCATGCGCATTCGTGAGATAGTTGAAAACATAAAAATCCAACGCCTCTCACGGACCAATTTTTCAATTTTGACTCCCCCTAGAAGCCCTTTTTTTCCGGATGAAAACCGATTAAAATTTTTTCCACATGTTTGAATCCTCTATATACCAAATTTCAAGTATGTAAATAAAAATAGTTGAGTATATAGCTGGAGAAGTGTCCTCACACACACATTCTCACCTTTAGATATATAGATAATCGTATGTGGGTGGGTGTGTACACGACTATATAAAACAAACCGGAAAACACTAAAAAAAAAAAAATTTTTTTTAAATAACAATGAATGTCAAATCTCCCGTTGTATTTTATTTCTTGTGTTCGTTTGTTTTTCTAGTCTTCCATATATTTTTCATTCACGATCTTTTTATTTTATTATTAAAATAAAAGAACGTTGTACGTGTGTACGAATTCGTTCCTTATGGACTCTTAAACGACTAGCCCGATTTTTAAAAATCTTTACAAATGCATCAAAATATCTTCGCTAAGTATTGGTAATCGAAAAAGTCTAATAAAAGACGAAACAGGCAATTTTGACTAAAGTTAACGCCCTATGCAGCTTAACATTACAAGTGCATTTCAGAAGTTTTATTGCTGCACAAAATAAAAGGTGTAGCATATAAAAATTAACAGCAAGTTCTTAGATATGACAGGGGCGTATTCGAAATAAATGTTTCTGTTTAGAGCATAATTTAATCAGGGTACTTGACTTTTGCATTTTAAACTTTTATTCAAATCATTATATATAAAAATAATTTTATAAAATCAACAGTAGGTTCTTTACAGTGCAATGTAAACTACAACGTACTGTGGAGTAACTCACTGCGGAGAGGCATGTGAAATTTCTTCCCGCTGCACTGCAGTTGGTTCCCGACTAGATTAGGATATTAATGGATTTGCTTGAAATATAGGCACTTTCACTGATTTCGATGACAATAAAATATGGGAGCGTGAAACATTCGTTGATCATCATTTAATCCAGGGCAATGTCGGATCTCACTACTAGTGTGTGTGTGTGTGTGTGTGTGTGTGTGTGTGTGTGTGTGTGTGCGTGTGTGTGTGTGTGTGTGTAACACCTTAAATTCGACCTCATTACATCGATAATTACATAGAAATAAATAAAATAACACCAATTTGAGATAACTCAAGACACTACAAAATTTTATCTTTGGTATAATTGTTTTATGCTTCAAAACAGACGAACAAAACTTTCGTTTCAACCTGACAGATATATCAATCTGATCTGAATCCAATCTCATTTCATAACCAGTTTACCTTTTAAATGTTTACGTGTTTAAGCGTTATATAACTTCTTTAATTGGCCTAAAACTGAGTTACTCTTTGAACTTCTATTTTATACATATTTTTTTGTTTTACAGAACACGCACGATTGATAATGAAATGGGCACCGATTCTGAAAATAGATACGGTTGCTAAGGCTGGAGATAACATATTCAAATTACACGGAAAGTTTTTAGATTCGGTTTTCTGATGTACCATTCCTTGATAGTTCGTTAGATAATGATGCATAAAAGATCGTTTTACTGGTAACAAAAATATGGGAATGAAATCTGAGGATTTTATGAGTTCGACCAATAGAAAACTTGCGTATTGAATCACTTGTTATTTCAATATGTTATATTGAAACGAGCATTCCAAACTGTTACGGACTGCGAAATTGGCAGAAAATATCCAATTATAATATGTTTAAAAAACATATCACGAGTGAACATCATTTCAGTCTTTTAAAAAGTTACGATAGAGAAAGAAAATAGTTTCAGTTTTATGTCTGGGTTTGTATATTGATGCCATTTCTAACATGACACATATGAAATACAGTGTAACCCGGAAATAAGAGACCCGAATATAAGAAAGATTTTATCTGGTCCCAAATTAGAGCCTGTGTTAATTTACAGGTAAGAAACCCGGATATAAGTATAGCCCGCATATAAGAGAGCTATAGGGACCTGACGAGAAGTCTCTTATATCCGGGTTACATATTAAAAATATTACGTTTCTGAATTTTGGATATGGGAATTAGTTATTCGTATTATTAGGATTTTTCGGACTATTGTTCTCATCTTGAGTATCATTTTCACAATGTTTTGGTCGATGTAACCTCCGACCTTCTTAAGATGTATCTTGTTGAACTTGGGAATTTTTTTTGTTGAACGTGCAAGGATCCGTGGCGTAGTGGTTCGAGTACTTGAAAAAAAAAATCAATTGTAAAAGTAATATTCTCCTGAAGGTTGAAGGTTCAATTTTTAGTGAGGGCGAATAAAAATTACAATTGCGAATTACTTAGGATCTCTGTCCAGTTACAGCTGACAGAACGAGATTATGCTACCTCTGTGAAGTAAATAAAGGGTTCTGTTTGAAATTCCGTCCAAATTCCCCAGTTTAGAAACGTTCCGCGTTCGACAATTACTAAAAAAATGTCGGAGGATACATCGGCCGAAACGTTGTTAAAATGACACTCAAGATTGATTGTTATTTTCACAATGTTTTGATCGATGTAACCTCTGATTGTCTTCAGGTGTATCTTGTCGAACTTCGAAATCTGTACGGAATTTCAAATGGAACCCTTTATTTTATTCACAGAGGTAACATGCTTAGAACTTCTATCCAGTCATAACTGATGGAATAGAGGCATGCTATCGCAGGGGATTAAATAAACAGTTCTGTTCAAAATTCTATTCAGATCCCTGAGTTTGACAGCAAGATTCACACATTTGACTACGAGATACACCTAAATATGGCACCGAAGTGATTTTTTTTTTTTTAATTTAAAATCATTTGTATATTATGGGTACAATATAATAATCAACATAAAATTTGCTCTATAATAATATGAAATAAAATATCATGGTTAAGCATATTTTACGACCGGGTAACGCAGAGTGGCCTGCTAGTTTTATTAAATGTTTTACTTTACCAATAGCTCAGTTCACAATCGAGTCGGATTTATTGTTACTTTAAAGATAGCACAAGTGTAGTAAATTGTTATGCAGTAAATCAAAGCGCCCTCTATCCCTTTATAACTGAAGACAACATTTTGAAAAGGGAGGAGGATATTTAAAATAATAAATGGAAAGAAGGACAGATTAAGAACAAAATAATCCGAAAACAAGAGAAAAACGAAGATTTGTCACCCATAAACTCTTCATTGTTTTTTTTTAGAATATTTATTTTGTTTGCTTACATCATAAAAAACACTTGTTCGCATACAATTTTTTTTACTTTCAAACTAGCAAGAAATAGATTTTTTTCTCCAATAGTGATCAAAATCTGCTATAAATTTGTAATACGGTTTGAGTAAGGGTTGTTATTTACCTTCCCCCTCTTTCTCCCCACACAGCAGGAAGATGTGACACAAGAGCAGGAAGGTAAGGGAAAGTCAAGCTAACGCCCCTAAAGAGAAGCACTCTAGCCATTTAAAAATTGCTTGAACAGTCTCATTTGTATTCCAAGGTAGGGGCACCATACACCATTTGTTGATTAGACATATTTCTCATTTCACAGAATTTTCACAGGTACTGATGATTTGAAAATAATGTTGGAAATTTAGAATTTTTTAAGCTATTTTCCGGTGCAGATAGAGTGGGGCAAGGAGCGGATCCTAAATTTCTGGGGAAACCAAGCCCCTGCCTATTAACCTTTATCTTAAAACGTCCAAGACTATAAGTAAAAGGAAAATGGTCACCAGGAAGAGAGTTCCATAAGCCTACAGTTCTTAACCACTAGAATAGGAATTGTATTATGAGGTACCAAAACAGTGAATTGGTAAAACCAGTAGACCAAATCAAACGAGCTGGAACAAAGGAAGCAGGAAATAAATCAGAATTCTGAAAAACAAATAATAGTACAAATTAGTAAAAATAAAATATAAATGAAGTTTTATTATTTTTTTCCTCTCTCATTAAGAGGAAACACTCACCCAAAAATCCAACCGTTCTTTCTGATGATTCGATAAAATGAGAAATACTTTCCTCCCTATCTATTGTGGTGGCACCCACTCATTTACATATGTGGATAATATTACACATAAATAACAAGACTCGGTTAATCTGAGTGTGTGTTAACCAGAAGCCACCGAAGGCCGAGCCGAGAGCAGATATGTTCTCCAGCCAAGACTCTCTTACCTGACAAACATTATGTAAAAATAATTTTCCTAATACACTTATTGATCTACCTTTGTTGAGCCTTCATTTGTATTGCCTTATACGTTATTTGGTTCAACCTGCAAACATATATCAAATCAAACTTCTCATCAATTTTTTTATAACAAATTGATTATTTCTCAGTTCCCTCCCCATTTCGATTTTGCACCTCACTAGACGATCAAGCAATGATAACAACTCGTTAAGATAAAAATAACATGTTACGAAATGGTCATCACTTATGAAAGATAAATACTACTAGACAATAAATAACTGTTTATTTCATAGCATTATCAAACAGGTAGGTTTTAACAGAACAACGAAATGTGGTACAAAATATAGTTAAATTTTCATCATTTCATTATGCAGTGAAGTGAACCAAATAATCTTTCTTTTTCACTGTTGTCCTTGTTTGCTATATTCAATCATAGTATTAACATACACAATATTTTAGATTTTTTATATACAATACTTCATTTATTTTAAAAAATTCATTAGTTGAATTATCACTCAATAGAATCAGCAATATATTTGAGAGTGAATGAGGAATGGTTTGATTTTTGCCCTTTTGTTTAGCAGATTAGCACTTAGGTAAGTTTTCATGTAACTGACAGTAGTTAAGGACACAGACTGATAACATGGAGGTGCAAAGTTCGAATCCAGTTAATTCCATGCCACCAATTTCCCTTGGGAATGTTAGCAATTTTAATGTGGTTCCTGCCAATGCCAACACCAAAATTAAACCAGTCAAAAATTTGATTCATACAAATTTGGTTGGTTGTGTTTGTTTAACGGCATATCAATCCTTTTTAGGTTATTAAAAGCAGATTCCAGTAATAAAAAAAATGTTGTACCTCAAGTTCTTTTTTCCTCAATTATTTAATCATACAGTTTGGTTTGATTGTTTAGTAAAAATTTTTTTAAATTTGCTGAATGATTGAGTTTTTTAAAATTAAGAAATTTTTTTTTTATTCCATTTTTGCAGAGGGAAAGTAAAAGAAAAACAATAGAATCAATTTTGGTCAGGAAGCCACATCGGGCCAAGGTGAACCTGGGAGCAATGGTAACTAAAGGGCAATGCCACTTTCCCATCAGTCCATACATAGGACCTAACTACTGAATGTGTTATGGTCATACCCATATGAATTTACTGGAGACTTTATGCAACTAGAATATAAATAACCTTAATGATTCTATGGAAGGTGACTGTGGCTAAATAGTTAATGACACAGGATTATAACCTGAGTGCACCAAGTTCGAATCCAAGTTACTCAACAGATGTTGACAACCTTCACGTGGTAACTTCTGTAAGTACCTTCTGCCTTTCTATAAAAGATCCTAACTAGAAATATATCGAATGCCCTCGATAGAATAATCTGATGCATATGAAATAAATGAATGGTTATATTTTGATCAATAAAATTGAATTTAAGTCAAATAATATATATATATATATATATATATACACACAGTAGGCCGCCCGACGTTGCCCGGTCGTAAAATAAGTATATTATAATATTTTAATTTATGGGGATTTCGTATTGTTATAGAGCCAAAACTATTGATTATTATATTGTACCCAATATACAGTAGTGCCTCCCCTAGTTGAAAACTATGTTTAAATAAGATATTTAATTCACGCAGATTTCACATTTATTATTAGAGCCAATTTTCTATTACATTTTACCCAATGAATAGCAATTATTTCTAAAGTTACTTGGGTGCCATCAGCTAGAATAGAAATAAAACATTTAGCGATCAATCCTTAGTCCTTACCATTTTGGTTATCGACAGATAGATCAGAAACCATTCAAAATTAAGTGACTTGATTAGAAAAATGTATATTTGTGTGTAGTAAGAGTTTTAGTAAATTTACTCTTGCTAAGGTCACTTTTTTACTTTTGACCTCTTATTTTCATCGGCTAGAAATCAAATCAAATTTGTTCCACAGGTCTAAAATCTCTATATATAAAGTTTCAAGTCTGTAGATTAAAAAAAATGTGAGGAGTTTAGACCGTTCTGTGCGCACAGATAAATAACATACACACACACACATATATATATATATATGATGAGAAATATGGAAATAGTATTCCGACAAAATAGAGAAGTAAAAAGGAACAAACCGTATTATGTGTTCATCAACGTTTCGTCTTTATTTAGGAAGTCTCGAAATAAAGACGAAACGTTGATGAACACATAATACGGTTTGTTCCTTTTTATTTCTCTCTCTCTCATATATATATATATATATATATATATATATATATGGTGTATGATGATTGCAACGTCTTGTCAGACGAGTGCCACTCCCTCAGACATTTAAAATCCATGAGCCCAAATGCCTGAGGGAGTATCTATACAAAGATGATGTTACAAAGTCTTAGCTTTGTACGACAGCTAAGTCTCTCTCTCGGTTCAAAATGTTGAGATCCAGCAACAAGCAAGAGCAAGATAGCCAGCAACAAATTAAACTGCAGACCAGCTTAATGCGGGTACTGGTCTCCTGCTTTATGGTTTTTTTAAATCAGAAATTTGCTTCACCTAGAAAGGTTGCCTTCACCACGGCTTACGGGAGCCCTCTCCACCCCAATACACATATACACACACACAAATATACACGGTGCTAGTTGGCCGTTGACCCAGAAAAAGAGTTCATTCGCCCCTTTGGAAGGTCTTGTTTTTAATCCTCCAGGGAGACTAGCCGCCCTCCTCACCAAACAAGTCTGGTGGGGGAACCAGTTTAGTCGCCGGTGACCCGACCATGAGGCAGGTAGTACTGGGTTACATATATATATATATATATATATATATATACACATACATACATACACTAGCCTGTTGTAAAATACGCTTAAATATGATATTTTGATTGATGCAGATTATGTAATTATAATTATATTATATTGAACCCAATATATAATGATGTAAAAAAAAAAAGAAAAAAAAAATGACCCGCGTGCCACCACCATGACTGAGCTATGAAGAAATGTTTGCTGCAAGGTTAAAAATTAAAACATGGACCAAAAGCTATTGCGTGACGCATGCATATCTGTAATGCCGTCCTTTGACTTTCACCTGGTAAATTCCATTTTTTCAATTTTCACACTTTTGCAGCAATTTTACCCGGCTAAAACCCAAATACAAAGTTTAGCATGCGTTTGAATACCCTATATATTAAGTGTCATGTCTGTAGACCAAAAACTGACGGAGATGTTTGGTAGGCAAAATTTTTTAAACAAATATATATATATATATATATAAATAAATAGAAAGAGGTTTGTGTTTACTATAGCCTTTTCATGCAAATATTGTGTGTGTGAGTATGTGAAACGGCACAAACTATTTGAGTTTAACCGGCTTCCTCCAATGAGGAAGTTCCATGGGAGTATAAAATTCACAAGTGATCCCCAGTTACATGTATATCCCTGTTAAGGGAGATGACGATGTTAGGTTTTTACAACTCTTGCTGTGAGGTGTTGACGTCTTCCTACATACAGCACCCGGAATTCCCAAATTGGTCACCCATTTTAGTAATGGCCAGGCTCAACGTTGCTTAACTTTGGTGATCTGATGGGAACCAGCGTGTCAATGAGATTATGCGGTATATTATATAATAATATAAATATTGCGCAAGTATAAATCATGTAGAATATCTGCATGAATATAATTACACGTAATAGTTAACTAAAAATGATCATCCCATAAGAGAACTGAAAAAATAAATAGGGAATTAATTAAAATGAATGTTGAAAAGAATATCCCAATTAGCTAGATCTTTTGCAGATGAATGCAATTCCACGACTGATATAAGAAAGTTGTATTTTCTTTTGAAATAAATAGAAAAAAGTGTTTTTAATATATTAATACACACAAAAAAAACAAAACAAATTATATATATATACTAGCAAAAGTACCCGTCGTTGACTGGGTTCAAAAATAGCCTACAGAAAATGGACTCTGATTTATGAAAGTACTAGCGAGGGGTACCCAGCGTTGCCCGGGTGTTTTTCGGGGTATGTGAAAAAAACCCGAAGCCTTCACGACGCGCAGTTGGAAAATAGTAAAGTGTTTAAAAAGAAAACTTCTTTGAAAGAAGCCTTTTGTGGACATCGAGGAAAAGCGAACATACATACAAACACACATACATACATACATTTTCGCTTTTATATATATAGTTGATAGGTTATGAAAAGGAAGGGTTATAAAGAGATAGCTTCGAATTTGGGGGTATCAAAACCAAAGCAAAATATGATGAAAGTAAAAATAAAATGAATAAACCCCATAATTTATTATATCATACCTGTTCACATTGAAGCACTTATCACAATATTCTGTGGCTTAAAAAACCTTGTTAAACTTTGTGACATTTTCCATTCTATGGAGGTCAGGCGCAAACGAACACCCCATAATTTTATTATACCATATTTCTTCAAACTGAAACATGATTATCAAAGTATACTTACGCAGATAGATATGAAAAGTCTTTATTAAAGTTTGTGCCTATTTCCATTCTATGGAGGCCAGGCGCGAACGCAGATCCCACAATTTTATTATACCATCCCTACTTAAGTTAAAACATACTTATCAAAGTATTATTATGTAAATCTATATTAAAAACACTTGTAAACGTTTTTTTTTTAAATTTTTAAATTTTTTATTTCCATACTTTGTGGACCAGGCACGAATGCAGCCCCCACAATTTTAATGAACCACCGTTCTGCCAGATCAAACATACCCATTCCTGTGTCTCAATACATCTTCTATCATTATATGTAATCAGTTATTTAAAATAGTCAACCAGCCTATTCGTGACCACACACACAGCTTTATATTATATATATATATATATATATATATATATATATATATATATATATATATATATATATATATATATATAGAGAGAGAGAGAGAGAGAGCACTTTAAAAATATTGTTTTATTTCAATAGATTAGAACTTATTTAATACACATGCATCATATTTTAATCATGCAGATTACTTATTATTATAAAGTCATTTATATTCCGATTATTATAGTTTCCCCAATATATAGTAACGATTTGGAAAAGTAAAACAGAAATGACTTAGGTGCCATCGACTAGAATTGAAACCAAAACACAATTATCCGGTCTCATTCCTTAACCTCTGAGCCATGGTCATCTGCATGTAAATAGTTAAAAAAAATAACGTCGTTTAACCTATGAATGTATATGTGTGCATGCAAACAGGTTTGGTCGACTACTCCTCTAAAGGTCAACCATTTTATTTTCCAATTTTGAATCTTTAGCAACACTTTTTTGCTAACTGAAAACCAAATAGAAAGTTTGATACAGATCTAAATACCCTATATATCAAAATTCAACTTTGTAGACCAAATATTAAGATAGGAGTTTGGTAGAAACTTTTCGTACACACAAACTAAAGAGGTCACTTATATATATTTCCGTGTGCTTGAACGTTTTCATGTTAAATTCTACTCAGCATAAAAAAGAATCACGTGTAATAGTAAAAAAATCAATCATCTTATTAGATGATTGATTTTTTTACTATTACACGTGATTATTAAGCATACAAAATATAGAAGTAATTAACACTCGTTTTTCAAAGGAATATACAAATTATTTTATCGCCATGTAGTTTCTTACGTATCTGTGATTGTTCATTTTAATAATTTTAAAATAGGAAACGTAGGCTTTTAATATCAATGTCAGAGCGAAATTAAACATTTTTGAGTCGTTTACTTGCGATAAGTATATTTTTGTACAACTTTATTCGTATAAACATTTGAAATTAGTGGTAGATAACTATTTGCTATCCAATATAATCTTGAAGTAATAACGCTGTTTCAGTTGATTATAAACATTTTAAAAGTACAGGGTGGAAAGATAAAATTCTCGCCCTAGAAAAAACCTGATTTCATTTCCATTTGATGAAAACGGGGTTTCTTTTTTTTTGTTGCATGCCATCTACTAGTTGGTTAATTGTGTACGAATCCCAAGAGCGATAGGAGCCTTCTATTATGTCTGAAAGTGACACAATGTTCAAGGAGTGAGATTGGAGATGCGCTGCTATACAACTCATAATAAATTGCCATGAATAAGAGGAACATGCCCAGGGTGATGAAAAAACTAAGTTTTCGATTAGGGTAATGGTCTTTGGTATGGTTTCAAGTAAGGGTCACATCACGCCGCCACATCTTCGAAATTGGCTTGAAAGTCAACACCAAAGTTTACCTGGACGTGCTGAAGAGTGTGGTGATTCCCGGGTGCAATCAAGTGGCCATTGGCAAACCTTTCTGAACTACTACGTTTGGTCATACATTGAGAGCACTGCCAACATGACCGCCCACAACACAAAAGCCAGCCTGATCGCCAAGTATTCTCGGACCTCCCGCTGGCACTTGTGAAAATGCATGCTCCCAGTACCGGACTTGTATCTACATTGAATAGATATCAGCTCTACTACATAATCAAGTTGCCTGAATTGATTTTTTTTTCAATAAGTTTTAAAATAAAGCTGTGGTATTATTTTCTTTAGGGCGACAATTTTCTCGTTTCACCCTGTAGTGATACAAAGAAGAAAAAAATAACAAAAAAACAAAAAAAAACACACACACATACCCCCCCCCGGATATTTTCTGACTGGCTTTATATATAGATATTATAGACGCTTTACATTGAACAAATTATCTTTGTAGTTAGTAAATTAGATTCTGTCAAAATGAACCAATGTCTTATGGCACAAATCTATTGTCATGACAGCAATAAAGACCATTTTATGGTGTTTGTGTACGAGATGCAGACACGCCATAATTGCTCTTTATTTCGGTCTCGATTATGTCAAAGTATCTTACGGCTTGCAAATGATGCAATCCTCATCAGCTGCCATATTCATGACATTTTACACGAAAATCAAGTCTTCTATAAACGTGAAGTTTGCCCAAAGTTCTCGTTCAGTTAACATCTCTATATTCATCATCCTAACCACAATGTTCATTTCAAATGTCACAAACATGGCCACTTTTTCTACCTCTTTGTAGACCTCAATTTGTTTCCTGACCTTCTTCTTTTCTTCTTTAGTTATTTGAAGATCTATCTCAGCCAATATGTCCTCGTGCTACCAGATCATGAGGTCTGAAAATAATGGCTTCCTGATACTACACCAAACATTGATGTTATCGATTTTTTCCTCTTTCCTTTTGCAAAACACAATCATGTTCAGCAATTTCAAAAACAAAAACTTTGGCGCTTCTATATTTAATTAACGACAACGTATTAAATTTCAAGTAAAACAAATGGTGCCTATATAATTATCATGTCACAAATAGTAACATACGCAAAAATTACAGAAAGCGATAAGGTAGAAAATTAATTATTCATGTAAAACAGTACCGATAAGTTTAAAAATACTCCGATAAGCTTACATGAAACGGACATCTTGGGTCACGTGACAGAGACAAAAGGGAAGTAACTCAGTTGAAACACCATGTATAGCAGAGAGAAGAAATTAATGTCTGCATTTATCACTTGAAAAACAAAAATATCACTTTGCTTTAATCTCCTCAAATCCATGTGAAAATTTTTCGAAATTACTTTTCCGGAGTTAGCATTAGATTTCCAGGAAATTGGAAACTGAATTACCTCTCCTGTTAATTCTCCAATTTTTAACCCAAAACGCTAGATTTTAAAAATTTTTCATGATTAATTAATTTGCTATCTTATCGATTTCCCATAAAAGTTAGATATGTTACTATTTGCGACATGACAATTATGTAGGTAGCATTTATTTTATTTGAAATTCAATATTTTTTCGTTATTTAAATATAGAAGCACCAAAACATTTCCCTACAAAACAACTATACGAAATGCCATGAACAAATATTTGAGAATATAAAGAACTTGAAACTCCAACTTTTTCCAAAATTACTGGATTCGCTATCAACTACCCCAAAAACTACAAGAAAAGCTTTAGAGAAACGGACGTTGATTAACTCAGTCCTAGTCTAGCAGTTGTCTACCATCTTTACTCATACCTTATTTTTTTGGGGGGGGGGGGAGGATTGCTCCATACACGGCATGAAGCCACTTGACGCAGAACCTATGTTGTGGTGTCAGTTGTTGAATAATTGACAAGGAAGACACAGTAACAATTAAATAAATATGTATTTACAAAAAAATACATTAAAGAGGTAATTGAGCAATATCTTTGCTCAATACTGGACTAGTGGTGACGACCATACTCTCCGCCTGTTTGTCTCTGACTCCTTTGGTAAATCGGTCCTAATTACCCGGAAGTGACATCATGGAATAGTTCATTATTCCAAGCAGTAAGGGTGGGTCCCAAACGAGCTAAAAAAATATAAATAAAATTCCGCTTCAGGATCAAATGATAAGTTGTATATGAATAGATTCTGACCTAGAAAACAGCAATTCTTCCCTCTTTGTCAGAAACATCGCTCATGAAATGCAAGGACTAAAGGACAAAATAAAAACGAAAGTTACGAGGCTGCCAAAAGTAAACCAAAGATTCACTTTCTGCTCGTTATTATATTTCATTTATTGACTTGACATTTTTTTTGGAATCAAAATTAAAGAAATAAAAATATTTACTTGAAGAGAATTTTCTGTGGATGTTGTTCGGCTTTTGTCTTTTGATATCGTCTTCTGAACATTTTAATGATATTGATACAAATCAACAGACTTTCTTGCACGTCGAAGCGGATTGCATAGAGAATGGTTTAAAGATACTATTCTATCACAAATAACAGCATCCATAAAGCCACAATTCGCCCATGAATGGAATATTGTTGCCACATCTGGGCTGGTGCATTGCTGCAATATCGCATCTTTGCGCTTGTTTTACAAATATAGAGTGGAACAATAAAACTGTTTTACAAATATAGAGTGGAACGATAAAATTGTTTTACAAATATAGAGTGGAACGATAAAATTGTTTTACAAATATAGAGTGGAACAATAAAACTGTTTTACAAATATAGAGTGGAACGATAAAATTGTTTTACAAATATAGAGTGGAACGATAAAATTATCGCCCTTGATGAAAACCGTTTTTTTTTTTTTTTTTTTTTTTTTTTGCTTGTTGCAGACCATCTACTAGTTGGCCAGTTGTGTACCTTTCTCTTACTGACCTCCTGGTCCCTCGACCTGAACCTGCGGAACTGATCGGTCATACGTCGAGAACATCACCAACAACCTTCCAGAACACCAAAGCCTTTCTGATCGCTGACATCTACCGAGTTTTTGCTGAGCTCCCTCTGATGCTTGTGGAAAAGGAGGCTCCTAGTTAGTGTCGAGGCAGTGATTGAGGCTGAAGTCGGCTACATTGAATAGATGTTAGCTCTACTACATAATTCAATAAAAGTTTTTAAATAAAGATGCAGTATTGTTTTCTTTGGGGCACCAACTTTATTGTTCTAACCTGTACTTTAATGGAATATGTTCTAATGAACTTGTAGCCCTTGAATGCGATCGACGTACATACTCCTGACAAACAGCAAAATGCTACCCCTTCTAGGTGCCTTCTACTCTAAAACTTTCTTAACTAGGTCTGCAAATTAACTGTTGAGCAGAAGCTCTCAATAAAAAACTAAAAAAAAAAAAAAGTGAACCTTCCTCAGAAGAGCAGAAATCAATTCGCTGGAAGGAATGAAACTATTTTACTCGAAAAAACAAAACTACTGAACTTTCTTTACAAAAAAAAAAAAAAAAAAAAAAAAGAACACTCCAGAACAAACGGTTTTGGAAAGAACCTAATTGAAGACTATTTACCTTTATTGTAATTGAAAATATATTTTTTTTAAATTGCAATAACTTGTTGGGTTTTAATTAAACCTCCCCAAAAAAGACACCAGTTTGTTCTGAGAAAAAAAAAGTTGTTTCTTTTTCAGCGTTAGAAATTCAAAGAAATTTCAAACAAAATGCTACCCCGTCTAGGTTCCTGAATTGCGTAAGCCTTCTACTTCAAGAATTTAACTAGGACTGCTAGATTTTGAAAGCCTCTCCCATTTCTCAAAAGTGTAAATGTAATGTAAACAAAGATGCTACTCAACTCATTTCAGTTTCCTATTGAACGTTATCCCAAATAGTAGCCTCCCTTCTTATATTTCAAGCGACAATATGCATTGTTCGGGATGAAAGCTAAAACAAATAAAACAAAAAATATTGTGAAGAAATGGATCGTCAAATATCACTTCTATTTCAAATCAAAATGTGACAGACAAGCGAAAAAGCTTTTTGTTCCCATTTCCTCATAAAGTTGGTCTCATTTCATCTAGAAAGTATAACACGATTAGGAATCATAACAATAATCATATCAATCTCCTGTTTTCGGAAAGCTATATGTAAACTTACCTTTGAATATATATTACTGCTAAGTAATACGTAACCATAAAATATCACGCGATATCTTTTTCAATCATATTTCCAGTTTTACATGCTGGTATGCAGGAAACAGATTTTAGAAATGGGCTTGCAAACAAATTGATCTCTGGTCATTCTCGTATAGTTTCTCTTCGTGCAACGTCCTTAATCCTTACTAGCCAACTTTCACGTCTATACATCAGTGCACGGTGTACACATGTCTGGTTGACTCTTTCGTTTATCAGCAGGGATAACGGTTTGCTGGACGAGAGTTCTTAGGTTAACAGATATGAAGACAAAGCTTATTTCTTATAACGGTGCGCCTGTGGAATTCTCTTGTTTCCCTGCTTTCCAGCTGACTATAATATGGTAGTTTTCAAGTCGAATGTAAACAAGTTCTCCGTTCTCTTATGTACCTATTTACAATGCCTCCCCACGGGACAGAGTTAGACACCAGGGTCGTTTTT
>NC_136505.1:20953737-21071237 GCF_053919585.1 Euprymna scolopes | reverse complement strand
TCAATAATATAATAATATATATTCAATAATATATTAAATGATATAATAATATATATTCAATAATATATTAAATAATATAATAATATATATTCAATAATATATTAAATAATATAATAATATATATTCAATAATATATTAAATAATATAATAATATATATTCAATAATATATTCAATAATATAATAATATATATTCAATAATATATTCAATAATATAATAATATATATTCAATAATATATTAAATGATATAATAATATATATTCAATAGTATAATAATATATATTCAATAATATATTCAATAATATAATAATATATATTCAATAATATAATAATATATATTCAATAATATATTAAATGATATAATAATATATATTCAATAATATAATAATATATATTCAATAATATATTCAATAATATAATAATATATATTCAATAATATATTAAATAATATAATAATATATATTCAATAATATATTAAATGATATAATATATATTCAATAATATATTAAATGATATAATAATATATATTCAATAATATATTAAATGATATAATAATATATATTCAATAATATATTAAATGATATAATAATATATATTCAATAATATATTAAATGATATAATAATATATATTCAATAATATATTAAATGATATAATAATATATATTCAATAATATAATAATATATATTCAATAATATATTAAATAATATAATAATATATATTCAATAATATATTAAATGATATAATAATATATATTCAATAATATAATAATATATATTCAATAATATATTAAATGATATAATAATATATATTCAATAATATATTAAATGATATAATAATATATATTCAATAATATATTAAATAATATAATAATATATATTCAATAATATATTAAATGATATAATAATATATATTCAATAATATAATAATATATATTCAATAATATATTAAATAATATAATAATATATATTCAATAATATATTAAATGATATAATAATATATATTCAATAATATATTAAATGATATAATAATATATATTCAATAATATATTAAATGATATAATAATATATATTCAATAATATAATAATATATATTCAATAATATATTAAATGATATAATAATATATATTCAATAATATATTAAATGATATAATAATATATATTCAATAATATAATAATATATATTCAATAATATATTAAATAATATAATAATATATATTCAATAATATATTAAATGATATAATAATATATATTCAATAATATATTAAATGATATAATAATATATATTCAATAATATATTAAATAATATAATAATATATATTCAATAATATATTAAATGATATAATAATATATATTCAATAATATATTAAATAATATAATAATATATATTCAATAATATATTAAATGATATAATAATATATATTCAATTATATATTAAATAATATAATAATATATATTCAATAATATAATAATATATATTCAATAATATATTAAATGATATAATAATATATATTCAATAATATATTAAATAATATAATAATATATATTCAATAATATATTAAATAATATAATAATATATATTCAATAATATATTAAATAATATAATAATATATATTCAATAATATAATAATATATATTCAATAATATATTAAATAATATAATAATATATATTCAATAATATATTAAATGATATAATAATATATATTCAATAATATATTAAATGATATAATAATATATATTCAATAATATATTAAATAATATAATAATATATATTCAATAATATATTAAATGATATAATAATATATATTCAATAATATATTAAATAATATAATAATATATATTCAATAATATAATAATATATATTCAATAATATATTAAATGATATAATAATATATATTCAATAATATATTAAATAATATAATAATATATATTCAATAATATATTAAATAATATAATAATATATATTCAATAATATATTAAATAATATAATAATATATATTCAATAATATATTCAATAATATAATAATATATATTCAATAATATATTCAATAATATAATAATATATATTCAATAATATATTAAATGATATAATAATATATATTCAATAGTATAATAATATATATTCAATAATATATTCAATAATATAATAATATATATTCAATAATATAATAATATATATTCAATAATATATTAAATAATATAATAATATATATTCAATAATATATTAAATGATATAATAATATATATTCAATAATATATTAAATAATATAATAATATATATTCAATAATATATTAAATGATATAATAATATATATTCAATAATATAATAATATATATTCAATAATATATTAAATAATATAATAATATATATTCAATAATATATTAAATAATATAATAATATATATTCAATAATATATTAAATGATATAATAATATATATTCAATAATATATTAAATGATAAAATAATATATATTCAATAATATATTAAATGATATAAAAATATATATTCAATAATATATTAAATGATATAATAATATATATTCAATAATATATTAAATGATATAATAATATATATTCAATAATATATTAAATGATATAATAATATATATTCAATAATATATTAAATGATATAATAATATATATTCAATAATATATTAAATAATATAATAATATATATTCAATAATATATTCAATAATATAATAATATATATTCAATAATATATTAAATAATATAATAATATATATTCAATAATATATTAAATAATATAATAATATATATTCAATAATATATTCAATAATATAATAATATATATTCAATAATATATTAAATAATATAATAATATATATTCAATAATATATTAAATGATATAATAATATATATTCAATAATATATTAAATGATATAATAATATATATTCAATAATATAATAATATATATTCAATAATATATTAAATAATATAATAATATATATTCAATAATATATTCAATAATATAATAATATATATTCAATAATATATTAAATGATATAATATATATTCAATAATATATTAAATAATATAATAATATATATTCAATAATATATTAAATAATATAATAATATATATTCAATAATATAATAATATATATTCAATAATATAATAATATATATTAAATAATATAATAATATATATTCAATAATATATTCAATAATATAATAATATATATTCAATAATATATTCAATAATATAATAATATATATTCAATAATATATTAAATAATATAATAATATATATTCAATAATATATTAAATAATATAATAATATATATTCAATAATATATTAAATAATATAATAATATATATTCAATAATATAATAATATATATTCAATAATATAATAATATATATTCAATAATATATTAAATAATATAATAATATATATTCAATAATATATTCAATAATATAATAATATATATTCAATAATATATTAAATAATATAATAATATATATTCAATAATATATTCAATAATATAATAATATATATTCAATAATATATTAAATAATATAATAATATATATTCAATAATATATTAAATAATATAATAATATATATTCAATAATATATTCAATAATATAATAATATATATTCAATAATATATTCAATAATATAATAATATATATTCAATTATATATTAAATAATATAATAATATATATTCAATAATATATTAAATAATATAATAATATATATTCAATAATATATTCAATAATATAATAATATATATTCAATAATATATTAAATAATATAATAATATATATTCAATAATATATTAAATAATATAATAATATATATTCAATAATATATTAAATGATATAATAATATATATTCAATAATATATTAAATAATATAATAATATATATTCAATAATATATTAAATAATATAATAATATATATTCAATAATATATTCAATAATATAATAATATATATTCAATAATATATTAAATAATATAATAATATATATTCAATAATATATTCAATAATATAATAATATATATTCAATAATATATTAAATAATATAATAATATATATTCAATAATATATTAAATGATATAATAATATATATTCAATAATATATTAAATGATATAATAATATATATTCAATAATATATTAAATAATATAATAATATATATTCAATAATATATTAAATAATATAATATATATTCAATAATATATTAAATAATATAATATATATTCAATAATATATTAAATAATATAATAATATATATTCAATAATATATTAAATGATATAATAATATATATTCAATAATATATTAAATGATATAATAATATATATTCAATAATATATTCAATAATATAATAATATATATTCAATAATATATTAAATAATATAATAATATATATTCAATTATATATTAAATAATATAATATATATTCAATTATATATTAAATAATATAATAATATATATTCAATAATATATTAAATAATATAATAATATATATTCAATAATATATTAAATAATATAATAATATATATTCAATTATATATTAAATAATATAATAATATATATTCAATTATATATTAAATAATATAATATATATTCAATAATATATTAAATAATATAATAATATATATTCAATAATATATTAAATAATATAATAATATATATTCAATTATATATTAAATAATATAATAATATATATTCAATTATATATTAAATAATATAATATATATTCAATAATATATTAAATAATATAATAATATATATTCAATTATATATTAAATAATATAATAATATATATTCAATAATATATTAAATAATATAATAATATATATTCAATAATATATTAAATAATATAATAATATATATTCAATTATATATTAAATAATATAATAATATATATTCAATTATATATTAAATAATATAATATATATTCAATAATATATTAAATAATATAATAATATATATTCAATAATATATTAAATAATATAATAATATATATTCAATAATATATTAAATAATATAATAATATATATTCAATAATATATTAAATAATATAATAATATATATTCAATAATATATTAAATAATATAATAATATATATTCAATTATATATTAAATAATATAATAATATATATTCAATTATATATTAAATAATATAATAATATATATTCAATTATATATTAAATAATATAATATATATTCAATAATATATTAAATAATATAATAATATATATTCAATTATATATTAAATAATATAATAATATATATTCAATTATATATTAAATAATATAATAATATATATTCAATTATATATTAAATAATATAATAATATATATTCAATTATATATTAAATAATATAATATATATTCAATAATATATTAAATAATATAATAATATATATTCAATAATATATTAAATAATATAATAATATATATTCAATAATATATTAAATAATATAATAATATATATTCAATAATATATTAAATAATATAATAATATATATTCAATAATATATTAAATAATATAATAATATATATTCAATAATATATTAAATAATATAATAATATATATTCAATTATATATTAAATAATATAATAATATATATTCAATTATATATTAAATAATATAATATATATTCAATAATATATTAAATAATATAATAATATATATTCAATAATATATTAAATAATATAATAATATATATTCAATAATATATTAAATAATATAATAATATATATTCAATAATATATTAAATAATATAATAATATATATTCAATTATATATTAAATAATATAATAATATATATTCAATAATATATTAAATAATATAATAATATATATTCAATAATATATTAAATAATATAACAATATATATTCAATAATATATTAAATGATATAATATATATTCAATAATATATTAAATAATATAATAATATATATTCAATTATATATTAAATAATATAATAATATATATTCAATAATATATTAAATAATATAATAATATATATTCAATAATATATTAAATAATATAATAATATATATTCAATAATATATTAAATAATATAATAATATATATTCAATAATATATTAAATAATATAATAATATATATTCAATAATATATTAAATAATATAATAATATATATTCAATTATATATTAAATAATATAATAATATATATTCAATAATATATTAAATAATATAATAATATATATTCAATAATATATTAAATAATATAACAATATATATTCAATAATATATTAAATGATATAATATATATTCAATAATATATTAAATAATATAATAATATATATTCAATTATATATTAAATAATATAATAATATATATTCAATAATATATTAAATAATATAATAATATATATTCAATAATATATTAAATAATATAATAATATATATTCAATTATATATTAAATAATATAATAATATATATTCAATAATATATTAAATAATATAATAATATATATTCAATAATATATTAAATAATATAATAATATATATTCAATAATATATTAAATAATATAATAATATATATTCAATTATATATTAAATAATATAATAATATATATTCAATAATATATTAAATAATATAATAATATATATTCAATAATATATTAAATAATATAATAATATATATTCAATAATATATTAAATAATATAATAATATATATTCAATAATATATTAAATAATATAATAATATATATTCAATTATATATTAAATAATATAATAATATATATTCAATAATATATTAAATAATATAATAATATATATTCAATTATATATTAAATAATATAATAATATATATTCAATTATATATTAAATAATATAATATATATTCAATAATATATTAAATAATATAATAATATATATGCAATTATATATTAAATAATATAATATATATTCAATAATATATTAAATAATATAATAATATATATTCAATAATATATTAAATAATATAATAATATATATTCAATAATATATTAAATAATATAATAATATATATTCAATTATATATTAAATAATATAATATATATTCAATAATATATTAAATAATATAACAATATATATTCAATAATATATTAAATAATATAATAATATATATTCAATAATATATTAAATAATATAATAATATATATTCAATTATATATTAAATAATATAATAATATATATTCAATAATATATTAAATAATATAATAATATATATTCAATAATATATTAAATAATATAATAATATATATTCAATTATATATTAAATAATATAATAATATATATTCAATAATATATTAAATAATATAATAATATATATTCAATAATATATTAAATAATATAATAATATATATTCAATTATATATTAAATAATATAATAATATTTATTCAATAATATATTAAATAATATAATAATATATATTCAATTATATATTAAATAATATAATAATATATATTCAATAATATATTAAATAATATAATAATATATATTCAATAATATATTAAATAATATAATAATATATATTCAATAATATATTAAATAATATAATAATATATATTCAATAATATATTAAATAATATAATATATATTCAATAATATATTAAATAATATAATATATATTCAATAATTTAAATATTTAATAATAGAAAAGAGTAATCAGTTTTCTTTGGAATTTCTATAGTTAATATTCTTTTATAACAATTCTCAATCTGAAAAAGTTATTTTAAAAGCACGCAGTTAACAAGTATCCGAATCACATCTTAAGATGGAATTGAATGAATACAGAAATACAGTTAAAAAAATAATCAAAACATTTTGAAGAACTATTGAAATCGCTATTTAAAACAATTTAATCTAAATTGTGTAAATCTTATGTTTATAGATTTAATTAAGAACGTCTGTTGTTAAATAGCCCGTGCATGTGTATAACAATATTGTTAGTGTATATATAAGGAGTCTGTTAACTTAGGAGTGGTAACCATTTTGTGATATGTGATTCATCTAGTTTATATTTAGAACAGTACATATAACATTTATGATCGCCTTAACAGTGTTGTTATATGTGATTGTCTAGTGTTTTCTATTGTGCTTATTAACAGTTTATCGATTGCTCTTGAGATTTGTACATAGTAGATGGTCTGTAACAAAATAAATCCGGTTTTTATCAAACGGAAATGGAATCATGGCTTTTTCTAGGGTGACCATTTTATCGCCCCACCCCACATTTCTATGTGTAGGATGATCAGTCATATCAGCATGAAAAATAAATGAGCCATCATCATATTTGGTTTAGCATTTGTTTTTACATGCTGGCATGCATTGGATGGCTTTTAGAAATCGAATTCCAAATGAACATATCTTTGCCTATGTCTTTATTTATCCCACTTTCTCTCAAGTGCTTTCTTATCACATCCTCCCATGTTTTCCTTGTTCTTACCTTGGGAACTACCTCAACGGTTTTATACCTAATAACCTAAGAACCCATCCATTCTTTCAACAATATCATACTATCAAAGTCTCCTGTTCTCCACACATCTAGCTATACTCTACATATTTAATCTTCTTGGCCATCAGATGAAAGTCTCTCTTGAAGACTCGCATTACACATCCATCATATCATTTCCATCTATGCAATGCATATCCTCAACTCTATAAACTCTATACAAGGAAAACAATGTTCAGTAAATTTGTTCATTAACAACTTGTTTTGTACTCCACCTTGTACAATGACATTTGTTTATTTTATGTACTAATGATCTATTGCTTATCAAGATCCAAAAACCACTCCAGGATACAGATTAATGAGTTTGTCAGATTGACAGCAAGACATCACCTTTGAGAACTGGTAATGATGGTTGAAACTGGGAAAAATTTCATTAGGCTGACGGCTCAACATGAATTTGTTAACATTTGACTTGAAAAGAACCATGTTGTAGTTAGCTGAGAAGCCATCACATGGTATCATGCGCGACAGGTAATTCTTGGAAAGAAACTCTGCTCATGGAAGTTCTGTTTTAGTTGAAAGTAAACAGAGGGAGAAAGGACAATTATTTAGAGCGGTTGGTGCTATACGAGTTTTTGTTGTGAATGTTTTGCAGAAGCGGGGACCATAGATTGGAGCTCGGTCGAGCACCTGTGAAAATAAAGAATCATTCACCAAAAACACATTCCAACATTACATTTGCCTCCCTCAGTTACATCCCTTTGATGGTTCATCTCTTCGACTTCTTTTACATAAAAGATCATTTTAACCATTTTCCTCTCCAGTTTTAAAGGATACTATCGAAAATAGTTCCGCAGAAATTCAATTGTTCAATAGAGAATATTTTATTTTACATCTCGTGTATTGAACATATATTCAAAACATATGTCATTAGAAAAAAAAGGTTAATATCAACGTATGGTTAACACATTTATTTACAGTTGATATCTAGGAAACACAAGCAACACACACTGTACAAAATAATAAAATATTTAGTTCTTACTCTGCCTTTCTGAATTTTTGAGATGAGGATTGGACATTGGTATTATTTGGATTCTTTGGACTATGGTTCTCATCCTGAGTGCCAGTTTATTGTTTTTGTCGATATAATCTTCTTTAAGTGTATCTTGTTGAACTCGGGAATGATCCTCACGAGTTCTTGCAAGGACCTGTGGCACAGTGGTTAGGTTACTTGAAAAACAAATCAGTTGTAAAAGTGATATTCTCCTGAAGATTTAAGGTTCAATTCTCAGTGTGGGCGACTGAAAAATACAATTGCAAATTACTCTGGATCTCTATATTGTCATGACTGAGAAAACGAGAGCATGCTATCCCCGTGAAGTAAATAAAGGATTCTATTCGATATTGTGTCCAGATTCCCGAGTTTGACAAGACACACCTGAAGAAGGTCGTAGGTTAAATCGACCAAAATGTTGTGAAAATGACACTCAAGATGAGAACAGTAGTCCAAAGAATATAAATAATATAGAATCTTACTCTACTTTTAAGATATTAGCGTTGATTACTAGATTTTTTATTTTGTGGGAGACCAAGGTAAAAGTATGACAACGACGGTGTCAATGTATTTTTTTTTCACTTTCCTTATTTTGCTTTAGCTGACGATGAGGCATCCTACTGGATGCCAGACATTAAACCGCTGTCTTCTACATTCCACAAAAATCTTTAAAATATTCTAACCGTCTCTTTAAGTGAATTTATTTTGTGCCTCTCTTGTACTTAGTTCACCGGTATAGTTGCCAGATAGTTTTTGAGATTCTTTTTTATGAGTCCAGTTGCTCCTATAATTACTGGGATGATAAAAATCTTCCTAAGATTCCCATTTCTTTTCATGTGGTACAGAAAACCTTAGTATTTCGTTCTGGCGACTTTTGTCCACAATCATCAGTACTTAGAACTAGTGCGCCATAAGAATTGGTTTCCTACACTCCATTCCCTACTCCAGCCACATGCGTCTGTACAAATGAACATTTTTTTCCTTCGCTTGGCACAAACTTATATATCTGGAAAGACTTGTTTTTAATGCAAGTGTTAAGAAAAACACAAAAGGGGTGAAAAAAAATAAAAAGGAAAATGACATATCCAATAAAGATTAACATCTTTAGAGATCTGTAATAGAATGCCATTATGTCGACAATTCTTAAAGAACACAAATAACCGGGAGAATCTTTAGCTTTGTAAAAATGCCTTTCTTATTTATTGTTTCCAAAATGTGAAAAGGTGGCAAACTTCAGTAAAAAGTAAAATAGAAAAATAAAGGTAGTTGAGAAATATTTAAAGAGAAAAACAAAGGAAAAATATGATGGTGATATTTACACTTCAGGATCCAAAATAAAAATGTTTTAACTCCTTTCTGCGTAAGTCTTTCTGTTCATTTACTTGCCTGAATTAATAAAAGCAAATAAAACCATCAGATACATTTCTTGGAGTTTATAAGAATTGCTGGATGCTGGGATGCATAAAAAGCCAAATTTTTCTTCGATAAACAGTGGAGTCGAAATCCACAACACATCTAAGATCTCGCTTTCTGCCTAAGGCTGCTGTTATCTCAACTCACTAACACACTGTCATAAGCATATGCATGCAGACATTAATGGACACAGACATACAACTCCTTAACTCTTTCATTACTGTCTGCTCATCTAAGACAAATGAAATATTTCTACCTTTTCTCAGGTACTACTATGACAACAAATGAACACTGACTCTTATTAATTTTTACTCAAATATAATTTGTATAACTGAATAGAGAAAGTTTGATTACGATTTTCAGATACATGTAATTCACGGTTTTTAAATTATCGCCCGACTTCTTCAGGTTGCATGCACGGCAATGGAGAAAGTAGAACTGCTTGCCCGGCGATTCGCCTCTAACTCCACTTAGAGCCAACAAACAATCCCCTCTCAAATTTCCCTATGCGGACTGAAGCCACATTAGATGATGTAAAAATCGCCCCTTCTCATGTCTGCGATATCATAAAAAACTTAGACACCTCAAAGGCGTGTGGGCCTGATCTCATCCCTGCTATACTAATTAAGAAAATGTTCAGCCGAGCTAGCCCCCCTACTTTCCAAGCTCTACAATAAATGCCTCGCTGAATCTTGCTTCCCTAATTGCTGAAAGATGGCCTCTGTAGTACCAGTGTACAAGAGTTCTGGTGAGAGAACAGACCCTCTCAATTATCGCCCCATTAGTCTCCTCCCACTCTTTGCTAAAATCCTTGAGACCTTAATTAATCAAACACTAGTTCATCACCTCGCAAAAGCAAACAGTATCGATTCAGGTAATATCGTTCTATTGCAGATATCTTAACAGTCATTTCTGAACGCATTTACCATTAAATGAATAAGGTGGGCGAATCCAAGGCCTTGGACAAAGTCTGACAAAGGGCTGCTAATGAAAATTAAATTGTATGGTATAACTGGACGTAAACTAAATATAATTAGATCCTTCTTAGACAATAGAAGCATACAGGTGGTCATTGACAGACGTACATCCAAGCAGCATAACATTAATGTGGGAGTGTCACAAGGGTCGATCACTGGACCATTATTATTCCTGATATTCATAAACGACCTCCCTGATAATATTTTGTTTGAGATAGGTATATTTGCTGATGATACAACGCTCTATAATATGCACGAGGGAAGAACAGATGTACATAAATCTAAGACAATGGCAGAATCGTTAGAAAATGACCTCCAGACTATAGTGGAATGGCGCCGCAAATGGATGGTTACATTTAATGCTAGTAAAAGTAAGCTTCTCTCATTTAACAATTACAAGACGCCTCTCCAATTTCCTATATCCATGACAAATAGCATCCTACCTTAGAATTCTACCTTCAAACTCCTTCGCCTAATATTTGCAGGCAGTATGAACAGGAAATAATACAGAGGACATTGCAAAGGCTGCTGTAAAGATGGTGGGTTCCCTTTATCGAGCTAGAAGACTACTCACGCCTGAGAGTATCCTGTACTTTTACAATGCCACCATTCACCCATGCATGGAGTATAGTTGCCACATCTGGGCTGCTACATCTACCACTAGTCTCTCCCTCTTAGATAAAGTCCAAAAAAGAGTTGTCAATCTAATTGGTCCCACTTTATCAACTAAGCTCCAGCCCCGATCTCATCGCTGCAATGTTGTATCACTGTGCCTGTTTTACAAATATTTTAATGAAATGTACATATCTCTGACAAATCCGCTTAGCAATAAGTTCTCACCCGTTCACTGTTGATGTTCCTAAATGCCAGAAAGCTTTCTATTCTAATAGTTTCTTTCCTCGAACAGCTAGACTTTGGAATTCCCTTCCTGCTGCCTGCTTCCCTGGCTGTACCGATATGCAGAAGTTTAAATGTAACAAACAAATATCTTGTTAATCTTTCCTAGACGTGGCTCCAAATAGTAGCCCCTTACGTCCAAGTGGTGATATGCTTTGGAAGAGGTGAACATTATTTAAAAAAAAAAAATAGAAAAGAAAAAAGATATCCCAGCTAAAGAAACCCCTTGTTTTACAAAGAATATTCGTCAATATTTTTAAAGCCTATGTTTTTCCTATTGATATAAACTTACATTTTAAACATATATTTCTTGCGAATTTATGTCTCTGAACACATTATTTTGCTTGTGTTTTTCATGTAACGTGTCCCTCGCTTTCTTACATTAAATTATAAACCTAAAAACTATTTTCACTGAAAATATCTCCCTAAAATTGGCTCTTTATAAAATTATCTTGCCCAAATTGGAACCCATAAAAAGGACCCTAAAAAAATAATCAATTTTAAATTTAGTTTTAATAACTCATATTTAATATTTTAACAACATTCTATTAGTTCGTATTATTTGGATTCATCGGACTACTGTTCTCATCTTGAGTGTGATTTTCACAACGTTTCGATTGATGTAACCTTTGACCTTCTTCAGGTGTATCCTGTCGGACTCGGGAATTTGGACGGAATCTTGAGCAGAACCCTTTATTTACCCCACGGGGGCAGTACGCCCCCGCTCTGTCAGTTATGAATGGATAGAGTAATTCGCAGTTGTATTTTTTGAGGATTGAACCTTCAACCTTCAGAAGAAGATCACTTTTTACAATTGATTTTTTCCAAATATTCTAACCACTGCGCCACGGATCCTGGCGGACAATTCTGGTACATATTTTAGACGCCTTACACCTATTTTATTTCTAGTTGTAAATATCACCATTCATCATTAATTATTACTATTTATTAACGCATATCTATCTATTAAGGTTTATATCTATTACTTTTATATAGTATTTATTGCTTATAAGTAACGGCTCCCACATCGTATTAAATTCTATACTTAGTCTACTTAGTAATTGGTTATTCCCTAGCATATGTGCTGCTTTTTGAGTCGTCTTATTTGCCACCGTTATTCTGTCTATGATTTTTACTTCGTTCCTTCCAGATATGGTCAGCTATACCTGATTTTTCAATCTCTCTATGTATTACCGCTTTTCTGTTTTTTTTAATCATATTTTTACATTCCCGAAACATTCCCGAGCTCGACAAGTAGTCTGATAAATACGAATAACGAACCCTCATCTAAAAAATTCAGAAACATGATATTCTATTAGCTGTTTAGGTTTTACAGCATGTGGATCCTTTATATTGTCATTTTAATACCGAAACTGTACATAAAGTATACAAATGATTACTAAGTGTTTTTTTTGTTTTTTTAATTTCCAATCAAAAACAACTTTATCTTGCATTATTTCTTAAAATAACTTACCAGATTTACCTCTCCATGGAGTTTCTAGAGCACAGCATAAGATGTCTTCAAAAAAATCAATCTGACCAGATCTTCCACGGAATCTTCAAGCAATTAAACTGCACAGCCTGTTAATTCGGCAAATATGTCCCAAAACCATCCAACACATTGCACAAACGTGCCAATGGGCAGTTAAAGACTTGGGCTACAACAATTAAGGATAACCTGACGGTACTATTTGGACGAAATTGGTCTGTGATAGTTAGAGGTCCAGTTCGTGCTTAAGAGGAAGTCGACTCAATCCAACAAGTATGATTACCGCTACAAGTACAAGAACAACTAATCCAACATACCAGCATGTAAACGATGATGATGATGTTGATGGAAAACGTATATTTTATAGCGCCATGGTCGCCATAGATTCTATTCAAGATCAAAACCTAAAAGGAGTATTAAAATGACTATACATTCTTAAAACTTTAAAACTGGAATTTCAATCTATAAATATTGCATTATTTAAAAGGTGTCAAGGAGTGAAACAACACGCATAAGGAGGAGTTTCGTTTTTATTGAATAAATGTCATACTAGTCGTGGCATTACTGTATTCCATTTTTTTAAAAAACAAAAACACTTCCTTGTTTGTCATAAACAAATGTTTCTCAGAGTATTTTAGATTATTAAAACTATTGTTCTCATATTCAGTGTTATTCGTACAACGTTTCAGCCGATGTAACCTTCCAACATTCAAGTGCATCTTGCCGAATTTAGAAATGTTTTTGTCAAACTCGAGAATCTGCACAAAATTTTGAATGGAATTCTCAATCTGTCAGCCATAATCAGGTAGATGTCTTAGATAATTCACAGTTGTATTTCTCATAGTGCTTGCACAAAGGATTTAATACCCAATACCTTCTCTTATTTTATCCTTTAGTTCTCACATTCCAAGAGCGATGTTCCTGATAAAGAGGGGATGTTTCTGACAAAGAGGGAAGAATTGCAGTTTTGTGAGTCAGAATCTATTCCAGCTAACACTTATGGTTGACAAGTTTTTAACCTTGAAGTACTATTCTTTTTTAGCTCCTTACATTAAGGGATTTCATGCCGTGTCTGAAGCGAGTTCCAGAAAAATTGTCACAAGTGAATTTTACGTAATACATTATCTGTTAGCGAATGATTCCTTGCTTTCTGGACAATTGTAGTATGAATTTTGTGGGTCTTAAACTTATTTTTGTTTTTAGATGTACAATCTTTCTAATCATTATTATAGATCTATACTTATTACTGCAGGTTATGTTTCTTGTTTCCTTACTCCTATGAGACAGCAAACAGTACCTCAAATAGATTCAAAGTCTTATACTTAAACAGAATAAGGACTACACATTTTTAATGGACAACGCTACTTTCAATGGACATTGCCTTGAACAAAGACCAGTTATTGCTATGAAAATCAACTCAGACTAAAAAGGTAAGCTAGTTGCTATATCAAATACCAAATAGAATTATGACTGCTTGTATTGAGCTGAAAATAACTCGTTTACATCATCAAACACAACTCACTTTACAGCATCGGATGTCTATCTACAACTGCTTACATAAAAACGAATCATTCGCATAATTATACACGGCCTAACTCCAGGTCTTCAACGTTTGGAATAGTCACAGACAAAATGGATAAGTTGATAACAACCCATTATCACTGTGAGCTGTTCATCGTTTGTACAAACCCAACTACATTTCATGACAAAACATTACCTATAGGAAGCATTTTATTTATGTTTAATAAAAGTTATTTTACCCATCATAGGAGAGAGAATTTTAGGTTCAGAACTTTCTCCAATAGTACTAGTTTGATAATTAAATATATCTGCTATGATGGTATTCATTCGTAAGTAACTTACTGGAATTGTTTAAATAACTGATAAGAGGTTGAATAATTAGACTGTACTCTGGTTCAATAGATAGAAAGAATGAATGTTTTATGAATGAGGAAGCAAATTTTGCGTTGCAAGTAGGCCTTTTGTCTAATACAAGAAATATTAGAGGTTAGGAAATGTTTTCATTATCGAAGGCTTCGTTTTGAAAGGACAAATGGGAGACGCTATTTTTTTTGTTTTTACATGGGGGTCACCACTTATCAAGACCCGGAGGCCACTCAGGGATAAGGGTTATTGCGTATAGTAATCAATGAGATAGTATTATAGTAATCATTAGTATTGGAGGTTTTGATAGAGTGTCTTAAGGGGCCGGTTTGTCAGGAGTTTGTTTATGTTGGACCTGAAGACGTCCAAGTTGTAGTCAGGTGGGAAACAGGCAAGCAGCAGAGAGTTCCACTGGCGTACAGTTCTAAGAAAGAAGCTTTGCTCATGGAATCTACGTTTGGATTTAGGCACAGATAGAGAGTGAGGAAAATCATTGACAGTAGTTTCAGCCAGACGGGTGTTTCTCGTGAAAGATTGGTGAGGGGGGAACGAGGGATTGGAGCTCAGACGAGCACCTGCCATGGAAATTTGTTTAGTGTTTGTCAAATTAAATTTGGTATTTCCGGATTTTAATTGTAGTCAGCCAATTAGAATGACAAGAATAAATAACGAACCTGAAGGAACTCACTTGTATTTCTGTAGCAGGTGAGTGGTAATATCATAAAATAAGAAACTGAAACACTGATGGACAGTGAGTCGAAAATAAAGTAACCAATGAAGAGGTAGTCTTGGTGACTAATGGGAGAGTGGGAGTAGATATTTCTATCTGAGTGAAAGTTTTACCCACTTCTTCTATTACTGCATCGCGATAGTTAGGTATCTCGGAATTAATGTAGGAAATGTAGAAATCGAATTTAAGTGACCGATGAGTTTCAAAACACGTAGAAAGCATGATCTGATTGGAATTATGTGTATCTGGGCTTATACTCATATAGAGACTCAGTTCAGAGGGGAAAAAACGAAAGCATTTAATATAAAAATTCTCAATCATTAAATCATTTCTCAATCATTAAATCATTTCTCTCCGATAGGCTCATAAGAGTAGTGGTCGATGGACAAAAATCGGAGGCCTGCAATATAAATGCTGGAGTCCCCCAGGGGTCAATCCTGGGCCTAACTCTCTTCCTGATCTACATCAATGACCTCCCTAAACACATACTTAAATCATTCGTTGACATCTATGCTGATGACACGACCATCTACAGCAACACATCAAAGGCTGTAAATGACAAAGTTCTCTCTGATTCTCTCTCCTCTGATCTCGAGCACGTGGTTCAGTGGGGGGAAGATGTGGCTGGTTACCTTTAATGCATCCAAAACCAAACTCCTATCCTTACATCATCAACGCTCTGATCCCCAGCTGGCATCAATTGTGATGGATGGCTCTCGTCTGGGTGAGGCTCCGTGTTTTGACAAGCTTCTGGGTTTGACCTTTACTCCTGATCTGAAATGGAATACGTACATCAAGTCTGTTGCCAAGGTCGCTGGAAAGATGGTGGGATCCTTCTACCGCTCCAGAAGATATCTCACTACTGATGCAATTCTCTATCTATATAAAAGCCAAGTACGTCCAAGGATGGAATGCTGTTGCCATATCTGGGCAGGAGCTGCTAAAAACAGCCTATCCTGCCTTGACAGAGTACAAAATAGACTTCGTGGCTTAGTGGGGGATGCCCTTTTCTCTACCCTGCAACCTCTCTCCCACAGAAGAGACGTTGCGAGCCTGTCCTTGTTTTATCGTCATTTCCATGGCAGATGCTCGTATGAACTCCAATCTCTGGTCCCCCCTCGCTAATCTTTCACAAAAAACACCCGTCTAGCTGAATCCACTGTGAAAAATTTCCCGCACTCTTTATCTGTGCCTAAATCAAAACGCGGATTCCATGAACAAAGCTTCTTTCTTAGAACTGCACGCCTGTGGAACTCTGTTCCGTCTGCCTGCTTCCCTCCGGACTACAACTTGGATGTCTTCAAGTCCAATGTTAACAAATTCCTAATGAACCGCCCCCTTAAGTAAACACTTCAGCAAATCTCCTCACTAACTTAATGTACTTGCAATAACCCTTATCCCTGAGTGGCTTCCGGGCCTTGATAAGTGGTGATCACTGTAAAAAAAAAAAAAAATTAAATAATAAATGTATAACACTCAAATTTATAACAGTATGTTGCTGATCTGATGTTAGTATTTACTACAATATACAATAGAAACAAGAGTTTAGTTCCTAGTACTTTGGTAAGAGACCTCCGATCCATAAAAACTTAAGAGAGCATTTTTTAAAAGCAAAAATGAAATAAACGCAACTAATAATTCCAAAAAGATTAAAAAAAAAAAAAAATTCAAATATAAACCGATAATCCCTTCTCAGACATGACTACCGTTAATCCGTGGTTTTGAAGTTCAGTAAACTTTAACAATCTCATAAAATATAATGATTTAATGATTTCTATGATTAGCATTTATTCACATCAATCTACATTTTTAGACACAAAATTATTTTAACAACTCATTCAATCGTATACATATATTATTTTAATTGGAATTTATTTATTATTTATTATTAAGATGACTATTATCCTCATCTTTCTTAGATGTTGTTTCACAACGTTTCGGCCAACTGGTCATCTGACCTTTGTCAGAGTGCACCCTCGACGGGATAGGAACTCCGTATCTTCTAACTGCATTCTCAGCAATTACTGCCACCCATAGTTGTCGTCTCACAACATTTTAGCCAAGTTTTCATTCTATCGTGATGTTCATGGTGCGCATATGAATAAACAGCAATGCTGCTAATATGTTTATTTTATGTTTACTAATAGGGAGACCCGACGTTGCTCGGAATGAAATGATGATCAACGAATGTCTCACTCTCGTACATTTCTATTGCCATCAAAATCGATGAAATAATCCATTTTTAAATCAAATTGATTACCTTCTCTTATTGAAGGCCCATTGCGATGCACGTGGAGGAAGCTTGACATACCTTTCACAGTGACTAAGTCCACAATATATTGTAGTTCACATTGCACTGTAGAGAACCTACTGTTGATTTTATAAAATTATTGTTATATGTATTTGCTTGCATCGAAGTTTAAAATGCAAAAGTCAAGTATCATGCTTCACTTGTGCTTTAAACAGAAACATTCATTTAAAACGCACCTCTGTTATATCAAAGAACCTACTGTTGATTTTATATGCCTGGCATTACTGTCGTGCGGTGATAATGGCTTGAATTTAAGTTAAAAAAAAGAAAAAAGTAAAATATCATTATAAAATTGTGCTTCAAACGGAAGCATTCTTTTCGAATGTGCCCCTACCATATCAACGAACCTTCTATTGATTTTATATGTTCGACCTTCGGCTTGTGTGATAATAAAACTTTTCAAATGTACTTGTGCTATTAGGCTGTGTAAAATGTTAACTCTGGTCACGATCACCTGTTGCTTCTTTCACCAGATTATTTCAATTATTGATACTTATCGATGATATTCCAATGCAAAACCTATTTACGAACACTACCAGGCACATGATGTACCTTCTGTGTGAAATTTCATAAAAATCGGCCCATCAGTTTTCAAGTCCATAGGAAACAAATTCACAGAAATACAACGTTCCTTTTATATAATGGTTGATATTATAAGCTATAACCCGTTGAAGTAGCAGCTATATAAGTTGTAACATTTTGCATATGCTTATTTCATGTATATATATATAACTAAATTTACTCACATAAAATTAATATACGAAAGTATAGATTTATGCGTAAACTTTAAGTATTTACTTGAAAAGTGCTCAATACGTAGGTAGAGCTAGTTAGTAATTTATAAAATATATATGGCTATTAAGCTACACTGAATATTCGGCGTTTCATCCGCTCTAGGACTCCTCAGGCTTATGCGCATAAGCCTGAGGAGTCCTAAGCAACTACGAAGTAAAGAAAACTCAAACCAGTGTTTCTTCGTAACTGTCCTTTGGGAATGATCCGGAAACGGTGTAAGTGGTGGTGGGGGAAGGAGGAATTAATTAGAGAGAAAAGATTTTACTACTTCCATTTATTTTGACCGATTGTGGCAGTTAACTCTCAGCAGAAAAAAATCAAGAAATCTGCGATTATCGAGGAAGTGGATAGGTAATCTGTCTATAACACACCTCAGATAGTGTGCTACCGTTTTTGCATATTACATTCGCATGAAATATCTTGATTTTTAATCCTATTAAAATCAAAATAATACCGGGAAAAATGAGTTCATTTTATATACATGATATATATATATACATGATTATATATATATATATATATATATATATATATATATACATGATTATATATATATATATATATATATATATATATATATATATATAGGGAGGATAGGGATTACATTAAAGAAAATCTATTTTAATTATTAACTCCATGTTATTAATTGTTTTATTTAGAAATATTATTTACAGTTGATTTATTTAATTCATTTTTTAATTTAGTTTATATTTAATTCATTTTCAATTATTACCGGCACCAGATGCTTTAAAACCGAATATAAGTTTATTTAAACTCTGAGTTATATCCCATTTAATTCTTATAGATGAAAATAGATGTGTTTTATGTTTTCATAAATCTTATATGTGGTCCACGTTCAGGAAAATCATAAGTAGTTAGGATATTTGATGTATATTCGATAGTAAGTGACTAAACCCTATATCTGCCAATATGTTTCAACCTAGCAACGCCTGGTACATACAACTAGTTACAAATAAAAAAAAAATAAAAAAATAAAAATTTAGCATCTCTCTAAAAAAAAAACAAAACAAAGAGCATGGTAATTCTGAAGTCAGATTTAAATAAAAATTGAATGCTTGTGTATAATACGGACTGCTATTTTCATTTCACTTGTTATTCTCAATTTTCGGCCTACATAACCTCTGACCTTCAACATGCGAATCTTTCTGAACTTAGGAAATCCATGTAGAACTCAAGATCTATAGATCATTTCGAAATGAACACTTTATTTAATTCATTAGGGGTAGATTGTCCTCATTACATCACCCATGAACTGGTAGAAGGATTACTTTTTATCTTAATCTTAGATATTTTCAAACTTTAAAAGAGGATCATTTAGAACAGATGTCTAATCTTCGCCTTTAAACAAACTAAACGAAAATTCCATGAGCAGAGTTTCTTTCCTAGAACTATCCGTCTGTAAAACACAGTGCCGTGGGACTGTCATTTTCAATTCTAATGTGAATAACTCTTGTTAAGCTATTTTCTGAAATAATAATACTCTACTAAAGTTCTACCATTACTGATCATCAGTGTTGTATCACCGTATACAACATACTCATTAACCATTATCCTAGAGTGGCCTGTGGGTCTTGATAAGCAGTGACCTCAAGTAAAAAAAAGGGTATATGCAACGGATTTATACAGGGTGGAACGATAAATTTGTCACCCTAAAGAAAACAATATACAGCCTTATTTTAAAACTTTAATTTAAAAAAAAATCAATTCAGGTAACTTGATTATGTAGTCGATTATTATCTATTCAATGTAGCCGTCTTCAGCCTCAATTACTGCCTTGCAACGAATCCAGAACTGGGAACATGTCTTTCCATAAGCGCCGGTGGGAGTTTGGCAAATACTCGACTCACGGCGGCGATCAGGCTGGCTTTGGTGTTGTGGGAGATCATGTTGGTGATGTTCTTGACGTATTACCAAACGAATTAGTCCATCGAATTCACGTTGGAGGAAGAGGTGAGGCCAGTGAGAGAAGGATACAATGTCGTAACACTCCTTCTGAAGCTAAGCTAGGGTCTCTGGACTTGTGGGCTGGCACCGAGTCCTGCTGCCACATCCAAGGTTTGCTAGCGGCCACCTGATTACACCAGGAGATCACCATACTTTTCAGCATATCCAGGTACACTTTGGTGTTGACTTTCAAGCCTAACAAACGGTTCCCCAGTTCGATACAAAACACCTGACGAAGGCCGGAGGGCAAAACGGCCGAAACGTTGTGACAATAACAACCAAGATGAGGAAGTCAGTCTGACAATCTCAATCAATGAAAACACCTCATCTCAAAAATATAGACAATTACATTGTAAGCAAAGTTCAGACATGGAATTTCGCATTGTTCACTTTCACATAAAATAGTTTAGATATGTTTGTTTGCAAAAAAAGGAATTTTAGTTGTTCAATCCTTTTTATGAAAACTGAATTAAAATAAGGTCAGCTAGAGAAAAACGAACAATAGAAATTTAAAAACATTAAAAAATAAGTTAGGTCGAAAAATAGGTTAGTGAGAATTCTTTGTCTGAAGAAATGGTTTGGAAACATGTGCCGAACCACGTATGTTTAGGCCAGGTGAATTTCCCACGTGAGTGGGTCACGTTGAGAGCCATACATGACGTCATAACAGAAAAGCAGATTCTCAAGATAGTGAGAGACAGACAGACAGAGACAGAGACAGAGAACGATTCCAGAGTCGAGTCGGATGGAGACAGCTGATATGAGGAGGGTTCCCCTTTAGATGCGAAGGGTTAGAACATTAAACATGTAGAAACGACTTTGAATTTCTGGATGTGATCATCATTTCGACCGGTCAAATAGAATAAAAGAACATATTTTTGTAACTGCCGTCTTTGTGTCGTCATTCTACCAAATTGAAGGTAATGTGAAATCATCGTTATTAATGAACTTTGTATAACCCATCCTAAGAAATGTGTTCCGCTCTCCATCATAAGTAATGACTGTCCCCTCTTCTGTGTTATAAGAACTGATCGTTCTCTCCTCGCTAATAAATGTAAGTAAGAAGAAACACGCCAGAAATGTATGTCTCTCCTCTCTCTAACCCCCCTCATCAATATGAATGTCCCCTATGCGACAACAATATTTGCAGTTGGTTTAATATTTCAATTCAATCAAACTGGAATACTCCACCTATCTAAGTGAGAATGTGTGTGTGTGTGCATGAGAACAATTTTGAACCTATATACTCAAAGTTTTGACCCACAGACTTGAAATTTGGTATATAGGATATTCAGACGCGTGAAAAACTTTTTAATCGGTTTTCATTCGGTGAAATGGCTTCTAAGGTATCAAATTGAAAAATTGGTACGTGTGAGGAGGGTCATCGGATTTTATCTATCAACTGTTTTACGATTGCGCATACATGAATCGTTCAAATGACAGATTCCTTATAAGAATAAATAGGTTTAAAAACACTTTTTAAAGAGCGTGTCAAGCTGGCCTAATAGTTATCGTACTTTACTTGCTGTCTTAAGGTTTTGGTTTCGATCTCAGCTCGAGTATAATTAAATATAAACTGTTCAGAAAAAAAAAAAACATAATACTCACATGCACGTGTCTCAGTTTCTGTATGAATTAAAATATATTTGTATTTTATAACCGGACAACGCCAGAGGGCCTGCTAGTTTACATATAAAATTCAGAATTAATCTAAATATTGTAAATCATTGGTTTAATTTTAGAATGAGTTGGACATCAGAAGAGTGCATCCCGGATCACATTAGGTGTTCTTGTGTCCAGAATAAAATGAACGAACAAAAATTATAGGATATATAAGAGCATGGCATAAGTACGATTCCCATGAATAAACATTCATTTACGAAGCTAGTGTAACGTGCATCCAGGAGATAAGCGCCCGCGTGTTTGCGTGTTGTGTGGGTACGTGGGAGAGACGGACGAGGGGAAAAGACTTGCCTCGAGACCAGCTCAGCGTTACCGACCAAAAATAGAAAAGAAAGACCAAGATGGCGGCCGCCGTCTTTTGTAAAGTATGAGGTCTCGCAAAGTCACATGAATTCTCGCAATATGCAAATTTAGCCGGCCTAGAATGACGATAAAAGCGGGTGAGGAGAAAGACGTGGGAGAGCTACGATTGAGTTGGCCGAGGAATCGTGTGGCTGTTGCTTCTTGTGCCGTGTGAGGATATTTTACCGTTGTTGGGTCCGGTCTGAGGAACCGTTCGCGTCCGTCTAGGCACCTTGCCAGTTGGATTCCGTGCAGAACCGGTGTATAATGGTTATTTTCCTGAACTTTCTGTGTTAAAGAGAGAGTCGGGCGTCATCTTGAATTTTTTCTTATACATCTACAGAGGGCGCAGTAATTCTTTTTTTTTAAAAGGACTTTCCTTACACATTTTTGTTACAAGCTATTTCGGCAATTTGGCCTCTAGGACTATGACCGAATCGAAATTCGACTTAAAGCTCATACCCAAGTTTGACAGGTCCACGTCCATCGTCGACTGGGTTGAAAGGGTCGAGCTGACATGCGACCTTTGTGAGGTGAAAAGGGTACACACTGTGATTCCTCTGAGATTGGCTGGGGGTGCCTTGAGTGTATATCAGCAACTCAGTGCTGCCGAAAAGGGAGATGTCACCGCAATTAAAGCTGCGCTGTACAAGGCATTTGCCATGGATCCTTGTACGGCCTATGAAAAATTTGCTTCCCGAAAACTTCTACCGTAGGAAAGCGTGGACGTTTTCTTCGCTGAGTTAAAGAAACTCGCAGTTCTGTTCGGTGGAGGGGTGTCGAAATGGACGCTTGCATACACGTTTGTGGCGGGCCTTCCCACTCGGGTGAAGCAGCTACTGAGAGCCTCAACCAGCGTTTCAACAACGACCATGGAACACTTGATGGAACGTGCTCGAGCCATCATCAAAGATTAGGAGGACCTGGGAACCAGTTGTGATGGCGACACAGACAGGCCAGATTGGCGCTCGGGAGATTCCGAATCAGAACCCTGTAAGCAATGGGAAATGTTTTCGCTGCGGCCGATGCGGACATTTTGTAAGGAATTGCACCAACAAGGGGCGTGTGTGCAGTTTTAATTGCGGCGGTTTGGGGCATCTAGCCCAAAACTGTGCGGGAAACGTATCAGGGGAGAGGACGTCAGCGCCGCCCTGCTCCCCGAGCAAAATTTGAACAAGGCGCAACCAGTGATGACCGTCTACATAAACAGGATACCTTGCTCAGCACTTCTCGACTCGGGCTGTTCGCATACTATAGTGAGCGCCAGGCTGTGTCCAAGTTGGACTAAGAGGAAGATCAAAGTCACCACGATAGGAGGCGAGACCCAGACATGCTGTGGAGCTGTCGAGATCTACACGGACACTGGTGCAGCCACTAAGATCAATGTGCTTGTGACCCAAGGAAATCTCCTGGGGTTTACCTGTTGCTCGGATACGATGTCATCAAGGCGCTGGGGGGAGTCGCAATTCATCGGGATGGAAAGGTGCGATTCTTGGAGGCCTCAGTGTGTGCAGCGCTCCACCGATCGGCCAGATTTTACAGTGGACTACAACTCACGCAAGAGGGCCTGGATTGCATCTTGGAAGTGGACCGAGGGAATGGCACCGACTAAACTAAGAATGGGGTTGCAGAGTACCCTATACCCAGTGAGGCCCGAGCAGAATACGAAAGGGAACTAAAGGCGTGGATCCAAGATGGCTGGTTAATCCCCTACCCTGAGGACAAGCTTTGGCCTCCCAAGGGTCTAATACCCTTGATGGCAGTAGTCCAGCATAACAAGTCGAAAGTACGGCCCGTGCTGGACTATAGGGAGCTTAACAAGCATATTGAAGCCTACACGGCCGATGCTGACGTATGCGCCAGCAAGTTGAGGGAATGGCGTCAGAAAGGCACTAATGTCTCGATATTGGATTTGCGAAAAGCCTATTTACAGGTGCGAGTTGATGAGACGTTGTGGCCGTTTCAGACAGTTTGGTTCCAGGGGCAGAGGTACTGCCTTACACGCCTCGGCTTTGGCCTAAATGTGGCACCACAGATCATGAAGACTATTGTCAACACAGTATTGTCCCAAGAAAAGCCCATGAGGGACTCAACGTCAGTTTACATTGATGACGTATACATCAATGAAGATGTACAGTCTGCATCGTGTGTCAAAGAAAAGTTGGCTCAGTTTGGTCTGGAATGCAAGAATCCCGAACGTTTAAGGGAAGGAGCACGTGTATTGGGATTGGATGTTTATGAAGAAGATGGCACCCTACAATGGAGGTGTGGCAGTGAAATTCCAAGCATCCCCACCCTCGTTACAAGGCGGACTGTTTTTTCTTGGTGTGGAAAACTTGTTGGTCACTTACCGGTCTGTGGCTGGCTCCGCGCAGCTGTTGGTGTAATTAAATGCAGAGCAAATTTAACAACCACAGGTTGGGATGACATATCCGATGATGTCCTACTAACTCTGATGATTAAAGAGACACTGGAGAGAGTAAACAAGAAGGACCCTGCCTGTGGGCGGTGGTGTGTTAACAGAGACAACGTAGGTGTGTGGGTTGATGACAGTTCTTTGGCGTTGGGAGTATCGTTGGAGCAAGGAGGAAACGTGTTCGAGGATGCGTGTTGGCTGCGGCCCGTAACAGATTCTCAGCATATCAACCTGGCAGAGCTGGATGCTGTTGTAAAGGGGGTAAATCTGGCCCTGCAGTGGCAGTCTAAGAAGTTGACCTTGTACACAGATTCTCTCTGTGTCTACCACTGGGTGTCTGACACACTTTCAGGACGGACACGAATCCATACCAAGGCAGCAAGCGAAATGTTAATACGGAGAAGGCTAGACACACTAAAAAACCTAGTATCTGAGTATGGGCTATCACTGAGCGTCACTCTGGTGCCATCACATTGTAATCGTGCTGACCAACTGACCCGAGTACCTCACAAATGGTATGAAGCCGCGAAGATGGGAATGGAGATTACTGCTCGATCGTGTGCAGTAGCAATCGACCCATGTCAAATACAAAAAATTCATGCACAGAGCGGACATCCGGGTATCAAGAGGACCCTTTATTTTGTGAGGCGCGTATACCCAGCAGTGACCAAGATGGATGTCAGACAGATCGTCAGAAATTGTGAGGCTTGCCAGTCTATTGATCCTGCACCAGAGCGATGGCAGAAGGGTCGCTTGGAAGTTGAGAGTGTATGGCAGCGGCTGGCCATGGATATTACCCATTACAGTGGCAAGCCCTTTCTAACTCTCATTGATTGCGGGCCTACGAGATTTGCGGTGTGGCGGCAGATAACCAGACAGGATTCAGCAAATGTTGTTCGCTACCTATCATCAATTTTTTTTGAGCGAGGTGCGCCGGAAGAGCTCCTGACTGACAATGATGCAGCGTTTTGTAGCCAGCAAGTCCGGCAGTTGTTAGATGAGTGGGGCGTCCGACTACGGTTGCGATGTGCGCATGTGCCGTCAGGAAATGGCATTGCTGAAAGAAGCCATCGCAGCATCAAGAGAATTGCTGCCAGGAAGCGATGTACTATTACGGAAGCCACATATTGGTACAACATTACGCCAAAGGACGGGACATCCCCTTCAACTGCACCTTTGAATGCTATTTACACGTACCGAGTCGGAGTGAAGGGAATCAACACTACGCAGCCAGCCGACAAGGGAACATATAACAGATATGAAGTGGGAGATCCAGTGTGGGTGCGGTCCTCAGGAAATCGGTACACCGACAAGTTTAAGCGAGGACAAATATCTGGAGTGATTAGCCAGCAGTCTGTTTTGGTCGATGGAACCCCACGACATGTGCGAGATCTTCGCCCAGCTACTGAGGTGCGTCACACAACTACAGAAGAAAGCAGTGAAGCGTCTAGCGATGAGCTGCCGATGCACGGATTCAGTGAGCCCCCTCCAGAGACTGATAGCGATACTTCATCTGATGAGGCGGAACCAGATCCAGAGCCCAAATCTGAAACAGTGAATGTACCTCTTCGCAGAAGCACATGCACTAAAAGGCCACTCCCCCAGTGCTCTCTATGTGATCATCAGATCAGGGGGGAGTGTAACGTGCATCCAGGAGATAAGGGCCCACGTGTTTGCGTGTTGTGTGGGTACGTGGGAGAGACGGACGAGGGGAAAAGACTTACCTCGAGACCAGCTCAGCATTACCGACCAAAAATAGAAAAGAAAGACCAAGATGGTGGCCGCCGTCTTTTGTAAAGTATGAGATCTCGCAAAGTCACACGAATTCTCGCAATATGCAAATTTAGCCAGCCTAGAACGACGATAAAAGTGGGTGAGGAGAAAGACGTGGGAGAGCTACGATTGAGTCGGCCGGGGAATCGTGTGGCTGTTGCTTCTCGTGCTGTGTGAGGATATTTTACCGTTGTTGGGTCCGGTCTGAGGAACCGTTCGCGTCCGTCTAGGCACCTTGCCAGTTGGAATCCGTGCAGAACCGGTGTATAATGGTTATTAAATTGCTGCAACATTTATAACATCTTTTCCTGAACTTACTGTGTTAAAGAGAGAGTGGGGCGCCATCTTGAATTTTTCCTTATACATCTATAGAGGGCACAGTAATTCTTTTTTTTTAAAAGGACTTTCCTTACACATTTTTGTTACAGCTAGCTAATACTAAATAAAACACTTGAAAGATTTCACTCAGTCTTTTCAGTATAGACGCTAGAATGCTTGATTCCAGATTTCGAAATGGCAAGTTCAAATATTATCCCCAATAATATTCTATGAAACTAAAATTGATTGCCATACACAGAGATTTATTAATATAGATTAAAATCAAATTAGTTTTGGAAAGTATCATTTCATAGTTTTTTTTTTTCAAAACATTAAAATACTCTGCAATACTGAATCAACTGTTTAAATATTCTATTCAAGTCTTTTTATTTTTTAAACATTGTTTCTTCGGTCCTTCTGTTTGTTTTTCTGCCCTATTTTTTTTCTTGTTTTTCTATGAATTTATAGGTGTACGTCTTGGAATAACTCATTTAAATCTATTTTTTGTTTAGAAGCATCGCTATCTTTATTATTAATATTTAACCAACAGTGACAATGTCAGTATAGGAGTTGCATATAAAATTAGAGGGTTGCTAAAAAAAAAAAAAAAAAAAAAAAAAAAAAAAAAAGGATAAGAAAAAGAACTAGTGGTAAAAATGCAGAAGAAAAGGAAAGAAGAGGAAGGGATGAGGAAGGGATGAGTGAAAAGATGGAATTGTCATTGTTGATTTAATAGTGGATTGATTGAGCAATTGATTGGTTCTGTGTGGCTCCCAAGTTTGCTTATGAACAGGTCATTACTCAAAATGGACTACGGGAAGCATTAGATTTTCCGCTTCAGCAACTTAAGGGACTCAGAAAACAGTAAAGTAAAATGAGTCAAATAAAACAAACAAGCAAAAACAAAGAAAAATAAACAAAAACATAATACAGACAAAAAAACAAACAAAAAACAAAGACAAAAATAAACAAAAAACAAAGACAAAAATAAACAAAAATCAAAGACAAAAATAAACAAAAAAAAAACAAAGACAAAAATAAACAAAAAAAACAAAGACAAAAAAGATAAAACAAAACAAAGACTACCTCCCCCACAAAAAAACAAAGACACCCCCCAAAAAGACGAAGCCAAACAAAAGAAGACAAAAAAAAAACAACAAACAAAACCAAACGATTCAAAGACAAAAATTAAATTAAAAAAATAAACAAAAAAACAAAAACAAAAAAGAAGAATGTCTTATGCCTTATAATTAAAACCAATCTATAATAAATCAAGATATAATGCTAAACTATTTCAAAGACAAGAAAATATCCAATCAAACAACTATCCGAGACTTACTTGAATAAAGTAAAATAAAGTTAGAAACATTCCTTTCTAAACAAAACCAACAGATGACAGTCAGTTTTTTCAGTTCAGATCAGAAAAGAAATGTATACTGGAAAACTAAATTACCGACGTGATTTTCATTATTTTATATGAATATTTTAGTAATTTATCCAAGTAAATAGCGAGTGCGAATACTGTCAAAGTATAATTCTTTTTGCTAGTTTTTACGAAGTGGGGGTAATACAATGTATATAAAATGATATCTAGTTCATTCCACTTAAAACAAGTTTATTTATTTCAGTTTTTATTGGACGAACACATCTACGTGCATTGACTCATCTAAGATATATTGGAGAGTAGCACAAAGTTCATCTTATATTAAGCCAGGGTTCCCTCCAGTCTCGAATTCTATCACAATAAAAGAAAGGAGTGAAATATATAGGAATGGAGGGGGAGTTTTTCAGCATATATTGAAACTGTTTAAAGTTTTGATCTGTGTAGATCAATCTCATGAAAACACCTTTCATATCATAATCAACTGTAGCCCAACATGTTGGAACATAGGGCGCACATTTACACATATAGACACTCAGGACCCAGCACGTTGTAGCAGAGTACGTTGCAAGGAACATCGAACAAGTAATAACTCGACTCCTTTTTTTGTAACGACGACATTTATTTCCTCATTATCCTGCCACGCCTAACTTTTCGTTACGGCTGTGACGTAAACCACGTTTCTAACCTGATCATCTTCTCTCGTGTGATTGTTCTCTTTCTCTCTGACCTTTGTCCCCTCGAACTTCCTCTCGCTCTCCTTTTTATGGCATTTTTCTTTTTCCTTATAGTGACGTTATTTCGCACACGGCTTGGTATTTACATATAGCCGCCATATGCGCGTTCGCACTCTGTTACAGTATTCAACAATTATATCTAAAAAAAAAAAAATAAATAAATAAATAACGTTTTAGCCGATATAACCTCCAACCTTTTTTCTTCCGAACTCTACAATTTATACAGGATTTCGAACTGAAGCCATTGGGCTAGATTGTTCTCATCCTTTCATCAATGACCATATAGAAATGCTATCATTATTTTTTTTTATTCATAGTTAGTATTGCCTGAATCTGTAGTTCAACAAATAAAGTAGTTGAGAAATAGTTGTTATTGAGTCTTTTAAAGGTTCAGTTCTTATAACAGGTGGTGTTTTAGGAAAAAGGAACCCTATTATGTCGGGGTTTTTATTTGGACGAGATATTTTTGGGTTGGTTGGTTGTTTGTTTTTGTTTTACGGCATATCAACCTTTTTCATGTTATTTAATGCCGAATTTAGTTATTTTGAGGAACAATTTTTAATGGAGTATATATTTTTTTAAAGTCAGATTCTATTTAACCCATAGTTGCGACCCTAACAGGTACTACCACTCCGGGTCAGAGTGGACCTGGGAGCAATGGCAATTAAAGGGTGGCTCCACACTCACCAAGGCCCGCAAGGTGCGGCCTCACTATCGGATATAGTTTTAGGTCATATCCAGGACCGAGATATTTTTGGGATGAACCGGTTTCAAATAAATATTTTCAGTAAAAAATTATAGGGTTTATAAATAATTGGGAGAAAACCATACATGTTATACGATAAACAAAACAAAATAATGAGTTCAGAAGTAAACATTTGCAAAACAGATTTTATATTTATTTACAACGGAAGTTTATAGCAATAGCAAAAACATAACGTGTTCGTGAATATTTTATAGTCCTTGTGAAACGAAGGTGATACATTAGTTGAGATATCGGAGAAGTCAGCGAAGTTAGTCTATGGGCCGAGCGTTATGCGGTTCAGAAAACCGTAATCAAAACTTCTGTTCAATTATATAACTTAGTAGCAGGGAAACTCGATGTTGCCCGAGATTGAGGATAAACGAATGTTTCTCCCTCCCATATTTTACTGTCATTGAAATCGGTTAAATCGCCTATTTTTCAATCAAATGGGTTAATTTGCCTTATTGGGGACCCACCGCGGTGCAATGGGAAGAAGTTTCACGTGCCTTCCTGCAGTCCTTAGTTCACAATGCATAGGTTCTTTGATATGGTAGGGGCGCGTTCGTAATGAATGTTTCTATTTAGAGCACTTTTCAACAATGATACTTGACTTTTGCATTTTAAACTTTAATTAAAGCCATTATATAAAATAATTCTATAAAAATCAACATTAGATCCTCTTCAGTGCAATGTAAACCTTTATATATCTTTATCTCCAGCTTTTGATGCTTTTAACAAAAAAAAAAAAAAGAATGTTGCTCCCATATATGTCTGCACGTGTGTTTGTTATGAAAATATATATAGCAAGTAAGCGACACATAATTTTCCATATTTCGTCCTTGTATACATCATGTATATATTTTTTTCGAAAATATATTATAGGAATTAAGCTACACAGATTTGTTTCATACTCATAGGAAACCATTAGGCTAATTGCTCTACTAATCTTTTGAGCACTGTAGAAGAAAATACTGAAAATATGAAATGAGTTCAGTAAAAACAAATACAGGAAAAAAATTGTGTTCACACTCGTATTGGTATAAATTTTTATTGTTCTACATTGAAACGTTATTTTTTTTAACTTGACTGATCGAGACGTCATTTTATATGAATATTAGTGTAAATAATGTTTTTAATCGTTATTTTTTGAAAGTGTGTACACTAGTTTAATTGTCCACAATAGATACTTGACTTTCACATTTTAAACAATCACACACAAACTTGGAATAATAATCCAAATAATCAACTCTCAGAAAAGTTTCATTGATCGGATTGTCGGTTTCAAGTTGATTTTAAAATGAATCGATACGAGTTAATTAGTTTTATAAGTATAGTGGCAGGCCGCCCGGCGTTGCCCAATCGTAAAATAGGCAGAAATAAATTTTAATTAATGCAGAATTCTTATTTATTATAAACAGAAAGGTATTAAACGTAATGTTAAATTCCTTTAAAAAGTGAAGTAAACAAAAAACAAATAAAAAAAATAAACGGAAAGAAACTGAGAGATGTGCATGCGAATATTATGTTTTTCTAAACAATTCAGTTCTTGTAAGTAAAAAGAAATACTCTAGCTGAGATCAAAACCAAAACCTAAAGACAAAGAGACAAATACGATAACCATTAGACCAGCTTTCCTGGTCTTCAGAAAGTCTTTTCCAACTTATTTATTCATAACATATGCATGCACAGTCGCGAAACAGTTTACAAACAAAAATTTGATGCCCCCTAAGTACCAATTTTTCAATTGTGATCTCTTAGCAGCCTTTTTTTCCGGATGAAAACCAATTAAAAAGTTTTCCACGTGTCTGAATACCCTATATACCAAAATGTCATGTTTCTAGATCAAAATTCGTTGAGTATATAGATTGAGCAGTCCTCATATCCACACATTCTCACTTTTATTGATATACATGATAGATTTATAGCTTAAATAGATATTTGGTTTATTTAATGCTGAAACTCAAAATATTAGAAGCTATTCATAAGGTAGTTTTTTTTTGTGCATGATGGAATAGTGTTTTGTCCAAACTATTGGATCAAGTAAAGATCGTAGCAGACGACAAAGATAGGCGAACAATTTAAGGGGCACCGGTTGTTCGACCTTGACATTGCCGTTGGTTGTTTGTAAACACGTCAAATAGCAGACATATTAGATGTTCACGAGCAAGATTTTTTTAAAAATATATTTACAAAACTTTTAAAGATTTAAAAGAAAAATATATATTTACAAAACATTTTCTTTAATATTAAATATTTACAAAACTTTTAAGTATTAAAAAAAAAACCCAACCTTTTTTCTATTTACGCAAAACTTTTTAATGTAAGTAATGAAACGGACGTATTTAAACAAAATATATTTAAATAAATGAGTGTCGTTCTGAGTAAGTTATTTTTATATATTTACAGAACTTTTAATAAAAATTATTAATATTATTAATAATAAATTTTTTACGACGTACCCCAGCATATTATAAACACTCCAACCTCCCTATGTTAAGAACGGCTTCCAGAATAAACAGCCCCAACCTCAAAAGCCGTTCTTAACATGGGGAGGTAGGAGGGTTTTTATTCCGAAAGCCGTTCTTAACATGGGGTAGTTGAAGGTGTTTATACTACGCTAGGGCAGGTCGTAAAATAATACCAAATAAATACATAAACCGAGGTTATAATTGAGGATTTCGAATTATTTCAATTAAAAAATACATAATTAAAAAAAAATTTAAATAAAATTATTATAACCAAACTTTTTAATGGCAGAAAAAATATGAAATAACTGACTTGTTTTGATTAATTTTTATGTACAGTGTGTGTGTGTGTGTGTATGTGTTTATCTTTCTTTGTGCGTTTTTAATACAATTCAATATTTATTTAAAGTGCGATGTATGTAGGTGATCAGTGGAGGTTGGTTGGTTGTTTTTGTTTTACGGCATATCAACCCTTTTCAGGTTATTTAATGCCGAATCCAAAGATTTTGAAGAAAGATTTTTTAATATATTTGTTGTTTTAAAGTCGGTTTCTATTTAACCCATAGTTGCGACCCTAACAGGTACTACCATGGCACTCCGGGTCAGAGTGGACCTTGTAGCAATGGCAATTAAAGGGTGGCTCCACCCACACTCCCCAAAGCCCGCAAGCTGGGGCCTCACCACTGGATATAGTTTAAGGTCATATCCTGGACCAGATCAGTGGAGGATAAATCCTTCTAGACTGAGGCAATTTTTATGCATTATAAAATCACAAGTATAAACAATCGAGATTTTAAATATATTTTATTCACATATTTTTCATAACTTATTTTTATAAAGATGAAGTGTAGTATAACAAGATACAAATCTTTTTATAATTTTTATTTAAAAAAACCCCAAAAACCTGTTATTTGCTTACTTCTCCATAAAGACAAATTAAGTTCAAGTAAGTTTAGCGTCCGAAATTTTCAGTTTCTAATGTTTTGTAATTGATATAGTTCATCCTTTTTATTTTTTTTATTTTTATTATTATTATTAGTTTTATGAAAGTTCTGTAAATATATTAAAAAAAACGCACTCAGAAAAACACCCATTTATTTGAATATATTTTGTTACATTTACGTTCGTTTTGTTAACTTACACAAAAAGTTTTGTGTAAATAGAAAAAATGTTTTTTTTTAATCCTTAAAAATTTTGTAAATATTTAATATTAAAGAAAATGTTTTGTAAATATATAGTTTCTCTTTTAAATCTTTAACAGTTTTGTAAATATATTAAAAAAAAATCTTGCTCGCGAACGTTCTAACATGTCTGCTATTTGACAAAGTTTACAAACAACCAACGGCAATATCAAGGTCGAACAACCGGTGTCCCTTGAATTGTTCGCCTATCTTTGTCGTCTGTTACGGGGTATCTAATCTTTACTTGATCCAAACTATTTTACCTGGCATTATAAATGGATTGGGAGTGACCAGGTCAAAAGACCAGGTGCAGGGATGAAATATATACCTAATTTTGTCTAACTGCACATCCACAGTTCAGTCAAGGCAAAACAATCCAAAGTATTCACAGCTACTATCCTTTTATCTTTGACTATAACTGAATGACTGAGCAAGTCATCTTCAAAACTAAAGTTTCTCTCATGATTCTTATACGGCATTCGCCTTAAGCAGGTTGAACACCTGGTAAAAACAGCTTATCCTGCCTTGACAGAGTTCAAAATAGACTTCGTAGCTTAGTGGGGGATGCCCTTTCTCTTCCCTGCAACCTCTTTCCCACAAAAGAGACATTGCGAGCCTGTCTCTGTTTTATCGTTATTTTCATGGCAAGTGCTCAGCTGAGCTTCAATCTATGGTCCCTCCTCGCCAAACCTCCACCAAAAACACTCGTTTAGCCAAAACCACTATCAATAATTTCCCACACTCTTTATCTGTGCTTAAACCTAAATGTAGATCCCATGAACACAATTTCTTTATTAGAACTGCACGCCTATGGGACACTCTCCCGATGTCCTGCTTGTCAGCTGACTACAATCTGATTATCTTCAAGTCCAACGTAAACAAGTTCTTGATGAACCGTTCTCCTAAGTAATACAATTTACAAAATTTCCACTACTTATGTTTACTACGCTATAATCACATTGACTAATATATACCCATTAAATATTATCCTCGAGTGACCTCCGAACCTTGACAGGTGGTGATTCCTGTTTAAAAAAAACAAAACAAAAGAAATTAGTTTCCTCTAAAGGAGGAAATGTCAAGGGAATATTAAATTCACAGGCGATCCCCAATCGCCTGTAATATTTGGTGCATCTGGTCAGGAAACCAGTATCTCCAGACAGCCTGATCTGGTGTCATCAGATGCCCTAACAGGTATTACCACTCTGGGCCTGAGAGCAATAGTAACTAAGGGGGAAACTCCATATTCCTCCCAACTCCCAAATGGCGTCTCAACACTGGATGTCGTTACCCAGAACCATCTCATGACTGTTACTCTCATGCGATTCCTAGTAACATGTCATATGTGCTGTTTGCTGAGATCTAAGTTTTTATTTATTTCAAGGAAGATGAGCTCTTTTTTATGCAGTTCACATGGTGCATCAATGAGTCATTCGTCTCTCTTCAGTATCACATAATCCGGTTCCATTTTCCAGCTTGTCTGCCTTGTTTGACGCTGAAATGATTCAGTGATTGATTCATCCGTTTGATAGTAGATCAAGCATTTGATGTTTGTTTTATGATAAAATAGTAAAACGATTCATTCAAAACAATTTATAAAACACGTTATTTTATCAATATTTTAGCAATGACGTCCAATGATATTGCAGAGAACACAAAAGATCAGACAAGAGGATCTCAAATCGGTTTAGCCGATTCCACATTACATCACTGAGGTTCAATAGTATCACAAAGACATATCTCACAGGATTTGAAATCAGTTTAACCGATTCCATCGTTTACGTTAATTATATGATTGCTGTTTCTGCTAATGTAGTTTTACTGATCTAAAAAAAACATGGTATTGATTCCGTAATTCAGTTTTGAAGTATGGAAATATTTATGACAAATCGTGACATATACAAGATTGTTTTGTAGATCTGATAGATGAGAAAATTGTTTCCTTTCAGTTAGGAGTACAGCTGGACAATAATACTAGAACTTTGACTGCCCATTTTAAGTCATGCCACAAATCATTTTCTATTCAGCAACTTAAAGGCTTTACATTTTCTTTAAAATTTTGAAGTGTCATGACGGAAATATTCTTGCTATTTTATAATCTATATATAGATTACAATGGCCGACTTATTTTTGGTCTCTTGACAAAAGGAGGGTGGACCTGTAAATTCACCCTTGTCCGTTCGTCTGTCTGCACTTTTCTCAATAACTACACCTTTGAATTTTTTAAAATTTTGCACAAACATTAAACATGATATGAGTAAAAAAAGTAACAGAACGGATTTTCCAGGAAAACTCCGGTTGTCTCCACCCCCTCCCTTAGGGATGCCTTTCGGGTTGAAATGGTTAAAATTGACACTTTTGTGCTTACTAAAAAAATAAAAATAAAATAAATTCATGCCTTAAATTTTTATAAAGCTTTCTGAAAAGTTGTAACTGATTTATATATATATATATATATATATATATATATATATATATATATATATATATATATATATATTTATTCCTCGTCTATACTTCGCGATAATTATTGGGTGTGCCCCAGTAGCTCTTTTGGGGCTAATAAAAACACTCCATTTTTGGGACTATTTTACCATATTTGTCCAAAATTTTCTGTGTATGTCTATTTAGCAGTTTTGCATGGTGCTAAACTCAAATTTAAATATGTTAAGGCTTTTTAGAGTTAAATGGATGGGAGGGACAAATGATGGACTTAGTCATTTCTTTTTTTTTTGCATGGTGCAGAACCCAAATGTAGATATGTTAAGGCCTAAAACTGCACCGTTTGTTCATTTTCACCAGGAGTTGACGTCCCCTGTGGACTTTTGGGGCTAAATGCAGGAGGGCAAATGCTGAACGTTTTTTATGCCCCGTTCACTGTGCACTCACGAATGACCATGCATGCTTCACTTGTTTTTTCTTATCATTGACATGACACTTATTACCAAAGTAACGTTAATACTTCTATCAAAAATCACACAAGATGTATTCCTATTATATTTATATAGTATAGAAGGATTAATTTGACCATGTAAGTGCATCACACAATGATCACTCATTTTGAATGAGAACGATCTTTTCTGAAGTTCGCTAATCTTGACACACCGTGTGACACGCTCATCTCGGACCGACGTTCGTAATTATTGATGTTATTGTCAGAGTTCGCGTTGCGTCGTATCGATGTCACTGTTAGAGTATTTATCGAGTCGTATCAGCGTTGCTGTTGGGTTCGTAGCGGCGAACGTTCTGGTCAGAGTCAAAGGTTCTCTTGCTTGCATTGACACATTCGGGTTAACTTGTTTGGTCTCGTTTTTATTTGAAACTAGCAACACTAACCGGCCTTACCCGGGAGAATAGCAAATAATTTTATTAATAAGTATTGATTTCCTACTACTGCCACACATGAGGCAAATCTTATTGTTAAAAATAAAACGAAACAATTTATTTAGATAAAATCTAACACTAAATAAAAAATGCGAATAAATTGTCACAAAAAAAAAAAAATAAATCTGAAAACTTTTAACTAATTCTCTCTCCTGAATCTAACTTAAACACTCATGCTTGTAGATTCATTCTTATTTTCGTCACAAACATATTAAGAGAATATCTATCATTTTTGCTATACTGACGGTCTAGGACAAATTCTTATCATGTAGTTTGAACTGGATGTCCAACTTGAATAATTGATTGGGAGTAAAGCCACAAGTCAAAGCAGTATTTAAGACTCATTAAGGAGTAGAGACGAGCATGCACCACTTATACCTTTCCTATCATTCTCTACCGATTGAGAGAGTAACTGAAATAGAAATCTTTCTGTGACTAAAGTAATTAAATGATGAAAGATGGCTAAAAATAATGATGTGCAAGAAAAGAGACAAAAGAATTAAGACAAATTATAACATAAAATATTTTTATATACAACTTGTTGTCTATAAGAAATAAAAGGTTGGCAAAAGTTGATAGTTCAGAATGTTTTAAGAAGGTTTTGCTGAAAGAGTTGTTTGTTTCTTAAGGCGAAATACGGTACACGGGTTCATTTCGACCGTCGTGTTGTGTGTAAAAGGAGTAGGCATTGTTCGTGCGTGTGCATCTTTTTTTTTGTGAGAAAATTTGAGCTTATTTGAAATTGTGGGTATGTGTGTTTGAATAACAATTTGTATGTGCTTTTACCGACCGTACTCTAGTTTTTTAATGTCATGTGTTTTTGCGCGAACGCTAATCACCGAGAACCTTCCAGTTCCAAAGGACCTAGGCTAGATTGTAACGTACACACATACAAAAAAAAACAAAAAAAAAAAAACGCTGCGTTTGGATTTTTATACTGTAAGTGAAATTTCGCGCGTAAATATTTCTTGCACTGGATTGGTTGAAAAAAAAAGTACTGATTTCAGCTTGTCCAATCGGTAGTTGATACGTAAAAATAAATATAACATTCGTTATGGTTGCCTCTACCGAGCTACCTTAACTTAAGTGACAGAAAATATATCTATATAAGTATATAATTAAAATAGTGAATGTTAATAGGATTTTCTCAGAGAATGTCACATCGTGTTATGCCGAAAGAAGCTGTGAAATTAAAAGGATGCCGAGCGAATACCTTTTCGTTTTGAGCTTTAGTGTATAAGAGAGAGGGGGGCACAGAGTAATGCAATTGATGTCATATCAATCAGAGCTAGGCGCCGGCTATTCAAGCTAGTGCGCATTTTTGTATTGTCTACTACAATATTCTTCAATGTAGTTGTGTGGGTATGTGTATGCGTGGGTATGTGTATACGTGTGTGTGTGAGTGGGTATGTGTAGGTAGGTATGTGTGTGGGGGGTATGTGCATGTGTGTGTGTGAGGTATGTGCATGTGTGTGTATGGGGGTATGTGCATGTGTGTGTGCATGGGGGTATGTGCATGTGTGTGTGCATGAGGGTATGTGCATGTGTGTGTGTATGGGGGTATGTGCATGTGTGTGTTCATGGGGGTATGTGCATGTGTGTGTGTATGGGGGTATGTGCATGTGTGTGTGTATGGGGGGTATGTGCATGTGTGTGTATGGGGGGTATGTGCATGTGTGTGTGCATGGGGGTATGTGCATGTGTGTGTGCATGGGGGTATGTGCATGTGTGTGTGTATGGCGGGTATGTGCATGTGTGTGTGTATGGGGGTATGTGCATGTGTGTGTGTATGGGGGTATGTGCATGTGTGTGTGTATGGGGGTACCTGTGTGTTGGGATATATGTATATGTGTGTGTGTTGGAATATATGTATATGTGTGTGTTGGAATATATGTATATGTGTGTTGGGATATATGTATATGTGTGTGTTGGGATATATGTATATGTGTGTGTTGGGATATATGTATATGTGTGTGTTTTGGGGTATATGTATATGTGTGTGTTTTGGGGTATATGTATATGTGTGTGTTTTGGGGTATATGTATATGTGTGTGTTTTGGGGTATATGTATATGTGTGTGTTTTGGGGTATATGTATATGTGTGTGTTTTGGGGTATATGTATATGTGTGTGTTTTGGGGTATATGTATATGTGTGTGTTTTGGGGTATATGTATATGTGTGTGTTTTGGGGTATATGTATATGTGTGTGTATGGGGGTATATGTATATGTGTGTGTTTTGGGGTATATGTATATGTGTGTGTTTTGGGGTATATGTATATGTGTGTGTTTTGGGGTATATGTATATGTGTGTGTTTTGGGGTATATGTATATGTGTGTGTTTTGGGGTATATGTATATGTGTGTGTTTTGGGGTATATGTATATGTGTGTGTTTTGGGGTATATGTATATGTGTGTGTTTTGGGGTATATGTATATGTGTGTGTTTTGGGGTATATGTATATGTGTGTGTTTTGGGGTATATGTATATGTGTGTGTTTTGGGGTATATGTATATGTGTGTGTTTTGGGGTATATGTATATGTGTGTGTTTTGGGGTATATGTATATGTGTGTGTTTTGAGGTATATGTATATGTGTGTGTTTTGGGGTATATGTATATGTGTGTGTTTTGGGGTATATGTATATGTGTGTGTTTTGGGGTATATGTATATGTGTGTGTTTTGGGGTATATGTATATGTGTGTGTTTTGGGGTATATGTATATGTGTGTGTTTTGGGGTATATGTATATGTGTGTGTTTTGGGGTATATGTATATGTGTGTGTGGGAGTATATGTATATGTGTGTGTGGGAGTATATGTATATGTGTGTGTGGGAGTATATGTATATGTGTGTGTGGGAGTATATGTATATGTGTGTGGGAGTATGCGTATGTGGGGTGGGTGGGAGTATGTGTATATGGGGGATTAGGGTATGTGTATGTGTGTGTTGGAGTATGTGTATATGTGGATGATCTCCACCACCAGCGTTTACAACAGACAAATAACATATGCGTCCCTTTCTCCGCAAATACAAAACAAATAATGCAAAAAAATGATTCCTTTATATTCAATACAATAGCGTTAAAATAAGAACATATTCTATATTATTATATATATTATTATTATATAAAAGTTTCTATAATGTTAATAACATTGTGTTATTTGACATAAGCGAATAATTAAAGAGTATTTTATAGAGCGTCGTTTGCTTTACAACATATCAATGATCTACGAGTTATTTAATGTCGAATAAAACTGCCCAATATAATTCTGTAAGTATGATAATATATATATAATAGTTGTATAGTTTTTGTTTATTAGATGTAGATCTACTGAAACTCCTGTGTTTATCAAAGAATGCTCGATAAATGAATAGAGCATGTCTATAATATATCATTATAATATGATTATATATGCACACATGTCTCTACAGTACCTCTTTTCAGACAGACCACGTCACCAGGATAAAAAAAAAAACATACAACTACTCACCTAGAAAACGGAGATTATTAAACCTAATCGTGACAGGAGACGAGTTAAAAAGAGCATCCTTAGTCTCCCCAATGATGCTTGGTTAAACAGAGCTGAGAGGGAGAGAAAAATGTATTATGCATGACAAAAAAGAAACTGGAATCTTAGGAAGATCTTCATCATTCCAGTAATTATAGGAGCAACCGAACTCATGAAAACTACTTTCAAAAACTACCTGGTAAATATACCCAGTGAACCAAGTGCAGGATAGATACAGACAATTGCGTTTAAGAGACGGTTAGAATCTTAAGATCGCTCGGTTGGAATGTCTGAGATAACGAGTGCATGTCTATCATCCGGTAGGATGCCCCATCTCCAGCTAAAACAAGATAAATTGATTTGCTCTTGGCTGATTGACAATAATTTTATCAGGAATTGTTTAGTAATCTGAAATCAGACAAACTAACCATTTGTGTGGGTAATTGTTACTGACTATGAACGCCAGCCCAAACACCCGGCCCTCGTGGTTAGGCAGGTAAATCAGCACGGGGTTTCGCTACACTTTCAAGCCTAAGATGTAAAAATATAATTTTAAAGTCATTAAGTGCTGTAGTCATGATAGCCATGGTGTTTAATTTCCGATGATCAATTGACACCTGCCGGTTACAAGCAAAAGTCACGAACTCTTCGTTTTCTACATTCACCATTTTATGTTGTACATCATTCTGTATTAATCACCTATGTAACATTGTTCAATTAATATACACGATTATTTTCCCTTCACTCTAAAACCTGTCATTCTCAATTCAACTTTCCATGCTTAACTTCGAGGATTATCCCAACTTTCTCCTGGTACTACCAGATCAGGCTGTCTGAAGATATTGGCTTCCTGAGACGAAATGCACCTAACATTGATGCTTTCGTTTTTCTACTTCCTTTTGCAAATTATGTTTTGCAAAACTAAAAACAGACCCCCCCCTTTCCTTCTTCCTATTTCCCTGTTCTCTTTCTATCTTCCCCACTTCCTGACTGGTGTCCTAACTTAAAATGTACCAAACATTAATATTGTAAACCTTTTCCCTCTCCCATTGCAAAACTCATTCATGTTCAGTGGACGGGGGGGGGGGGAACGATAACATCCACTATAAAACAACCAAACCAAACACTATAAACTAGCGATTGAAGATACAAAAAGCTTGAATAAAACCTACAAAATAATCGGATGCAACATGAATACTATTTTCAAAATAACTATATTCGGCATTAAAAGGGTTGATATGCCGTAAAACAAACCAAAAACGAAAAGGATTGATATGCCGTAAACCAAAACAACCAAACCCACTTTCTAGTGTGTGAAAAATGAAATTGCCTTTATAGGAGCTATTCTTAGAATAGATTATAAGACCAACTTCTATATTATCTTGTAACATAAGCGGTCGTCAAACTAAAGAAAAAACCTTTTTTATCAACAGCAACGATATATACTTAAGTGACTTACACCGTTGGGTGTAGGCTGCTGAAAGTTAAGAGCGTCACCGTGAAGAAAACAGAGTTGATTTGACTGCCAAAATATATAAAAATATATCTTCAGAACAAAATCGCTCGCCAACTAGGGGATGGAGACAGAATATTTGGTTAGTTTGTTTTACGGCATATCAATCCTTTTTGGCTTATTTAATGCCGCATCTAGTAATTTTGGAAAAATATTTTATGGTTCAAGTTTTTTTTTTATATCTTCAAACATTTATCCATGAGATTTGGTTTGGTTGTTTTTTTAGAGTAAAGTTATTTATTTGGCTTTGCAGAACATGATTGAGTTTTGCAAAGGAAAATAAAAATAGCATTAATGCTTAGTATATTTTAGGTCAGAAAGACAGTACCTCCAGACAGCTTGATCTGTTAGCACGGAGGAGACAAAAGACAGAATGTAAATCCCAGAAAGCTTTGGTTAATGCCGTTTGAACCCCAAAAGATTTGGAAGTAGTTCTTCAAAAGATCTAGTTGAAATTAATGCGCCCTAAAACATAATTGGTCACTGTGCGACTAAACCACCTCACAGGGGCTGTTCTTCCAAAGAAGAAATAATTTTTATGACTACTATACCTTTTCATGACTACTACATATAAGGATTAGTTGTTTTTGTTTTACGGCATATCAACCCTTTTTAGGTTATTTAATGCCGAATCCAAAGATTTTGAAGAAAATTTTTTTAATAGGATATATTTGTTGTTTTCAAGTCGGTTTCTATTTAACCCATAGTTGGAACCCTAACAAGTACTACCACCCCGAGTCAGAGTGGACCTGAGAGCAATGACAATTAAGGGGTGGAGGCTCCACACTTCCCAAAGCCCGCAAGCTAGGGCCTCACCACTGAATACAGTTTAAGGTCATATCCAGGACCACATATATAAGAGGACACCGCCTCTCTCCATAAGCTTTCGTTCATAAAGCATTCTTTTTATCTCATAGCAAATATAGCATTTAATGAATACCGTCTACTCAAAAGTTTACATTTCCTACAAATTTTGTTCAATTTTAGTATAGGAACTGTTGAAACGTCTCGTGATTTTCGCCCACATTTTGTATAAAATTAATTGCTTGTGTTAAATTATATTTTTGTTCTGAAATTTAATTATTTATTATTGCTTTAACCCAGTATTTTTGGTGGTTAGTGATAATACTTTATTTGTTTTTATTTTACGACAGCCATATTTAAATTAAAGTTTAAAAACTATATACTATTAAAAAATTCTGTGTTTTTTTTTTAACTTGTTCGTACTCAAATGTACTTAGTTGACAGAAAAAGAATATACAGAGTACACATGGCAAAGGGTAGTGCTTTTTACGATGTCAATACAAGGCTTAAAAAAATAACAACAAAAAGATAATGGTATTTATTAAAAAAAAAAAACCCCTACAACAATTAATTTTTTTCTTGCTTAGACATAATTAATGTTTTTGCCAATAAAAACAAAACGTAAATACATCCATCGAAGTTTTTTTTTACTCCTATGGCACCTTAATTAGCGTATTTTTTAAAACTAAATTTCGACTATTTCTCTTCGTGTTAGCTATAAAATCATAGAAACAGATACTAAGGACAGAAATGAACATATTTATGTACTGTATCAACACCGCTCAAGCAGAGGTTAACTAGCAACAATAGTAAGAATCACAAATAGACAGAAAAATGGCTGTAATTAAGAAAAAATTAAATATATGCGTTAAAAAGTAAATTAATTTTTTTCTCCGTCCAATTAATACAATTTAAGATCAACAATTAATTTTTTAATCAAAGATTAGTAGCGGAAATTTAGTGAAATTGACGAGATATTCTAACAGTCACTATGCTATAATTGAACTTTTTTTTCAAGTCGTCCTTTGACAATGTTTTTAAAAATGAAACAATTGCAGAAATAAATGCTTAGTCAAACAGTTTCCACCACCCACAGTAAACATGTTGAACTTTCCTTGGGAGGAGGGGTTACATTTCTATGTTGCGATTGTTTTATTCCCGTTAAATCTGCGATATCCTGGAAACCTGCCTTTTTTCAATGGAGTTGACTTCAATGGCAGGCCATGTGTAGATTGACGTAGTGCGTCTGCTATAACGCTAACGCACAAGCAGCAGCAATTCACGCAGCATTTAACCGATTTTAAAATGATCGGTCCTCACTTTATTTACCGTCATATTTTTTTTAAGACAAGAATTATGAGATCATTTGTTTTCACATTATGATATAAAATAAAGCGTTTAGTTAAATTGCGTTTGTATTATTCTGACTGTTATTTTCAAGGTTACTATATCCTCAACGATTCGACCGATGTACACCCCGACCTTCTTAAAGCGAGTATTTTTGCATTAGGTAATAATTGTGTTATTTTCCTCTTATACAGAACGTCAGGCACAAGGTCACGCGTGGGTTTAATGAAAGTGTTTCTATGAAACGAACTGGATCCGAACTTGGAATAGACAGGTGATCAGGTAGTGCCGTTAATCACTTAGCCCCCCCCCGCTCTACCATTGAGGTATCTTTATTCTCAATTGTGGACTCTCAACAGACTTTTGAACTAAACGTTATTTAATACACGATGATAAACAGTTAATTCGTTAATCATGAGTTGAAGTGTCTGCTGTTTTTTTTTTGTTTGTTAGTCCTAACGGTTAACATTCAGCTCTAAATGACAGTCTACGTGAGGTTGAAGGTTCAAGCCTTTCTACAGGCGATAATAACTTGGAGCACGATTAATAATTCTATCCTGCCATGCAGGACAACATGAGATCAATCTATTTTTATGGATTAAATCAAAAGCTTATTTCGAAATTTCGTCTAAGTTTGTAGGAGACACTGAAGGTCGGAGCTTATATCGGCCGAAAATATGAAAATAACACTCCGAATAATTCAAATCAACAATCTTAATATGGACAATTCCAAAACTGGTTAAAAAAAAAAAAAAAAAGATGACGTGCCCTTTTTCAACACATTTGTAAGGGAAAAAAGTTTTGAGAGAGAGAGAGAGAGAGAGAGAGAGAGAGAGAGAGAGAGAGAGAGAGAGAGAGAGAGAGAGGGGAATGAAAGCGAGAGCAAGATATTGCCCATCGCTTAAATATCGTCATTTTTTTAAAATAAAAATTTCAGTAATTCATTCGATAAAATTAGAGTAACATCCTCAGTTAAAATAAAATAAAGTTAAATGAAATTCTACTTTTTAGGCAATGTGTAAGCACTCCTAAAAATTCTGGCGAAAATGAACCGTGTCCGACTAATTGTTTATACATAATATCATATATAAGTGTTAATATTTCCATTCTGTGTGGCTTGTGCCGATAGCATAATGAGTGAAATCGTTGACTTGAATTTTGATTTCCGTTTTAAGCACTTACCTAACCAGTTCCATTGAAGAGCCGTGATATCGTGCTATTGTACTCATCGTAAGGAATTACACACAAACGTTTGTGTTTCAAACTGGAAGGAATCCGTCAGGCATAAATAAAATAATTCCGACAAAAAATAAATAAAAAGAAACAGGGCTCTTTCCTAGAATAGCGTCCTCTGAGATTTTTGTTTGGGGGGGGGGATTAGGGTTTAGAGGCACAAATGAACCATACTAATAAACTTAAAATAATTTATTTACGGAAATTATATTTTACTAGCAGAACCCGTGGAAATTCCATGGTAGTTGAAAACGCCACCATATAAGCAAACAATAGAATAATCAATGCAAAATTGGTTCCGATCAGACAATGACTTAAAAAATAAATATTTTTGCAGCCAAATATGGAGAACTACTTAAGGTATATTATTACAAGAAATAGAACTGTAGTAATGCATAACTTTTTCTATAGGTTTTAATTTAATCAATTGTAAATCAGTAATAATTATGTTACTATCTTTTCTTAATCTAATAATTGTGCATGTAAGTAATAAGATTCGATAGAAACATGTTACATGTAAACTTTTGCAATTTTTTTCATAGTTGAAAGAAAATTGAATGAATCAGTAAGGAGTGCGATTTGTGGGATTTGGTTAAAGAAAAAAGTGTAGGATGTTAGCGGGGTATATAACAGCACTTGCAAAAATATATATTTCATAAGATAAATATTTTTAATTCATTATGAAATTGAATGTCTGAATTTGCTAAATGAAATAAGGTGATTTTTTAGATCGTAAATTGCTTCAGCCATTTCCGGGACTGACTCCTTATAACCCCCTCTCTTACAAATATATATGGAATAAAGTGATGTTTAGATCGTAAACTGCTTCAGCTATTTCCATTACTAACTCCTTATGCCTGGTCAGTTCTCTTCACTCGCTTTCACAAAATGAGGAGAAATAAGGTACTTGTATAGTATTCCACCTATAAGAAAACAATGAAGAATCATACTACTCGATGATTTTTACATGTTTTTCGGTTTTAATAACTTCTATGTACATTACAGGTAAGATGTTGTGATTTTTCATAGCGATACTATACTGTATAAGTACCTTATTTCTTGGGTAGAATATTGTACAAGAACCTCATTTCTTATTTAAAAATGAAGCTACTAGATAATTTTACATAATTTTCTGTTGTACTAACTTTGCATCAAAATCTGGTAAAGCGTATTTTTGGCTTGAATCAAAGTTTAGGGGATACAATAAAACAACCAACTACTCGGTGAAGTTTTTGTTCCCAATCATATGACGAAGCTCTACAGGATACAAACACATATATATATATATATATATATATATATATATATATATATATATATATATATATATATATATATATATATAAGAAAGAGTATGGGATTCGTGTATTTGTTTACCTCTATTTTAGTTTATGAAAACGTGGTTTGGATGAAATTAAGTTACTTAGGAGCAATAACAAAACCAATTTCATTAAATAATTTAAGTCACTGAAATAGGAATTAAACAGATTTTGCTTGACGAGCTAAAACAATAATACAAATCGGGCAAAGACTTAGATGAAAGCGTGTTCATCAAGTTTCGTCTGTGTTTGTTTAGAATATCACGCCAGCTGATATTTGGGATTGACGATGAGTGCCCTGGAAATTAAAAAAAAATCAATTCTGAGTAAGGTTTACTGGTTTTAAAATGAGCAAACAAACATGGCCGTTTGGCAGAATAACCGGATATTTAAAAACAAACAAACTGGTAAACAATCAATTAGAAGTGACTTTTCCAGGGCATTTATCGTCAGGCCCAAATATCAGCTGAGGTGATATTCTAAACATACACAAACACAGACGGAATTTGCTGAACGTCGGTAAAAGTTCAACGTGTGGAACGTGTAGAAGCATATACATGAAACAAAGCATCAAAACGAAGGCAGGTTTGAAATAGCGAACCTTTTCGCTCACACTTTGATCATGTGTGTAAAAATTCGTATATATGTAACAGTCGTTGATGCAGCAGCAGCAATCCGCCGTATGGCACATATGCAGATGAGCAAGCCGCTGAGCGATGTCACGTCATAGCAAAGAAAGAGAAGGGAAATAAAAAAAGAGAAAAATACACCACGTGGTCAGGACCGGAAAAAGCGTGTACACGCGTTAGATGGAAGTGCAGCCCCGTGGGAGGGTGAATAACTTAAGCACGTATCGAGACGGCAGGATTTTGTTCACTACATGGCAGAGCAAATGGACAAAGAAGACCTTTAAAGCGAGATGCAATGCGTTCGTTTGGAATGCATAAATGCCTTTCATTTCAACTGAAAAAAAGCCGAATCGAATTTATTTCCTTCTCTCTGTTTCCTTGCGACTGTCTCAGACAACGTGTTCGGTCCGAGTGTTAAATGCATTAGAGATCGTTGAAGGTAAACGACTACGTTACACGTAGGTAAAAAAAAAAAAGTTTGAAATTTGAAAATAATTTCATGCGGGTGAAAAAGTTAAGATGTTTAATATAACTTGGATTTTATGCGCGTGTCATATGCAGATACTTCGAGCGGGGGCGTGGGGGGGGGGGAGAAAGACAGAGAGAAGCACAGTGACAGGGAAGGGCAGAAACAGTGAAGGGCAGAGATAAAGAGAAAGACTCGCTTTGAGTGAGTTTCAGCATTTTTAATCCGGATCTCAACGCTTCCTAATTTATTTTACTGCTTTTTCATCCCAAACAAAGCACAATGCCACTTAGATGTATGGAGCTATTATATGTGACATAATTTGCAGGGATACTGTGTAGGGAATTATGCAACAAGATGTCTGTTCACATTACATTTGAACTTTTGCATGTCAGTACATTTGGGGAAGCGAGGACCGGAGAGGAAATTTCAAAGTTTAGCAGTTCGATAGAAGAAACTATTTGAGTAGAAGGCTTTTCCGCATCTAGGGATCTCTAGTGTGTAGGGGTGGAACTTTGTTGATTGGCAGACTAGTCGGGGGTAATTACGTAGAGAGGGTACAAACTCGTTGTGTTACAGAGCAGGGGGCTAATATTGGGGACACATTAACGGGGACTCATAACAGATATAACGGATGGTGATGACAATTCTTATGGGAAGACGTTATATATATATATATATATATATATATATATATATATATATATATATATGAGGAGCTGCTTCACTTATGATGATGGTGGAGAGGACACATATTACTTGGAAGGGTTGTACAAAGTTTCTTATAGATAATGGTAAAACACATTTACCTTTTCTGTTGCAAAGAATGACGATGCGAGACAACACTTACAAACATAAATGGTGATTTCTTTATTCATCTGATCGACCGGTCGATGACGTCAGGAATTCAAACTTGGATCTACATGGTCTAATCTTCTACCCTTCGCTTCTAAGGGCTCTCCTCTCCAACTGACTATCTCCCATCAACTCTTGACTCAACTCTTACTCCAAACTCACAGAATCGTATACTCAGAAATCTCCTTTGTCTATGACGTCAGAAGTGTGTTTTCAAACGCGACTTACTTTCACGTGGCTTTACATATGTTTGTCCAAACACACATTTGGCAAACAAAACGATCCTCATTTCTAATTCCAACCTATTTTTAAACAATATGTTTTTAATTTGCATTGTCCATTCTTTTAACTGACATATTTAATATTCAGATTTCTAAAAGAATGGACAATCAACTCTTTTTTCGACATAAACAATATTTAACTATTTCTAATAGAATTAACAATAGACTTAATTTCTAACATTCTATTTTCCATTAATATCTTTAACATTTGTCCACAGGGTTCGATTCTAACCTTATCCTAATATCATTTTCACTTATTTAGTATGTCTTCTTACTTACAGAGAAGGGACAACCCTTTCATGTAACAGTTGGAGCACCTTCTATTAAGTTGGAGCTTAACAGTGCGGGCCTATTAGGTTACCAAAAAAAAAATATATATATAATTAGGTCTGAGCAATGTTGTATGTATGCGCAAATGAGTATGTGAAAAGGATAGGTAGTACTACAAATAAAATTGACTTTCTATAAAACAAAAGCTTTAAATTTGAATCTTAGTAACGTGTATCATATAATGAAATAAACCAATTGTGGTCTGAATTTTTAAAAAAAGTTGTTATAAACCTGCCTTGTGCAATTGTACAAATCTGGGTGGACAAAAAAATGAATGAAGAAAAAAAGAAATAAATATAGCCGCCTTATCTCTTTATATGCCGGCAATGTTACCACCTGATATGCAAATGAGATGCTCCTGGTTGGAGATAAAAGAGGCCTGATGTTTCAGAGAAGGGGGTTCATTTTGGAGTTGGATTCCGAAGAAGTGAGTTGAATTAACAGGAGAGGGGAGTTATTGAACAAAGGAATTTTGGCAACAGCAACAATTAAGACTTGACTAATTTAACGGCACCAATTAAAAGCGGAAATATATTGAATATTCTCATCAGGTGCTTGCCGGAATGCAGCCAAAACAATGGCAATAAACGCGTTCGGGTGATTATTATCAACCGAACGCGTTTATTGCCATTGTTATCAGACTTCATTTTGAGGACACAAAACATTTTCGCACACCTGCGACCATTTTCTTTATAAACAAATCAAACTATAGTACTCTCATATTTGGGCTAGTAAATCTCTTTCCAAGTTGAGGTGTATTGATAAAGTTCAGAAACGTACCTGTACTTTGATTGGCCCCTACTCTTTATTTATTTCTGCACCGCTCTCTTTCTCACTAAGACGTGATGTTGCTAATCTCAGTCTTTTCTATAAATATTGTTATGGCATGTGTTATTCAGAATTGTCTGATCTATTCTTGCTTCCTTTATTCCAGCTCGTTTGGCTTATTGGTCTAGTGGTCTCCTATTCCTTGTTTTAATATCAAATGATAATACAAATTCCTATTCTTTTTTAAGAACTGCAGACTTGTGGAACTATTGCTGACTATTTTCCTCCTACCTATAGCCTTAGACTTTTCAAAGCTAATGGGCATCTCCTGTCTTTGCGATAATTATCTTTCAATCTTGTTAGCTTCTTACATAAAATGGCTTCATGCTTTGTCTGGAGAGATTCAAAGATTAGGCAGAAATTAATGTGTAGGTGAGCAAAAATAGTTACAAAACTGAATTTTATATATATATATATATATATATATATATATATATATATGACAAAAACACATGGCACAATCATACACATACGCACGCACACCCCATACACATGCTTTCCCTTTCACACAAGCAAGAGGAATCAAAAAGTGAAAAATAAACAGCCACCGTTCTAACCACGATCTGAAATTCTACTGAATGAACTCAACCAAGCAACGGAAATTTAAAAACACATTTTACTCTATGAGAGAGACATTAGTTTTTGAAATGGCTTCTTCAAACCCATCTTTTACCACAAAATGGCTAACAAGGGCGTAAAAACCTCCGTATCGTGTCCTGAACATTCAAACTTATATGAATAATTGCAAAAATATCAAATAATCAGCTAGGTATATTTAAAAAAAATGCTGGCTCAACTTCTTTGAATATATGAATACACATTCCCCCACACACACTGCCAGTTTTTTTCTTCTTTAACAGCGATGAAAATAACGTCTTTGCTGTTCCTAACATTTAACAAGATATTGGTTCTAAAGTCATGTACTGAACCAATGAAAATTTTTATCATGCTTTAAATAAAAAATATCGCTGCATTCTTTTCCGTAAGTTTTTATTACTGGAATTTCATTACCATAATAAATATGAACTTCACAAAATCAAAATGTTATTTAGTGTATTTATCGGAGATCGTCATGTCAAGAAGAACCGATATTATTCTGAAATAACTTTGTTCCGCCAGTCTGCTTATAGAATATGCGTGAGATTGCAATCCTATAAATTAATTAGTAGTTGAACATGTCGTACGAAAAACAAAAACAAAAAAACTTTAAAAGGCAACGACAGGTTTATTTCGGCTGTCGAAATTTAGACAATGTCTGAATAAGAAAAAGAAAAAAGTAAAAAGTTCTTTTAATATGTATGTTGATCAGCAGCTATCTGCAGCAAAGGTCGTCTATGCTCACGTGTCCAGTGGACGGGGACAGAAGAGAGAGATTAGAGGTCTTTCTTCGTTGATTGCAGAGTTCTACCTGCTGACTACTTTTTGTATTTTACGGAGAAACTATCTCGTCATAGTTCTCCACTAACTGGAGCAATGTGCTTGTCCGTTGTTAAGAAGATGGTCGATCACACAAACGCGCTGTTGCGAACCGCTACCACACTTTTGTTAAACGTCACAGGAATTACTGTTACTTATGAGGATAAGAGAATAGTTTATCGGGGTTTACTCCTCTAGATCCATCGTGTTCTGTTTATTCATTATGAAGAGAAAGTCGCAAATCGCAAGCGGCAAAATGCTATTTTACGCAATCATCTATTGCTGAATGCATAGATTTGAAAAATCTTTAACAAATTGTTTTTTTTTACCACCTACTCCGCTTTTTTTTCTTTTCTGTGTGTACAATTACCTATCAGTTCGCTAGAGAATTCCGTATTTTTTAATGTTTTTCAAATATATGCACTCAATACAGAACACGATGGATCCAGAGGAGTAAACCTCGATAAACTATCATGTTATCCCCATAACAGTAGCTCCTGTGACGTTCAACAAAAGTGTTGTCGCGGTTCGCAACAGCGTTGTTATGTGAATGACCATCTTAACAAGAACAAGCACATTGGAGAACTATAACGAGATAGTGTCTCCACAAAATAACCATTCCTTTGTAGAGATTTGTGCTAGGAATGGCAATCAACGGTAAAACAATGCTTCAATCTCATACTATGCCAAACATGGTAGAACTTTAAATTCTTGGACACGAGGAAGAAAGGGAAGTAAAACAGCAAGAAAAAGACTAGATTTAATAGAAAAGGGATCATTTTCCTATATAGATTGAACGTAAACTGATCACCCACTTAGCCATCACCAATTTCACCATTTTCTTCAATGGTAAAACATCTTTCTTGAGGATGGGGTACAGTTTTTTTTACAGTCTTTGAGGGTGAGCGTGAAGTTCCTTACCAATAGCTGTATGCATAAATTTTATGATGCGATCTTGACCAATTTTTTGTTAGCTTTTACTATTTTTAAATGACAATGAATGATTACTCTCGTGTTACAGAAACGAATTCTAGAATAATGTATCGACTGACAACTTGCACAACATCTCCCGTTTAATTTCTGAACGATCATAGATTGCTGTTTGTTCAACGCACTTGCCCAAAACGCTTCACTGCGTGAAATGAACGAGAGCGAGATATAAGATGCAGGTGCACACGACGTCTATGTCGGGGAGAGAGGTGTTAGTGTCACAAGAGCCTTTTTTTAAAATACGAAATTGGCATCACAAAAAAAAAAGTGGATTTCTTGTACATGTGTACCTGTTCAAGCAAAACTCTGATACACGAGATTAGTATGGTTTTAGAGTTCACGATGAATTAGACGAATTTCATTAGGGACACATGACGAATATTCTTTCGCCTATCCGCAAGTCATCGGAGGTGTCGGTCACACAGTCGAAACTGACGAGTGAAATTACGTCAAACATATCGGTCATTATGTCAGAATTCTACAAGGTTTTTATTGGTATAGACACTACTACAAATTGTTTAAATGTAACCCGACGAACTTTTTCCCGCTTCCCTGATAATAAATTCTTCCTCCCTGGTGCGATCATAGTATCGGGAAGTTATCTCTGCTCCAAAGCCAACAGAGTATGAACCATTTCTGAAATTACTTTTCCCCGTTGATTGATGAGCGGCTGAAACGTTCTGTGCAGTTCTAGAAGGTTCACTCTCCCAAAGCGTTGTCTCCTGTCGTTCTGGCGGAGTAAGTTTGTTGCTATCTGGTGCGTCTCTAACAGGGTAGGATTACCCAGGCAACTTTTAATGGGTTAGAGTTCTCCTGCAAGGGCGCTTATTTAACTTTCTTGAACTTCTTCCTGTGGTGGAGATTTTAAAAAAAAAAAAAAGTAACACCGTAGCGTTGGATTTGTGGCGTGCATACTGCACGATTGGGTCGCGAAACAAACCGCAGTTTAGTAGTCCGAACAAAATAAATTGTGTACAGACGATAAATATTATTTTATTTTGTTGCTCTTAAATATTCATAAAGGAGAAACCATTTAGAATGAAAATCGATTTAGTATTACGCTTGTAATAAAAAGAAAACGCTTGAAGTGTGTGCATATGTTAAAAATAATCGCCAACATGTTTGTATGAAGATTCCGATTTTATAACGACCATTTCGGCATCTGCACATATATCAAGAGTGTTCTAACGATTACAGTCGGAAAAGATTGTAACTCGAAATAGTTCCTCATCTGTATTACTTTCTCTTTGCCCCTTCCTTGGTTAGTCTGTACGTTACGATTAAAAAAAGGACAAATGCAATTTTTGAAAGCAAAACCGCTTTAAAAAAAAATAAAAAATAAAAAAATAAAAATAAAAGAAAATTTGCGAAATTTGGCTTTAAAAAAAGGAAATCTGTCAACCCGGAACAAGAAATGAAAGTTACTTCATTTTGATGCAGCCTGATTTTCGAATATTATAACTGATCATCGTTGTAGTGGGGTTAGAAAAAAAGTAGCAGTAATTTCGACATGTAGCGGTTCTTCATTGAAGAACGTAATCAAACCGTTACGCAAAAAGGGAATTTTCGAAAGAAACAAAGCAAAAAAAAAAAAAAAAAATTTAAAAAAAGAAAATTGTCTATCAGGAGGTGCTAGTCGGAAGGAGTAAATTAAAGATTGTCTCATACAATGTTATTTTATTATTTGTATTGCACTATGTAGCAGACTATTACTTTCAGAGTATTAGCACTTATTACTTTGTCTCATTTGGGTCAATTCTATATAGAAAATGCAATGAACATGGTTTTTATAGAAATGGTAATAAACTCATATTTGATGTGTGTCATTAGTTTTTCTGTCCAAAAGACTAATTTTCGCCATCCAGAAAAAAAATTGCTTCACAAAAACATTTTTGTTCATTCAAAATATTTCTCATTCCGCGGAATCTGCACTTGTCCTGTTAGTATTTATTATTTCAAAGGGAATAGTATTAGTAAATTATACAGATTGATGTAAAAACCACCGTGGAAGTTTCACGTATCCTGATAGTTATTGAAAACGAATGAAATAAATAATAAAAAATAAACGAACAAGTAGATAAGCTACTTATCCAAGCTCATACAAGAAATGATTTTGAGTGGGAGTTTGTTCAGCTTCAGAATCAGTTCCCAGGCGTTTGTATTTTATTTTCAGACGCAGTTTTGTTTACGTTTTTTATTCAAATGGATTGCGATTCCATACAAGATAAATAACGAAATAACGAGTGAATTTCAAATAGAAAAAAAAAAGTTCCGCATTCATTTTCTAAGTAAAATATATTAATTTTGTAGATTAATACCTTCCGCTGTGTTACCGAAGCCCCAATAAATTACCCCCTTTTTTAGGCGATTACGTGTGAACTATGAAAGGAAAAACTACAAAAAAAAAACAAAAAAAAAACAAAACATTTGGAATTTAAAGTAGAGAATCGGTTTTGTATACAAATTTTATGCATAATTATCCAATTTCCGAAGCATTCTAACATTTCAGGGCAGTTTTTTCTTTTTTTTTTTTTTTTTTTTTTTTTGACGACTAACATTTAGAACACGTAATAGTCTAAAAATACAATCGTTTAACAGCTTTGCAAAGTAAACATTGTAATTGTCAACATTCTCTGGTGGATATACGCACTTTTCAGACACTAAAATTTACAGTTAAAAGAAAAGGTAACCCAACATAATAACACAAAGAAATTGATTAAAAAAAAAATTATTTGAAAACGAATACATATTTAATCCAAAAGTAACGCCTGAATTAATTACACATTTTTAATATATATATATATATATATATATATATATATATATATATATATCACGTGCTCCCTTTTAATTGCATATGTCCAAGTGGAAAATAATTACTTGTCTTTAGGTAAAGAAAATTGAATCACTTGTAGGCTAATATATTTCCATCGGTAGTTTGGTAAAATGCAGTCACCTGACATTTTTGACTGAGCTCCAATCTACAGTCCCCCCTCGCCAAACATTCACGAGAAACACTAGTTTCAATAATTTCCCCCACTCTTTATCTGTTCCAAACAAAGCGTTTTTCTTAGAACTGCACACCTGTGGAACTCTCTTCTGTTTACCTGCTTTCCAGCTGACTACAATATGGCCGTCTTCAAGTCCAATGTAAACAAGTTCTTGATGAGCTGTTTCCCTTAAGTAATCGAATTTACCAAATTTACACTTCTAACGATTACTAAGATATTGTCCTTTTGACCACTGTACACTCTTTAACCCTTATCCTCAAGTGGCCTCTGGACCTTGATAAGCGGCGATTCATTTGTGAGAAAAAAGTCATTAATATCCTTAAACCTTCTTCGGTACATTACATAATTTTATATAATAGATTACATAATTTTCGTGCAAAGGCCTTCTTGCATGGCCACCTTTCAATCTATATACGAGGGGTGTTCCAAAAGTAATACCTCCTATATTTCGCTCGAATCAATCCAAGTGGATTACAAATTGCATTGTTATGATGACTGAACTTATGCATTCGTGATTTGAAAGTTTCATTTGTTGCAGATATTCACAGGGTGAGATTGATAAAGCAACTCATGTAATGGACGTGCGTCAGAAGCAGAGATGCGCTATTGAATTCCTGGTAAAGGTGCACGGAGAATGGTGGTGACTATGTAGAAAAATAAATTCTAGGCACAAAAAAGTCGCTCGCTTTAATGATACAACTCTCGTCTCTGTTGCCCTTCAACTTTTTAGTTAAAAAGTGTGAGGCTTTACTTTTGGGATGACTCTCATGGTATAAAAAAGAACAAAATTTAGAAGGTGCTGATTAAGTAGTCGGCAAATAACTGAGGATCAAAGGAAATTCGTATGGGCCGGCAAGGTAGAGAGATTTTAAACCAGCTTGATTCTGCTGTTTATCTTGATTCTTTCTAAAGAATCCTGTCTTATAAGTATTAGCGTCTCTTAATTCAATTAACCTGAAACAAGACAACATTTAACAAGCATAAATTACGTACAATGACTTACTAAACAATCCAATCCTTACATCATCAACGCTCTGATCCCCATTTGGCATCAATTGGGATGGATGGCTCTCGTCTGGGAGAGGCCCCGTGTTTTGACAAGCTTCTTGGTTTGACCTTTACTCCTGATCTGAAATGGAACACGTACATCAAGTCTGTTGCCAAGGTCGCTGGAAAGATGGTGGGATCCTTCTACCGCTCCAGAAGATATCTCACTACTGATGCAATTCTCTATCTATATAAAAGCCAAGTACGTCCAAGGATGGAATACTGCTGCCATATCTGGGCAGGAGCTGCTAAAAACAGCCTATCCTGCCTTGACAGAGTACAAAATAGACTTCGTGACTTAGTGGGGGATGTCCTTTTCTCTACCTTGCAACCTCTCTCTCACAGAAGAGACGTTGCGAGCCTTTCTTTGTTTTATCGTTATTTCCATGGCAGGTGCTCGTTTGAACTCCAATCCCTGGTCCCCCTTCGCCAATCTTTCACGAAAAACACCCGTCTAGCCGAATCCACTGTGAAAAATTTTCCCCACTCTTTATCTGTGCCTAAATCAAAACGTGGATTCGATGAACAAAGCTTCTTTCTTAGAACTGCACGCCTGTGGAACTCTGTTCCGTCTGCTTGCTTCCCACCTGACTACAACTTGGATGTCTTCAAGTCCAACGTTAACAAATTCCTAATAAACTGCCCCCTTAAGTAAACATTTCATCAAATATCCACACTAACGTAATGTACTTGTAATAACCCTTATCCCTGAGTGGCTTCCGGGCCTTGATAAGTGGTGACCACTGTGTAAAAAAAAAAGTACAAATATGGTGGCTTCATTCAGTCTTGACAGACTATGTATGCCCACTGTAAGGGTGCCTGCGCGTGAATGTTTTTTTTTTTTTGTGTGGCAAGAGCTGCGCAACTTCCAACTACACCTCTCCTGATTCGACATTGTTGAATACCAGTGGCAATGGAGGTTCAGGACGACTGGAAACAATGCCGATATAAGCGGAAAGCATATACAGCGCCTAAAATTCACAAATGGTCACTCATCTGGTATTAGCCGAGCTCAACTTCAGTGATCTGACCAGAACCTGTGTGTTAACGTGATTATGCCATATACACATTTATATAGGCACCGCCAAAAATGGCCGCAAAATCAAGTTATTGTTGTTTTTTAAAACGAAATTACGTTTATTAAAATCCATTATTTCTGAGTAACTTTTTTTTTCCAGAAAGATAAAACCCTGAATTTTATCATATAGAAAACAGAATAATGTAAAACTTTTTCTACTATTTTTAATTCAATTTTAAATGTTAAATTTTCCCAAAAAGTTAACAATTGACATTTTTTGTCTTGCACAAAAAACGTACTTAAATATTAAAAAAAAAGGGTTTTTGAAATAATTAATTAATTTAGTTATTGTCTAACTAAGATTTAGGATGATTTTCTAAGAGAATATGCAAAAATATTATAATATAAGTACCTGAATTTCAAATAATTCCACTTATTCATATAGGTAACCAGATATTCGCGTTGACGTAGAGTTCAGATCGACTCTGTTTACGTTTTCGTCTGAAACAAAGCAAACTATGGAAGACCAAACAGGCCAAAAAAAACTTATTTTTCAGTGACGAAAATTTCAATGTATTATTAAGCTGAGGCTGGCCAGTACCAGATGGGTGACCATTTGTATGCGTTTGGTTTTTAATGTGTGTGGGGGCCAGACTCCCCAAAATGGGGGGGGGGCAATTTAAAGCAGAATAAAAAAAAATTATTTCAGCGCGTTTGGTCCACCATAGTCAAAGGCGGCAAACGTTTTCAAACGGGATCGAAAAAAAAGATGCTATTTTTAACACAAAGGGCACAATATTTATCGAATTTTTTTTTTGGGTATCGATTATTCAAAGCATGCCCTGTTTAATAATGGTCATGCATTATTCGGCTCGCTAAAAAAAAATTGTTAATTTATTTATCAAAAATTTTAAAATAGCTTTTTTCGTATAAATATTAAAAAAATTTTTTTTTTGTTTTGCTTAACTTAAATTAATTATTTTACTTAACATATTCACCGAATTTCACACTTCAAAACTCAAAAGCGGGATAATTAAACACAATCGAAGTTCTGATATTCAGACGTCAAAATAAGGTATGCAAACAATTTTTTTTTTTTTTTTTTTTTTTTTGAATCTATAATTCTGTCCCTTACAACACAATATGTTGATTTCAGTCTCAGATGATTATTTTAAGCATATTTGTTCCCACTTCAAAACAAGGGGGGGGTTTGTAAGCAAAAAAAAAATATATATATAAATATCGTTTATGAAAAATAAGTACACTGTTATAAAGTTCATTCTTCTCCTAATCATCGCTGAAAATTTCGTATTGATCGGATAATTACCTGATTTTTGGTAGATTTTTAAAAAGACGGTCCGTCAAAAAGTACTGACCTGCCCCCCCAGTTTTGGCGGTGCCTACATTTATACCTACAGACACATGTGTTTCGTTATTTCGCAATCGTCAGTGTTACTAGTCGGGAAATTCGAACCCAAGTACAAAAATCCATTTGCGAGGACGTTATCTCTAAGCTACCTCAACCACGAATCAAGGGAAATTAACTAATCACAAATGCCAAACACCGGCACAACGATAAGACAGTCAATAGTGTTCAAATAACCGGAAATCGTGAACTTCTCACAAGGTCAACCGCCTTTTTATTTCCAAGGCAGCGTTTAATAATAATTTATATCTATGTAGATGATGTGGCAAATTACAGCTTTGAACTTGTGATTTGATTTACAGGCGTTTAAACAGAGCCAGGTGTTTAATAAAGCCTGTTCCGTGTATTTCAGTGACCCGTCTTTTGCATTTGAAATAAAGCAGATCACAGGAGACTTCTGATGTTATGGGAAAAAACGTATCGTAATATGCCTATCTTATGGTCATTATAAAACCCTAGCATCGTAAACGCAAAATCTCTAGAAACAATTCTAAGATCTGATCGCCTCTTCTATCATTGATGAAAAATCTGTTAGTTGAAATATACTGTTTTTGAAGAGGGACACGTGACTATTCGCAAAATAGTCCGAGAGGTCAAGATCAGTACGGAGTTTGTAGGATCTATCAATGATGACCATTTTCATATACATAAATTTTCTGCCATGGATTCCCAGGTTGCTGATATATTTCTTGAAGCGTGGGATTGAATTTAGAAATATGCCAAGAAGAGGAATCAATGTTAAAAAAAAAAAAAAAAAAAAAACTTATGCGGGAAGTTAATACTAAAATGGGCGATAATCTGGGACTTTCAGGTGCTGTATGTGCTCTCGGCTTATCTCGGCCTTGTTTCCAGTCAGTCTTGAGCCTCTCCTTACCACTGGATCCAAGTAGTGCCGATTCAGAAAAGGTGTGCTTGGTGATTGCGCAACACTGCCTCATAATTACACGCGCAGCTACTCTTACAGGGGAGTCGATTGTCTCTTGAGACTAAACGAAGTCATCAACTGATAGAAAATAATCCAAAAATTTTCAAAGAATATCAGTAACAAACCTTGACGAGATGGAGGATCATAATTTGCTCCTCGTTTGATTCTCTCTTTTTTTATGTTATTTGCACACTCTTTAACTTCATACATTTTATAACCAATACGGGTATATTGAAAGGATTAGCTCCCAATAGGTTGTTATATTTTAGTGACTTCCTTTTTCATAACGGTAACGGAGCAAATTAGTTCACCGTGAAATTACTTTTATTTTTATTGTTATTTCTTTTTCAGATTATTTTGCAAATATGAATATGGTTTGAATTAGTCAAATTTGAATTCTTTTAACGCTGTAATATTCTATTTTCGATACACTATTGCCATATTTAATTTGCCCAGTCATAAAATACGCTTAAATATGATACTTTAATCCATGCGGATTTCGTATTTATTATTACAAAAACAATTTTACATTGATTATTATATTGTGCCAATATTTGGCAGCGATTTCCAAAGTTAAAAATAAATATATGACTTGGGTGCTATCAGCTAGAATCGAAAACAAAACATTTAGGTCTCCAGCGGTATTCACTAGCATCTGATCCAAAGCTACATGCCTATCAAAACTTTACAAATTAATACAGTAAAAATATGGATGCATAATTGCGCATGCGTACATATAAGTAGTCTCACGCCTGTTATATTTCAATTTTTCAATTTTGACCCCATATAATTCTTTTCTGACTAAAAAACAAATCGAACTCGTTTGATAGGTTCAAATATCTCATATGGTGAGTTTCAAGTCTGTGAACCAAAAATTGACAGTAGTTTGGTAGAGACCGTTTCTCACACGGATAGGAAATGTCAGTTTTATAATCTATACTCATTATTTTAAATTCGCACTGTTTGATTTTATTGAAAATATACATTCCCTTGACCGAAAGGGACAGTTCCCCTCTCCCCGTAAAAAAATCGAACGAATTGAGATAGAGAGCAGTTATCAGAAAACAAAGATATATATATATATATATATATATATATATATATATATATATATATATACATACATACATACACACACACACACATTGATATTGATTAATATTTATAAGATACTTTAATCTTAAAGTTGAATCCTGTCTGGAAAGTGAAACAAAACAGCAGGCAATGTTTACAATTTACGGTCGTTAGAACACCGACTGCTTTACTGGTATACACGCATTCAGCATTTATAGGTGCTTAATCTCTTAATTCTTGTATTAATTGGTGCTGGCCTAGGGATAACATCCTAGCCAATAAAATCAAAGATGACTTTTTAGCTGGGATCGAATCCCTCGATCGCAGTAATTGTCAATTCTTGCACTGATGATTGCGAAAACATAGAACGCTAGTGTTTGTATGTATAAAATTATAATTTGTGTGTGTGTGTTTATATATATATATATATATGCACACATATATGCATACACACACACTTTTTATCTGTTTTCAGCAGTGATATGTCGCTACACATTCATGAGCAGGTTTCGGTCAGCCAGTAACTAGTAACTACATAGACCTCTTCTTGAGGAGAGGTCTCTACTTACTAGTAACTGGCTGACCGAAACATGCCCATGAATGTGTAGCGACATATTAATGCTTATGCAAAACAAAAAGTATACTTTGCCCTACTTCGGGATTGAGCACTCTTCTCTTAACCTTAAAACTTCATTGGTTGTTTTACCTCTGCAAAATATAAGCTAGAATTTTTATATAATTATTATTATTATTATTGTTTACTATAATAATTATCAAATACCAACGGATACTAGTGTTTCATCCTTTCGGGAATCATCAGTGCAGGGTGTCATGATTAACGCCAGTCGAGAGATGCGAACCCCGGCAACAGAAGTTATGTCTGGCTTCATTAGCAAGGACCCGAACCGTTCGGCTACTGTCAATCGCGAGAGATAGTGGAAATTTAAAAATTTATTCTTGTTAAATGTTTTTAACGCCAGTCAGAGTGATCTAATCATTATATGACGATCTGCGCGTATTAGCTAAGTTGACCGACTTTATTACAATTGAAAGTGCTCAACGATATATATATATATATATATATATATATATATATATATATACACGCACACACACATATATATATACACGCTTGTATGCGTGTTAAAATAATTATCTATATGTATTTTAAAATATTATCGTTTTTTGTTTAAGAAAATTAACCGGAGTCCTCGTAAGGGCATTAAGAAAAGAAACAGTAAAACAAATCACTAATGTCATATTGCAACTTCCTGTCGTTGATTTGGCATTTATAGATACTTAATTTCCCCTCTACTGTTGTCATTGTGACTGGGCTAGAATCTTCGGACTGAAGAAGCTAATGTTTAAAATATGGCAGCCTATTTTGGGAGTTAATCACTTCAACATACCCACCTAATCTGTAGGTTTTGAGACGCTAGTTTGGCGCGTCAAACAAGCGTAAAGACCGTCTTGAACGAACGTCACCTTAGCAAATCATTTATTTTATTTAATTATCATACAGCAACTGAAATATGCTTAAAACGACGAGCATTTACGCGTGTAAGTTCGAATTACCATTTACCTGCAAGAAGCCAAGACGGACCAAAAGGAAGGAGAACACGTGCGCTAGCCTTGGAGAAGTCCTCCCACTACGACTGCAACTGACTTCTTTCCGTAAAATGTTATAGCATCTGCACTGCCAACTACAGTCGTAAACAAATAGTTTTAGTTTTGTTTACTGAACCGCAAGTTTATATTTTCACGATAATTTTACTTGATAAAAGATTACGTACAGTCACTGTATACGCTATGCAAACGTTATGTATATAGTCGTCTAAAGTCAACTGTACTGCCACAAATAAAGAAATAAAATGAGATCGTGTTGCAAACAATTGTAGAATCTTCCATATATCTAAATTATCTAGATGCACAAAATATTTTTTATTCGCTATTTACAAAAAAAAAAAAAAAAAAAAAAAGAAAAGAAAAAAAGAAAAAAGTTTAATTATCATAATTAACCTGTGATTGTGTATATCTGTGTAGAGGGAGGCTATTTTTATAAACAGTGAAAATGAATATTTGACTTTTGCGATTTTATTTACCAAGGCAAACTTTAAAAGTAGAATGCGACAAAAATTCTCGAATAGGCATAAAAAATGATTTTATGTTATCTTTTTTATTATTATAAATTAAAAGAGTAATCATATCGAGTAACAATCGATTTGGTATTACGCATGTAAAGTGGAGTACATCACGTTTGAAATATGTCAATAGTATATGAATATGCGAAATCACACGACATCAGGTCAAATTCGGTCGCCATCTTGTTTTGATTACGTTTATTTACCATAATGTTGGCATTTAAAACGTGCTTTACTCAAGTTTGCATGCGTAATACTTAATAGATTTTAAATTGAAATTATTCTTCATTTAATAATTTACAGTAGAACCCCGAGATACGGTGGTCTTAAGATACGTTTTTTTTTCAGGTTACGATGTGGAATACGATGTTTTCCCGCCCCCTTGGTTAGGTATTTGCCATACCTTACGGTGTTATTTATATTATTTGATTATATACATATGTATTATATACTGTAATGTATTTTGTTACTAATTTTTAATGCCGTATCCCGGGTTTATACTGTATTTGAGGGGGGGGGGAATCAATAAAACCATTTTTATGCTTATACGGATTTTTTTTCGCATTCTGCTCTGGTCATGATATTCAACATTTTCCCATCCCATGTTAAAAAATGTTTTTCCATGTTATAAATATGAAAACGTTTTAGAATTATAATGCATTTTTAAAACGTGATATTAGTTTAAAGTTTAAAAAAAAAATATCTATAAAATCGTCTAAAAGATATTTTGCCCGGACGCTGAATGGTTGATAATGTTTTGGAGGTTTTATTCCGTCCTACGTTGTTTACATCAAAAAGTCAAGAGTTCGAATTCCAGTCGTGACATTTACTCAGCCTTTTCATCAATCATTTTATTTCCGAATTATCAAAAATACATCTCATAGAATTATTTCGTTTTTACGAGTAGGATTCGCTCTTTAATTTTATCTACCCCCTTCTCACTAAACAACGATATTGTTTGGATTTCCAAGACAAACTTGGGCCTTTTGGCTAGGACCAGTGTGTATTTTAATATTAGCCCATCTGTTTTGGATCTGTGAAGGACAAATAACCCCAGATTGAGACAATTTATAAAAAAAAAAATGTTTGCTCGAATCTAGAGTGCCCGTTTTTTGTTATATATATATGTATATTTGTGAGGAGGGGGAATGAATTTTCCCAAACATTAAACACCCACCTTGTGTCTAATCGCCCTTGTGGGGGAAGAAAATTATGTGGGGAGATGTTTTCCGTTTAATCTGCAGCACTTAACATTTACAAGACGACTCTCTACTCATGAAATATGCCAGAGTGGAAAATTAATAAACGTCACTGATCATAATTGAAGCGAAGAAGGATGGGGAAGGGGTCCTATTCACAACATGAATAGAAGATCAAAACAATACAGTACAGAAGCGACTCTATATGAGACATTTCCGCTCGGTACACAACCACTGTACATGTAATGCCGACCATAATATTATATAACCTATTTTACTTTTATAACGCTAAAAGGATTACATTTGTTTAGTTCACAGCACTCGTCTTATTACAACCATTATCAATAAATTTCCTTATTCTCTATCTGGGCCTAAAATTAAATGAAGATTCCATGACAAAGTTTATTTCCTTGAATTGCTCGTTTGTGGCACAATATCGCAGGGCTGTTTCCTATCTGACTACTATATTGTTTGTTTTCAAGTTCTATGTAATCAAGTTTTGTTGAGCCGTTCTTTTAATCAAATCCTACCGAATTTCTACCATTAGAAATCATCACTGAGGTTTTTCTCGAGTGGCCTTGATAAGCGGTAACCCTCGAGTATTCTTCAAGTCGGAGTTCATTTACGAATGAGTTTTTTTTTTCCACAAAATAAATAAATATTATATCTATATTTCTCGTTGTAGGGGGGGGGGCAAGTGACTAGACACTAAAAACAATGTTTGATATTATTTTTGACAAAAAAAAAAAATAAATAATAAAAAAAAATAAATAAAAAATATTCGTACTTTTGATAAATAAATACGTACCGTGGTATTTATCTTTTATAGATAGGATTTTAAAGTTAAATTCGGGTTTTATTTATTAAACTAGGAGTTCATCGCGGCCTTGCTTGGGCCCTATGTACTGCTGATAAAGTGTACTCACATGTAGGGCAAGTTATGTAAGATTTTAAATGTTTAGACCAAAATTTGTCAGTAATTTCGTAGAGGTCGCAGAGGTGAATTTTTTTTTTAACTTTGATCACGATTGATCTCTGACCATTTATTATTTTGGTCTCAAATCAAAATACAAAGTTTTAGTCATGTCCCAGCAGTTTGCTAGACACCGCAAAGGTCAAATCTTTTGAACTTTTATCCCTTGGCAGCTCAAATTTTCGACCCAAACCGATTAAAAGGCTTGCCCCATTTATGTAAAATTTCAAATGCTTAGTCTAGGAATCCTTGAGTAATATGATAGAGACCGAAGAGGTCAATTCTTTTAAATTTTAACCCCAATTTTGATCTTTAGCATTTATTATTTTGAGCTCAAATCAAATTAAAAAGCTAGATCCATGTCCAAGTAATCTACATGTGAAATTTTAAGTGTTTAGACCCAAAAATTGGCGAAGGAGTTTGATAGAGTTTTAAAGGTCAAATCATTTAACTTTGACCCCTTGACAGCCAAATGTATGGCCGAAAACCGATTAAAAAGATTTTACCAAATCTCAATACCCCTTATGTCAAATCTCGAGTCTCTAGACTGAAAATCGACAGCGATATTTGGTAGGGAAATGTACACACACACACACACACACACACACACACACACACACACTTTCATAGATATATAGATTATCAGTACAGAATAAATATAAAACGTCTTCCCTCGTCATCTTAAGAATAGAATATTAAATAATAGCGTTATTGTTTCAGCACGGTCCGTATTCTGCGTATGAAAATTCAGAAATATTCAAGGTTTGATATTTGTAACAAATTATGTTGTTTTAAAGTAACGCATGCTTTTAATGGAAATTTAGATGGTTGCGGGCACTTTTCTGTTCCATACGATTTCCTTCTAATGTTAACACGCCCTTGATTAGCTCGCACTAAATTAGGCATTGCCTCATTTCACAATAGAAATCCAAATAGCAACAAATGATAACAAATAGATTAAAGGAAAAGAGTTTTCACCAGAATTATTTAACAAAAACAAAAGCGAACATGCCACACCTTGGAAACTGGTCTTTCGATTTCGATGCTTAGAAAGAAAAAAGGGGGCTACGACGAAATCATGTTTCGAAACGAATAAATGCCAAAGTTTTGTTCCACCTTTCTTAAATATATTAACTTTAAAATTTAATTCTCTGATACAACATAAAATAAAAATTTGAAATACCATATATGTGTGGGTGCATATATGTCTACTATAATATAAAAGAAAAAATGTGTGTGTGTGCGCGCTCGAGAGTTCATTCCCTATAGGCTCGGAAACGGCTGGTTCGATAATTTTGAAATTCCACACGAAGTACTTGATGTCTCTGGGAGTGTTCCTATGTAGGTTTTGTACGAAATGTGTCCCATAATTATCGGAAATCGATACTCGAAAACAAATCCTATTAAAGAAGGAAGTTCGATTTTGACCAAAGTTAACACTTTTATACAACCTAACATCACAAGCGCATTTAAGAATTTTTTTTATCACCGCACAGGCAGAATGGTTCAGCCTATAGAATAAAGTAAAGCTTCTTTTATAATGTTTCTGTTTAGAGCATAATTTAACCATGATACTTGACTTTTGCATTTTAAACTTTAAGTGAAATCTTTAGTTACTTCTCGGCTCGCTCATTCTTATAACTTTTTTATATGCCCTCGAGATGATAAAATCTAAGATTTAAGAAACGACTCGGCGTGTATCTTTAAATGGGCAACTTTTACGCGCGATTTTCGTCATATTTATTGGCCCACGCATTGTGTCATTGGTTTTTCGGTATAAAAAAGCTAAACTGAAAAAAAAAAAAAAAAACCTCGGCGGCACTCTCAATGTCAGTGAAAACCGTTATATCAGACAATTGCTATTTTGCCCCCCCCCCAACAAGTTGGTTAGAGAAAAAATACCCCTCCCCCCAAAAAAAACAGTCTTGTAGAAATAGTTAACTGCGGAATAGCGTGATGCTTGACTTCAATTTGAACTCATTCACTTTTTAATCGCTAAAGTTAACGTCCTACATTGCCTCCGTCGCCATAGCGCAGTTCGAGCCTACCTGCCACAACCTCCTTATTTTTCTTTTACACCTACAAAATATATTTTCCCCATTTTTAAAATCGCTGTTTTTTATATTCTTGTTTTATTTTTTTAAAGTTTAACAACCTTTTTTTTTTTTTTTTTTTTTTTTTTTTTTAGATTTAAACAAAAATTAAAGTTTACATTATTAAAGTCTCCATTTTGTTCCGCTTTACCCCCCCCCCAAACACACACATACCTCCAAACACCCAGGCAACGCCGGGTACCCTCGCTTGTCTAGAATATAAATCTCACTTGTCTGTTTAAATGTATGTATGCATGTCTGTATGTCTCGCAAAAACTTTCGACAGAGACGACGGATTTTCACGAGATCGGTGTCGTTTTGAAGCTCGACCCTTCGGACGACAAATATCGAAATATTCTCTTAAAATTTTAATTCCTTGACTCTGAACTAGGCACTTATCTACAGGGAGAGGGCCACTTTTTCGACGATAATTTCGAAAGTAATCGCTTCTTTTCGATTGTTCTGCTTTAATTTAAACCTACGTCACTTCCGGTTTGGCGATGGGCGCAACAGCTAACACAACTTTATTTTCCTCCTTCGCAGTACGGGTTCGAGCTTGCCTGCCTACTAGCCCCCTTTTTTCTTTTGCTCAACACACACCTCCAAACGCCGTGCACTCAGGCTTGTATTCTATAAGTAATATTTTGAATTGTAACAAATATTAAGCTTAATAAAAGTGAATTTTCCCAGTTAGAGCATTTGTATCATTAGTTGTCATAACAAAATCAGAGAGATGAAAGTAATTCAGCCATAATGTTTTTTTTTAAGCAGACGTCCGAATTTTCATTATATTATGTCTTGCACGCATTTCGTTGAATAGCGAAAAGATCATTAAAGCCTCTTCAGGGACGAATCGATCTTACTAGAAAATACTAGAATGTTTATCATATTAAATGAAAAAGAATTTGCAGAAGAATAAGAAAAATGGAGATATGTAAATTCTGACCAAAAAAATTTTAAAAAAAAAGAACACTTATTATAGTATTGTAGACACTCACACTTTGAGACTTTTAAAAAATATTTTTTGTTTTTAATACAAAATGCGAAATCTGGAGAATATGCTTGCTTTTTCTGAAATTCAATATGGCGACATAAGATATAACCCACGTTGTTTGGAATCTAATTAATTTTTTATGGTGGGTGCTAATAAAAACTGCATTAAATGCTTTTTTTTTTTCAGCTTTATAGATCTCCACTTTTTCTTCTCCAAATTCTATTTTTTTTTATTCCATATAAACATTGTAGCAGTTTTTGAAGAGTATCCATGAGCATCCAGGTAGTTATTTAGTGATCAATCGCTTATAATGAAATACGTGAAAGGCGTAATATAATTAAAATTCAGACATCTGCATCAAAATATTAGTGTGAATTCCTTGTTTTGGTTAATTAAAAAGATAGCTAATGATAGATATATTAGAAAAAAAAGAGAATAAAAGTATGAGTAATATTAAGAAATCCTACTTTGAAGAGGATGATCAATACTGTAGATTGGGTGTTATTTGAATTACATTTGTTCATGGATTTTACTTTCCATTTCTACAACCAGATTACAAAACCTTAATTTCTTAAGTTCCAGTTTTATATTGCTTCAGATTTTTTCTACATTCTTTCTCTGATGAGAAAATGGAAATTTTCGAAACTCTATGGAATAGGAAATAACTGCTATTATGTTCCTTTTTACCATTTGACGATGATATAAACAATGTATCTGTTATCCATCGTCAATCAATTGTTTTCGTTTATATATATATATATTATATAACTACTTCATTTACTCACATAAAATTAATATACGAAAGTATAGATTTATGCGTAAATTTTAAGTATTTACTTCAAAAGTGCTCAATACGTAGGTAGAGCTAGTTAGTAATTTATAAAAATATATATGGCGATTAAGCTACACTGAATATTCTGCGTTTCATCCACTATAGGATTCGTCAGGCTTATGCGCATAAGCCTGACGAATCCTATAGTGGATGAAACGCCGAATATTCAGTGAGCTTAATCGCCATATATATATATATATATATATATATATATATATATATATATATATATATATATACGAGAATAATGGAAATAGTATTCTGACAAAATAGAGAGATAAAACAAGGAACAAACCAAGTTAGGTGTTCATCAACGTTTCGTCTTTATTGCGATTCTTTATCTGGGTGAATGAATTAAGATAAAAAAACTCCGGTACAATTATATATATATATATATATATATATATATATATATATATATATATATATATATTGTACTGGAGTTTTTTTTATCTTAATTCATTCACCCAGATAAAGAATCGCAATAAAGACGAAACGTTGATGAACACCTAACTTGGTTTGTTCCTTGTTTTATCTCTCTATTTTGTCAGAATACTATTTCCATTATTCTCTTATATATATATATATATATATATATATATATATATATATATATATCTGCAAACACAGTTTTGATCATTCTAAATTTTCAGATTTATTCTTTAAACAGTTTCTAATAAATTAATATTCCGTATTATACATTTGTAATTTGTATTTTTGTATATATACGCAATAGTTTCATCGATAGTAAAAAGTTTAATATCGTCGAGATGATAAGGATAAATACTACACTTTGATCTTAGCCAAAACGCCAATTTAGTTCAAAATTTTCTTTGGCATGGAGATGATGTCCTATTTTTTTTTTTTTTTTTTTTTTTTTGCAGGGTCGAATATCATTTTTGGACAAGAAAAACTTTTGATTTCTCTAAAGCAACCATCACGAAAATATGGCAGAGACCATTAAAAAAGGGTCATGTCAAATGGACGATGACTTCGTATCATTTGGATTTTCCGGACAATTGTTCTCGTCATTCATATTATATCGACTGAAACGTTGTGAATGTGACACTCAAGATGAGAACAGTAGTCCGAAAAATTCGAGTAATATGAATAACTGATCCTCATCTAAAAATAAATTCAGAAACGAAAGACGACGACAAAAAAAAAAATCTTGTTTAATCTAATGAGGGTGGATAGTATAGTATACTGTCGTCATAAGACAGTCCTTCCAGTAATTACCTTATTCTTTGAGGAAGAAATAATGTAGTATCTGTTTTTATTATGTACATGGAGGGATGTAGTGCAATATCTTCTGTTGTCATACTCGCAGGCATTACCTTCTTTATTTGACGATCCTCCCAGGTACTACCTCCTCTATTTTGGAGAGGTAGTGTAGAATAAATTATTTTGTCATCAAACTGTTCTACCGGGGATTACCTCCATCTTTGGGGAAGGAGCAGTATAGTACATGTTCGTTCCTTATGATGCTGTTCTTTCAGGATGATCATCACATAAGGAGGTAGTATTACATCTATTAAGTTGTTATCAGGTATTTACTGGGGATGGGGGGAGAAAGCCGTAGTGTTCATTTTCCATGATACCATCCTTTCAGACATTACCCCCTCCTCTGGGGAGAAGTCTAGTACGTTTTCGTTCACCATGATACTATCCCCTCAGTCTCACAAAATTATGCGACCGGAGGAAGGATATATATCAAACCAAAAATCGAATAGAACATACGAGAACACATTGACGGACAAAGAAACAAAGTTAAAGAATAACATACTAAATTGAGAGTTTTATTATTTAAACGTGCCTGAAAGAACTCTTGCGTATTAATTCTTAAAAAGACGAAAGAAAGAACAAAGCGCACAACCTACTTAAAATATTTTTACCTGTGTTCCTATTTTCGTCATCTAACTTTGTTAGAAAGTCCTATGCTCAGCACTACTAAAAAACAATGCAATAAGTCATAAAGAAATGCATTATACACGTAAAATGTTGGGATTCAAACTCACCAGGGAAAATATAGTCGCCATCTTTATAAACAAGTAGAGTTACGTTCTTAACTCCGTTCTCAAACTCATTTTTTTTTTGTTAATTGGCAGACAGAGTCATTCTAAGGTTGGACGGTAAAACAGTTTACCGGCTGTAAATTTTGCAAACAAAAAAGTGGTAAAAATGTTGTTTCTCTTTAATTATCCTTAAAAATTCTTCCATATTCTTTAAGAAAACTATAAACGTCACTTACCGCCTTTCATCTTGTTATAATATATATCTATATATCTATAAAAGTGAACGTGTCTGTGTTTGTGTGTGTGTGTGTGTGTGTGCGTCTCTGTGTGTACATTTCCCTACGCAATAACTGTCAATTTTTAGTCTACAGACTCGAAATTTAATATACAGGGTACTGAGATTTGGGAAAATCTATGTGATCGGGTTTCCGTAAGAAATTTGGCTGTTAAGGGGTCAAAGTTCAACGATTTTATCTTTGAGAACTTTACCAAACTCATCCGACAATTTGGGGTCTAAACACTTGAAATTTTAGATATAGGTTCCTTGGGCATGGATCTAACTTAATAACGTAATGTGAGCCCAAAACAATAAATGTTAAAGGGTCATTATAGGGGTCAAAGTTTAAAAAATTGACTTTTTTTTTTGCTCAGCATACACCTCCAAACACCCGGGCAACGCCGGGCACCAATGCTAGTATATATATAAAAGCAACTACATATTTCCGGCATAAGTTTTCATCTTGGCGTTTCACATATACAAATTGAACTTGATGGAAATTACAGTTTAATGTTATTTTGTTTTATCTGGTTTAAAAATAAAGATACTTGTAAGGAATAGGCCCCAAAGGATCTCAATTTTAGCGAGTCAGATCCAAGCATTAACGGAGCATCTCTAGCCAATGCTGGAAATATCTAAAGTATTTTGAAAGCCATCTTTTTCTTAGAAGCTACGAATGTTTTAACTCTAATCCACCCCCTTTGTATGCCTAGTGTCGTTTGCTGTTTATATTTTCTCGCAGCTTTTAAATTGTAGACTACTTCGGCATTTTCAGGACTAACTTGGAATTGTCCGCCAATAATCATGTCAATAAAGTCAATAAGTATGTCAACATACAGATGTTTGAGTGAATTCACTGCTTGATTATGATTGAAAACGAGTAGGTTTAATTCAATGGATTTTTAATTTTTTTATTTTATAGTTTTAAGAAATAGATAACACAATATTAAGTGTTAGGTTCGTGTAGACCGTTAAAACTTCTTTCGCCCAGATTACTTTTTGACCCTCGCCGTTTCTTGAATACCTCTTCCTCCCTACTTCATTAATAAAAAAAATATCAAAAGACAAAGTCATCCACAATTTACTGACATAGTTTCAATGTTGTTTTATAAACAACTATATAAAAGAATCGAAAAAAATATGGTGAAGGTAAAGCCATATGTTACGTATGAGTTTTCTTAAAATAACGTTACTATTTAGAAATCCATTCTTAACACAAGTATGGGGGTAATTATTCTGCATCTTTGTTGTAAGATTTTGATGAGCCTTAATTTTCTACGTGATGACCATAAGGGAATGCAGGCTACAGCATATTTTTTAGCATAACCAGATCAGGGTTACACGCCATTAGATTCGGAAAGATTTGTAAGTGTATCTTGTGTAGTTTCTAACTTTAACCAAACACACGCATGCCCGCGGAAATATATAGAAAAAGAGATTTAGTAATAGTAAATAATTAGATAAACATACATTACGGCAAGTATGTTGGCAAATTCCGGCAGGTGCGTTCAAATAAGAAAAGAAATGGCAAAATTCTGCTATTTATAGAATGAATGGCCAACTTACATCCTCCCCTCAAACAAAAAGAAGAAAGAAAATGAAAAAAAGAAAAAAAAGATAAAAGGAAAAAAAAGGAAAAGGAAAAAGGAAAAAAAGAAAAAAGGAAAAAGGAAAAAGGAAAAAAAAGGAAAAGGAAAAAAAGGAAAAAGGAAAAAAGAAAAAGGAAAAAAAAGGAAAAAGGAAAAAAAAGAAAAAGGAAAAAAAGGAAAAAAAAGGAAAAAGGAAAAAGAAAAAGGAAAAAAAAGGAAAAAGAAAAAAAAAAGGAAAAAGGAAAAAAAGGAAAAAGGAAAAAAAAGGAAAAAGGAAAAAAAGGAAAAAGGAAAAAAAAGGGAAAAAAAGGAAAAAAAAAGGGAAAAAAAGGAAAAAAGGAAAAAAAGGAAAAAAAGGAAATAAAAAGGAAAAAAAGGAAAAAAAGAAAAGAAAAAAAGGAAAAAAGGAAAAAAGAAAAAAGGAAAAGGAAAAGGAAAAAGGAAAAGGAAAAGGAAAAAGGAAAAGGGAAAAGGAAAAAAAGGAAAAAGAAAAGGAAAGGAAAAAAGAAAAAAGGAAAGGAAAAAAAAAGAAAAAAGGAAAGGAAAAAAAAGAAAAAAGGAAAGGAAAGGAAAAAGAAAAGGAAAGGAAAGAAAGGAAAGGAAAGGAAAGAAAGGAAAGGAAAGGAAAAAAGGAAAGAAAGGAAAGAAAAAAGGAAAGAAAGGAAAGAAAAAAGGAAAGAAAGGAAAGAAAAAGGAAAGAAAGGAAAGGAAAAGGAAAGAAAGGAAAGGAAAAAGGAAAGAAAGGAAAGAAGAAAAGGAAAGGAAAAAAGGAAAGAAAAGGAAAGGAAAAAAGGAAAGAAAAGGAAAGGAAAAAGGAAAGAAAAGGAAAGGAAAAAGGAAAGAAAAGGAAAGGAAAAAAGGAAAGAAAAGAAAGGAAAAAAGGAAAGAAAAGGAAAGGAAAAAAGGAAAGAAAAGGAAAGGAAAAAGGAAAGAAAAGGAAAGGAAAAAAGGAAAGAAAAGGAAAGGAAAAAAGGAAAGAAAAGGAAAGGAAAAAGAAAAGAAAAGGAAAGGAAAAAGAAAAGAAAAGGAAAGAAAAAAGAAAAGAAAAGGAAAAAAGAAAAGAAAAGGAAAGGAAAAAGAAAAGAAAAGGAAAGGAAAAAAGAAAAGAAAAGGAAAGGAAAGAAAAAAGGAAAGAAAGGAAAGAAAAAAGGAAAGAAAGGAAAGGAAAAAGGAAAGAAAGGAAAGGAAAAAGGAAAGAAAGGAAAGGAAAAAAGGAAAGAAAGGAAAGGAAAAAGGAAAGAAAGGAAAGGAAAAAGAAAGGGAAGGAAAGGAAAAAGAAAGGGAAGTAAAAAAGAAAAGAAAGGAAAAAAGAGAAAGAGAGAGAGAGAGAGAGAGAGAAAAAAAGAAAAATGAGAAAAAACGAGAAAGAAAAATGAGAAAAAAAGGACAGAAAGAAAACGAAAAATGAGAGAAAGTAGGAAAGAGAAAGTAGGAAAGAGACAGTAGGAAAGAGAAAAGGAAAAAGGAAAGAAAAAAGAAGAAAGGAAAGAAAAAAAGAAGAAAGGAAAGAAAAAAAGAAAAAAGGAAAGAAAAAGACAAAAGAAAAAGAAAAAAAAAGAAAAGAAAAAAGAAAAAAGACAAAAGAAAAAGAAAGAAAAAAATAGAAAAAGAAAAAACTGGGTAATGCTAGAAAATAAGAATAAGGTTGAGGAAGGGCTAAATAAATTCACGAGGAAAGCCAAACAATATTTTTTGTGTTGGAGCATTTTATTTGAAAGTTAACAAAAAACAAAAATACCAATTATCGATTTAAGAATTTTAGATTCTAAAAAATTAAAGTAAGGAGAAAAGTCGAGAAATAAAAACAAAACAAAAAATCCACTAACATTTAAACTTAATATTCACATTTATTCTTTAAAGTCCAAGTTAAAAATAAAGTAAAATAGAATTTAAAGAACATAAACAAGTACAAAACAATACAAACAAGATTGAAAAAATTTTTTTCGTTATTTAATGATTTATGTGCTTCTACAGAATTTGAACGAAACCAAACGGGCTTTTGATGAATAACCTTAATAAAATCTGCTGAAATACACAAATATCAGACAAGCGAAGCGAAGCGCCTATACGTAACTTTAACATCGACTTTGGGGGGGGGGGGGGCACTAATGCAGAATACGAACCATGCTATTTTTCGATAGCATTTAAGTTAAATTCAATTTTTACAGTATTTTTAGTATATTAAATTATGAAAGTACAGAATAGTTTTAAAAAATAGAAAAACAAACTCCCTTCATGTTAAGAATGGGTTTCTAAATAAATAACATTATTTCAACACGGTCCGTATAAGCATGTTTGTTTGGTTTTGTGCAACTATGTTACTGCGCTGAAATAATAAACGTTATTATTTAGAAAAACATCGTTAACATGGGAGGGGAGGGTGCTTTGGTAACTATTCTGTACTTTCACCTAACAATTTAATAAACAAATATATCGTAAAAATTGAATCTAATTTGAAAATACTACTTTAAAAAATAGCACGGTAACAGATGTAAAGCAGTTTTTTTGTTTTGTTTAATTATTAATCGACTAATGAATGAAAAAAAACCTAAAAGAATTTCTTTGATTTATATATATATATATATATATATATATATATATATATATATATATATATATATATATATATAAATCAATGTGTGTGTGTGTATTAATGTTGGGACGATTAATCTGGGTCGGAATCGGGAATAGAGTAAATCAGAACTTTTTTTAGGTATCGGAAATAATTGTGCTTTTCGATGCCAAAAACGATTCTTGCAATTGTCTATTATTTGGTTTGTTTTTATTTAAAAATTAATTTTCTATTACTGCTACTAAAGATGAAATGGTAAATGTGCACTAGTTTGAAGTTACAAACAAAATTTAAAGTGTGTTTTTACGTTCACAAAATATATCACATGGGGTTTTACGGTAATCTACAGAAAAACTACACTTTATCTATAAAAAAAAAAAAAAAAAAAAAAAATCGGAATCGGTACTTGTATCGGAATCATGCAAAACTTTGGAATCGTCCAATCCACTAATATATAAACAATACCATTTTGTATTATTTTTCTCTAAACCCCTCAGCCACCCAATGTGTCTTCAGTCGGGCAACACCGGATAAAAGAAACTATTACTGCGAAGAAAAAAAAAAAAAATTCTGTATTTTCGATTTGTAAATAATATTCTAGAAAACATCCGCATATCACGATTCGGTTTTCTCACGATATTTACCTATCTATACGAAATAAAAATTATTGGGATTATACGAAAGATCATCTTTGTATACCCAACGTTTCGGCCAATGAAGCAGAAGCACCCAACCTTTTCCAGGTGCTTTCTTTTGAACGGCAGAATAAAACAACGAAGATGAGGGTACTCATGCACCTATTGATCCGTGCTGAAATAATAACGTTATTACTTAAAAAGCCATTCTTAACATGGGGAGGGGAGGGTGTTTTGTACCTAGTCTATACTTTAATCTCACAATTGAATAATAAAAAAACATATAAAACTTTAATTACACTTGGAAATACGATTTAAAAAATAGCGCGGATCAGTAAGTGCATTACTGCATTAGCACCAAGGTGAGAATAGTAGTCCGAATAATTCGAATTCTGAATCCTTATCTAAAAAAAATTTTAAATCATTTTTTTGTTTGTTTGTTTGTTTTTACGCTATGGTACGGTTTCTTACTTTGAAATGAAATGGTTAATTTAAAATAAACGTATGAGTAAATAAGCGTTAACAGGCGTCTAATTAGGCTACGAGGAGTTAAGCAAGCACCTGGCAACAGGACTTGTGATCCAACCATACGCACGGCGCACCGCCGGTTTAAGAATCACGCACGTCGTGAAAAGAATCTCATGACGGAAAAAAGGAAGGAAACAAAAGGCAAGAACATGTAATACAACCACAAAAAAAAAAAAAAAAAAAAAATAATAAATAAATAAATAAAACTTACCTTCTCTCTGGTGTCGGCGTTGTCCTGATGCCACGAAATGGTAAAACCGACCACGAAAGAAGAAAAAAAAATCACGTAATAATGTGCCCAGTTAGTCCTTCCTTTCTTGGTAGAGTACTTGTAGTGTAGCGGTTGTTTTCCTATGCGAGGTTTTAGTACGGGGGGGCGTGGAGGGCCCTATTCGTCTTTAAAGGTATAGAAAGAACTCAACGTAAGAAGGAATGGTCTAGATAACCACCTTGGCACGAAAAGTAGGAGAGAAGGAGAGAGAGGGAGAACTAGAGAGATATGGACGGTAGAAAGGGAGAAAACAACGTGTTATTAACAACCGACTGAGAAAATAGACTTATAAATATGTTGCACGATTTTTAGGTGATCTACCGTTGGTTGGCAGAGAGGTGCCACTGTCTACCGAGTTGCATGTCCTTAGTTCTTCGCAAAGTTAAAGAGTAGCAGTAATAATAGTTGAGCTCACTTTTTTGTGTTGTTGCTAGAACACGCTCTCGCATCTATTTACTTCGTGTTTATTTTTTTGTTTTTTTTTTCTTCGTCAATAGCACCAGGAATTATTGTTATCGTTATTATTGTTCAATTATTCGGGTTTCACATCAGCGATATTTAATAAACAATTGAAGAAGAGTCGTAAGGTTAAACACACTGCCGACACCTTTCTTTTTTTTCCGTGGATCAAATAATGATACGCAAAAGAAAAGGTGCGAGATTACGGAGCAAAATGAATAAATAAAGCAAGAGAAATCGAAAAAAAAAAAATGATTTTTTTTTTTACAACGGGGTTATCATATATCAAGACCCGGGGGCCACTCGAGGATAAGAGTTAATGTGTGTATTCTAGTCATTGCGTAGAAATTGTTTGTGGTAGAAATTTGGTAAAATCAAATAATTTGCGAGGGCGGTTCAATAAGAACTTGTTTATGTTGGACTTGAAGACGACAATATTGTAGTCAGCTGGAAAGCAGGCCAGCGGAACAGAGTTCCACAGACGGGCAGTTCTAGGAAAGAAGTTTTGTTCATGGAATCCACGTTTAGATTTAGCCACCGATAGCGAGTAAGGGAATTTATTGATAGTGTTTTTGGCTAGATGAGTGGTTTTTTTTTTTTTGTTTTTGTTTTTTTTTTTCGAAAGATTGGCAGGGGAGGGGCATAGATTGGAGCTCAGTCAAACGCTTGCCATGAAAATAACGATAGAGCAGAGACAGGCTCGCAACGTCACTTCTGTGGAAAAGAGGTTGCAGAGAAGAGAAAAAGGCATCATCTACCAGATTACGAAGTCGGTTTTGAACTCTATCAAGGCAGGATAATGTATCCTATAAAAACTGGAGTCATCGAAAAACACAAGAAAAAATCTGTTTAGGCATAGAAACTAGTTTTATGTTGTGGTTATCTAATATATATATATATATATATATATATATATATATATATATATATATATATATATATGAGGAGTCATTTCTAATGAAAACCCAGTTAGTATTATGCACCTAAAATTGAGAAAATCAGGTTTGAAAAGTTTCAATGTTATGTGAAAGAACCTGAAACAAAACACAATGGCTACCGAATTTTACCTGATGTCGTGGCTATCTCATAACTAAACTGAGCGAAAACTGTTTTCTCAATTTCTGATGCATAATACTAACTGACTTTATAATGTAAATGATTCTTTATTTAGTAACAGACTTGCAGAAAGACCTGACAGATTGAATAAGGATAAAAAATGTTCCACTGTTCCATATTTTTATTGTCATCGAAATCAAAGAAATCTAGTTGAGGACTAATCACGGTGCACATGTTTTCCCACAGTGAGTTGACCGATAATACATTGTAGTCTACATTGCACTGTAGAGAACCTACTGTTGAGTTTATACAATTATTTTTATATATAATGGCTTGAATTAAAGTTTCAAATGCAAAAGTCAAGTATCATGGTTCAATTGTGCTTTGAACAGAAACATTCATTTCGAACGCACCTTTGTAATCTTGTAATACTGTTGGTTTTACATGCTGGACCTTTCTGCTTGTCTGGTAATAAAACTTTTCAAATGCATTTGTGATAGACCGCATAAGGCGTTAACTTTGGTCAAATCTGCTTGTTCCTTCTTTCATTGGATTATTTCGATTAATTATTATTAATACATATCGAAGACATTCCGATACAAAGCCTATCTAAGAACACTGCCAGATACATAAAGTACATTTGTATGAAATTGCATAACAATCGGCCCAGCTATTTTGGAGTCCCTAGGGAACTCTCTCTTTCTCTTTCTCTCTCCCTCTCTCTCTCTCTTTCTCTCTCTCTTACACACACACACACACACACAAAGTTCGTTTTATATAATAGACCCGAAATAGATAGATAGATCGATAGATGGATAGCTAACGAAAACAAAGCAACAAAACTACTGAAGTGATCTTTATAAATTGCCAGCTGACCATAAAATTAATTTACTTTTGTTAACGTCAACACTAACCCTAAGTTTATGTAACGTTTTTATTTACCAAGCCAACCCATCTCGTACTTGGATGAAATGTAGCACACGTTTGGTTTAATAAGTTGGGTTAATTATGAAGTTTAACTCTACCCACCTCACCCATCGTTTCCAATTCTCTCATAATACGAGATGCCTAAAATGAATTTCCAGGGTTTTTTTTTTTTTTGTGCAGGCATTTAAAATTGTTGTAGACTTTTGAAAATTCAGTATCTTATTGCTATGACGGGCCAATTTTTATGATTTCAGGTTCAAATGAGCAGTTGCAGCAGGAATCGGAATACACCCTACTAAAGACCACTAACTAAAGATTGTCACAGCTGGTGAATTTCAAAAATGCAATCTGGATGTGAAGAACGATATGCAATAAAATTCCGTTTTAAACTTGAAAACAAAAATGACATGAGAATAAATTAAATGCTTCAGACTGCTTTTGAACTATCTTGCATGTATGGCACATCAGTTTTTGAGTGGCATAAGAGATTCAAGGAAGGCAGGGAATCTCTGAGGGAGGATGAGAGGTGTGGAGGAGTAAAGAAGTCAGAACACCAGAGTTGATTGGCCCAAAAAGAATTTCGTGGATAAGAACCGTCATGTATCTATAGAGACAATAAGTGCACAATTTGATGTCAGTGTGGGAACTGTACACACAATTATTCGTGAGGAAGTGAAGATGCAGAAAATTTGTGCAAAGTTTGTCGCAAGAGTGCCCAGAGAAGTTCAGACTATTTGACCAAGATGCGCATCAAAACAGTTCCTCACCCTCCCTATAGTCCAGACCTTGCTCCCTGTGACTTTTGGTTATTCCTTAAGCTCAAGGAAAACCTTAGAGCCTGTCGTTATGATACAATTGAGGAGATGAAACAGGCTGTGACAAGCGTCATCGACACGCTCATGCAAGAGAACTTTAATGGGCCTTCCAGAAGTTGGTGGAACAAGTGCATTGCAGCCGGAGGAGATTATTTCGAAAGGGACTAGAGTTTCTTGTGTGTACTACATATAAATGTGCCCATACAAAAAAGTCTGGAAACTTATTGAAGGAGCCTCACATTGTTCATTATCCGTCTGATAATCTCATTTACTTTTATCCTTGAGCGGCTTTTAGCCTTGGCAAGTGGTGATTCAGTTATATAAAAAAATATGGGGGACTTAACGCGCTTCGATGGTCAAACTCATTTTTTTTTACTGTCACATCTTGTCGACACATCCCCACTCTGTTGTGGTGGTCACCAGAGAGGACGTGATCAAACATGACTGCAGGTTCTACAGTTTCATCTGATAAGATTGTCACGTTTTTAGTATTAGCTTTTGTTGTTGTTTAAAATTTTAAAGGCAATTGTTTGTTTGATTTTTTTCTGAAGGAATCGATTAGAGATATTTAAAACTGAAACTGCTTCGTGCTAATGTTTCTTTACATATGACAGGGGTGCGTATGGGAAAAAAAAATTAATGTTTTACTTTGGTTTGGTAACACGAATTACTTTGTATTATCTTCTCATCTTGAGTTATTTTCACAAAGTTTCGACCGATGTAACCTTCAACCTTCTTTAGGCGTATCTTGTTGAACTCTGGAATCTTTGTCAATCTCGGGAATCTTTCTGTCAAACTTAAAAATCTGTATGGAACCATGTATTTTATCCATTGGGGTAACGTGTTCCGCAAGGACCCATGACGTAACGGATAAAGTACTAGACAATTCAGTTCTAAGAGACACTCTTATGGAGGTTGAAGGTTCAGCCCCCAGAGCAGACGATACTAAGAATGCAGTTTCAAATTACATAAGACTTTTCCCCAGTCATGGTTAACAGAATGAGAGCATGCCACTCCTCTGGATTAAATAAAGAGTTCCATTCGAGATTCCCGAGTTCAACAAAATACATTTAAAGAAGGTCGCAGGTTACATCGTCTAGAATGTTGTGGGAATAACACTCAAGATCAGAACAGTAGTTTGAATAATCCAAATGATACGAATTACTAATGCTCATCTTAAAAATTAAGAAACATAAATTACTTTAATTGAAGCCATTAATTAATTTCTATTTCAGTTTTGTAGGGAAGCAAGAGTTTGACACCTATTGCTAAGGACACGGGTGAATTATCCCCTTTCAGCAGAGCATGTCAGGCTACCAGAAGTGAGAAATTGAAATTCATCACTACTGGACAGGTTTCCATGTGGTGGTTATTAGTATGAAGATGCTCTGTCTTATATTCCTAACCTACAATTCTGGTAGAATCCATCACGAGTGTTGAATAAAATGTTGTTTATTGTATATTCTATTTTAATAACCTGGGTGCTCGGCGTTGCTCGAGTGTTTCAAGGTGTGTGTTGAGCAAAAAAAAAAAAAAAAATGGTAGTATAGCCCGTACCATGAAGCACGAAACAAATGTGAAAAAAAAAGTGACACCTTTGCCGTTTCGTGCATCGCCAAAACGGAAGTGGCGAAGGTTTAAATTAAGGCTAGTCAATCGAAAATAGAGTATAACTTTCGAAAATATCAGCAAAAAAAAGCGACCCCTCCTTCTAGAAAAGTGCTCAGTTGAGGGTGAAAGAATAATGTTTTTAACCAATTTTTTGACATTTGTCGTCCGAATGGCCAAGCTTCAAAATGATATTGATCTCGTGAAAATTTGTCGCCTTTGTTGAAAGTTTTAGGCAGACATAGATACATACATACATGGTGATTGCAACGTCTTGTCAAACGCGTGCCACTCCCTCAGACACTTAAAGGCTATGAACCCAAAAATGACTTTTTTTTTTTTAATCCTACCAGTGAATTCACATGTTAAAGCAGGCATGACACTGAAGATGGTCACTGAGATCAATTATTACACACTTCCAGCATTTCAAGCCTCCACGTGTCACAACTTTTCCATCGCCACAGGACTATTTTTATCGACAAATGCCTGAGGGAGTATCTATACACAGATGATATTACAGAGTCTTAGCTTTGTACAACAGCTAAGTCTCTTTCTCGGTTCGAAACGTTGAGATCCAGCAACAAGCAAGAGCAATGTAGCCAGCAACAAGTTAAACTGCAGACCAGCTTAATGCGGGTATTGGTCTCCTGCTTTATGGTTTTTTAAATCAGAGATTTGCTTCTCCTAGAAAGGTTGCCTTCACCATGGCTTACGGAAGCTCTCTCCACCCCAACACACACATACATACACACAAACACACACGGTGCTAGTTGGCTGTTGACTCCGAAAAAGGGTTCATTCGCCCTTTGGAAGGTCTTGTTTTTAATCCTCCAGGGAGACTAGCCACCCTCCTTACCAAACAAGTCTGGTGGGAGAACCAGTTTAGTCGCCAGTGACTCGACCATGAGGCAGGTAGTACTGGGTTACATGGTACCAGTAGCATATGGCATGATCTGATACACTGAACATACATACATACATGCATACATACATACATACATACATACATGCATACATACATACATTTAAACAGACAGGTGAGATTTATATTATAGATTATGTAAAGTCCATTTTAGATATTTTTATCTTTTTCTTTTTGCTGGGGATGGGGCATTCTGCAAGTTGCCAGACCTACTATTTCTGATACATCAACTTTGAGATTTCTTTTAAGACTCTATCGCCTCTTTAAACACAACTGCTTGTATCTCGTTTGCACTTGGTTCACAGGTAGTTTTTGAAATTCTTTTTTCACCAAATCGGTTTCTTCTTTGAGAATGAGTTCGCACCCCAGTAAAATAATTAATTTGTTGAATATGTAGCATGGTATAAACAACAAAATCTCGTTTAAAACAAAACAATGACATGTTTATTTTGGCAGTCAAAATTTGGACTGTGTCCGTGTTAGAAAAAGGAAATGTAGAAAGTTCTTTGGGTGTGGTAGGTCAGCTAGCAGTTATCTTCAAGTATTAATCGCCTATGCTGGAGTGGACAGCGACAGTGAAAGAAAGAGAGGAGAGGGCCTGTCTTTAATGCTTGTGGCTAACTGAGATTCCCAAAGGGGCTAAAAAGTTTCTTAGAGGATAGATAAATCAATGAACTTTGCTAAATGATTGGTCAGTGTATAGACGAATCACTCAAGAGGTGGGAGTCATTGATTCATGCGAGAAAATAAATCTTGATTTTATTTGTGACTAGCGGGGGTATCGGACGTTGCCCGGGTGGAGAGATGTGGTATACTAAGGCTATTGAGCAACCCAGCCCTTAAAAAAAATGTTTCAGTCAAAAAAGCAGTGAGTTCCTGTGCAAGCACAAAAAAAAAAAAATAGCTGCAGTTGTTAGACAGGCTTGAACCTGTAACGTAAACAGGGAAAAGGAGGTGAAAAAAGCAAATGCGCTAGCTGTTTCGGTGATGGAGACCTATAATGTCACGGGCGTTCGAAAGACCATTTTTTTAAATGTACGTTTAGAATGGTAAGCATAAGACTTGCAGACAATGTCAGTAATCTCACCTTGTAAAAAATAGCCCAGTTAACCTGCACAAAATTAATCATTTTAGCAAATTTTTAAATATTTTTTATCTGAGAGATCAATCTTTCTTATGATACCAATTTTGTTATTGCTTGATATGCCTGTCAAAAGATTTTGTGAGACATGCAAACACACACACACACATTTTGCCTTCTACAGGGTGGTCAAAAAGTCAGGTAACATTTTAAAGAAAAACGATATTGGCAATACACGTATATTTAAGTACCATACATTGAAATATAAAATGAAACAAACATGAAATATGTTTATTTTGTTAATTGTCGTCCATTTCTCTCTATCAATCGCTGGAAGCGATTAACCACTGATTGTGTAACACGTGTAATCATGTCAGCTGATATCCGCGCAATCTCCTCTTCAATAAATAACTTTAAAAACGCTATTGTATCAGGCTTCTTGCCATAAACGCTATCCTTTACATAGCCCCAAAGCCAGAAATCAGGAGGGGTAGTTTATATATTACACTCAAATATTTAAACAAATAATATTAAACGAATAGAGATTATAATGGATCATATTGTTTTTTCTACCTTTAGTTACCTGACTTTTTGACCACCCTGTATATATCAGATAGCTACACTTCCTATAATTCCTGGAAAGTTGTCTTCATTTTGTGTGCCTCATGTCAAGTTTAGTAGACATGTCTCGTTCGGATTTGAACCTTAGAATTACCCCCTGTCTGTTCGTCCGTTCGTTCGAAAAATTCTCAATGACTACTTATTACATTTTTCTAAAATTTGCATGAAATTAAAACTAGGCAAGGGAGGAAATGTAACATTCTCGGATTTTTATAAAAATCTTAATTCTGTTCCCAGGGGGTCAAAAGGGGGCAAAATCGCCAAAAGTAGCACTTTTTGGTACATAGAATATTTTCTGACCATTTAATTTTTCTGAAAATTACCTAAAAGCAAGATCACATCGATATACATCTGGAAACATAATATTTTATCGTAGGGAAACTTTGGTTTCGTCCCCAGGGGGTCAAAAGGGGTAAAAATGTTGATTTGTGGACCAAAATAGCACATTTTGGGACAGAATCTTTTCCAGCCATTAGATTTCACTGAAAATAACCCCAAAGTAAGGCTACATAGATATAAATCTGAAAACGTACTCTTTGACTCTAGAAACAGTCTTGCTGTGTCCCCTGGAGGTCAAAAACGGTCAAAAATAGATTTTTTTAAATCCAAAATTGCAAAAAATAACACTTTTCGGGACATAAAATTTTTTCCAATCATTAAATTTTGCTGGAAATTACCCCAAAGCAAGACCACATGATATACATCTGGAAGCGTAATATCTAACTCTGGAAAAATTCTTGTTTCGTCCCCAGAGAGTAAAATGGGGTAAAAAAGAATGTGGATTTTTCAGGGGGTAAAAATCGCCCAAAATAGCACTTTTCAGTACATAGAATATTTTCCGAACATTAGATTTTGCTGAAAATTACCCCATCTGAAAACATAATATTTGATTCTGGAAAAATTCTGGTTTTGTCCCCAGGGGGTAAAAAGGGGTAAAAAAGAATGTGGATTTTTTTAAAATCAAAATAAAAAATTCTAGTTTATTTGTTTCTCTGTTTCAGTTAAAATTTTTAGGTTATTTTCCTGTGATAGTTTAAGTGTTTATTTTTTAAAAAAATATTGTTCCTGTTAACTTGCCTCCCAACGAGGGCAGAGTTAAACACAAGGTCAGTTATTAACATGGGGAAAATCTAGCTCCCCAAAAAGGGGCACTGAATAGGAACAAAAATAAAAATTGCCTAGGTCTAGAAGGATATTAATTTCTATGTTGAATTTAAAGGAAAATTATTTTTTGGCACTTATGCATTATACGGACAGCACCATTGTAAGGGGTGATAACTCCAATTTCTTCTTGGAATAGTTACAAAACACCCCTCTTTCATGTTAAATAATAGGTCTCTAAATAATAACGTTAAAAAAGAGCATCACGCTTAAACTTTAGATTTACCCCCAAAAGTCATTGAATTGTTTTCTCGTCTAAATGAATTAAAACATAATTTCTTCTTGGTCAAATAACACAAAAAATAAAATAAATAAATAAAAAAATAATACCAAAATACTTGAAAACCAAAAGTTATTGTATAAAAATGTATCAAAATATAATTGTAAAAACATTTTTTGAAAAAATATATCTTTTGTATTAAAATAACATTACTTGGCCTTTTGGCTCAGGGCAAAGTGTAATATCTGTTCTGATACTGTACATCTTCTTTTCTGTCCTCAGTCAGTGGAGGAGAAAACCACATAGACTGAGGCAATTTTTATTTTTGTACCTTTCCCCACATTAAAAACCGACCTTGTGTCTAACTATTCCCTTGAGGAAGACTGGATTTTTTCAAACAATTTAACGGAAACTCATCGTAAGAAAATAGAATTTTGATAAAAATGAGAGAACATTAGCTTTTTTTTTTTTTTCAAACATTTTTGGAATTGAAGCATTATTGGATTTTTTCTTCAAACAATTTAATGAAAAGAAGTCGCCGTAAGAGAAAAATAGAATTTTAATGAAAATTGTTTGAATTAAAGTAAAACTATAACAAAATATAGTTTTAATTATTGTCACTGTTGAATTAGGTTGAAAAGTTGCACCCCTTATCAGTCGTTCAATGAAACCCAACAAAACAAAATGGCTCCGCCCGTGTAATGCATAAGTGTCTCACTGTTGAATGAGGTTGAAAAGTTGCGCCCCTTATCAGTCGTTAAATGAAACCCCAAAAAACAAAATGGTCCCACCCGTATAATGCATCAGTGCCTTAAATTTTGATACACTAAATGAGTTTACAATTTTATTTGGATAAAATAAATGCTATTTGGTGCCTTTGAAATTTAACGATCCGCGCTATTTGTTAAATAGTATTTTTACAAGTTAAATTCAAGCTTTATGATATCATTTTTTATTAAATTCTTTTTCTTAAACATTTAGACTTGAATAATAATCATAGTCTGGCAACTGTGTATCTCGACCTGTGTCATACATAAGTGCCAAATCTGCTATAACTTATTTTTTTTAAGTTGTCATTTCATTATTATTACAAACATGGTTTATGTAGAAATAATTTGTTTGGAAGAAATGTCAAAATCATTTCACTCTAAAGAATTTATGTGATAGAAATAGGAATTAACTCAGCAATTTGACAAATTATTAATTTATTTTCATTTAATAACAAAAATTATCAGCATTACTCAGTTTTCTAAAGTTTTCAAATTTATTTCTTTTTCATTTGAACAAAATTTCTATAAATTTGATGCATTCCGGTTAGATAAATTCTTTTAAAATTTTTTTGAGATGAGGATTTGTATTAATTTGGATTGTTTGGGCTATCACTCTCATCTTGGTAGTTGTTCTCACAATGGAATCTTTTCCAACCTTTAGACTTTGCTGAAAATTACTCAAAAGCAGGACCATATGATGCTACATCTGGAAATGTAATATGAGAAAATTGTGGGGCTTGATCCTTGTTTTTGGGGCTCATTTTTATTTCTCTCCAAAAATTCATAGTTGTGTCTAAATAGAGATTTTGAATGGGACCAAATTCAAATTAATGCATCCTTTTTCATGAAACGGTGTTATTTGGCTGTTTTACCCTGATATACATATATATAAATATAGACATATATACACACACACACACACACACACACACACACACACACACACATATATATATATATTAGTGATGGGACGATTCCAATATTTTTCTCGATTCTGATACAACTACCGATTCCAATTATTAATCTCTAAAAATTTAACTATAAATGTGTTATTTTATCCCATTTACTGCAGAAACACATCTTAAATGTCGGCTAACCTATTTATTTATAATAACACATATCCCATTAATAAGTATTCTATTAATAAATATATTCTTTAGCTCCATGTACGTTTTACTCCAATGAATATACATTATTATTAGATGAGTATTTAAGAATGTAATTCCTGAATTGACATCATTTGAATTAAAGCAATACATAACCTCAGAAAATTATGGTTGGATGGTAAACATAGGGTAAATCTTTGGTAATAAAATCAGTTAATCACTCATGGTTAAGATATGCATTACAAACTTATATTTTGAATAGATTTGCCTAGATTTAAATGGTTTTGTTTAATTAATAAATAAATAATAAATGCATATTATTAGGAATTTACCAAACTTAGAACGCTGCATAAACATTAAAATATCAAACGGCTTGAATTATCTCCCTTTCAACGTTATGGATACATATAAGGATTTTGGTAACTATAATTCAACTAAACCTTTAAAATTTAGCATGTACAGAATCACCTCCTTTTCTACATCTAAAATATCCGATATTCGTAAATCTTAGGAAGGAACGAAAGAAAATAAAAAATTAAAAATAAATTGAGATCCTTAATTTTAAATGAAGAATGAGAATGATTCAAAAAAATTTTTTTAAATTATATTTTCACCCCAAACAAGGCACATTGCCACTTTGGTGTAGGGGGCTACTATCAGGGGCAACAACTACTGGGTACTATCTAGGGATTTGGGTAGCAAGATGTCGGTTCACGTTACACTTGAACTTCTGCATGCCACTACAGTTGGGGAAGCAGGGATCTGGAATGGAATTCCATAGTCTAGCGGTTCTGGGGAAGAAACTACTGGAGTAGAAAGATCTTTTACATCAAGGGATCTATACTGTGTGGGGGTGGGATTTAGATCCTGTTGGGTTTGTCGATGGTGTCTACATCGTGGGGGCACAAGTGTCTGCAGTTCGCCAGAGCATTCACCATTAAAATACTTGTAGAACAGACAGAGGGATGCAACATTTCGTCGATGGGACAGAGGCTGAAGCTTAGATGCCAGTTCAGGGCCTATTAGATTGGCGGTTGTCTAGGAGCGAGAGACTAGTAGCAGATGCACCAGCGCAAATGTGACAGCAATACTCCATACATAGGCGAATGGTGGCCTTATAGAGGTACAGGATACTTTTGGGTGTAAGTAGTTTTCTAGCATGGTAGAAAGAGCCTACCTTCTTCGCAGCGGCCCTGGCAATGCTTTCAATGTATAGAGTAATGTTAAACGTTCTTTCCTTATTGAATAAGTTTTAAACCAAAAACCGTTTTTTAAATCACATAAATAGGTTAGCCGATATTTTTGTAAATAAACAAAGCAAATTCCAGATATGAAACCAACATAGAATCGCAACAATATAACTTAGTTGATTAGTTCAGATTAGAAAAAATAATTTAAATTGAATAAAGAAATAAAGAAATTTAATTTAAGAAATTAATGAATAGTATTGGTAAAACATATTAAGTGGAATAGGTAATTAGTGGTAATGTTGTATGATAATTAGCTGGAATCTTTTTTTTTAATTGAGATACGAAAATATGTAAATATATAAATCTTTTAAAAAATTTGCAAAGGATAAGATATAGGTAAAATATTTCCGGTTGTTTTCTGTTCCTTATGAGGGAAATGGGTTCCATAATGTTTATTGTAAAAGTGTTTTTTATTCAGTAAGTCTGATGAGAGGCTCTTCTTGTGAAAATTTTAAAACGATATAATGTTTGAATTTGTCCGAATAGTCTTGAAACAATTGTAACTAATGATAAAATACACTATTGGTTGCTATCAATCTAATCCTTGATGTCTTGGTTTTTGTTAAAACAATATATGAATACTCAATTATGAAATATGATAATTTTGTAGCTTAAAGTTTAAGTCATCTCTTTTTGGCTTAAAACTTATTGGTATATGAACGATTACCGAATTTTCAATTATATAAACCCAGTAAAATTCGGAATACTATAAATAAGACTATATATATATATATATATATATATATATATATATATATATATATATATATATATATATATACAGACACACACACACACACACACACACATATATATGTATATGTATATGTGTGTATATTATTTCATGTATCTACATAAAATTTTATCTATTTATTTTCAGTATTTACTTGGACAGTATAATACATGATCAGAGCTAGGTAGTAAGTTTTAAAAATATATATGGCAATTAAGCTACACAGAATTTTCCGCATTTCATCCTCATGGGACTGTTGCATGGAATCAATGTTGTGTTTTTTTATGTATTCCCATCATACTGAGTTTGCTAGTTAGCACAATCAGAATCTTTGTTATTCACACATCCATTAATTGAAGTCAATGGTTGCACATATATCAGGGGGAGGTTCACTAATTTATCTCTTTCTTTCTTCGATTTTGGAGGGGAAGGGTTAGAGTTCTCTTTTCTTAGTATTAGAAATGGACCTAGTTTTAATTCGGATGTGTTCAGATTTGTTCACTCACATTTTTGTTTATACGAGTTTATTTATTTGTTTATTTATTATTTATTATTAATCATTATTAATTATTATTATTATTGCTACTAATATTGTTGTTGTTATTTGTATATATTCCATTTTACCTTAGAATTACAACACATGAATTAAATAAATAAAATAAAATAAATAATAACAACAATAATAACAACGTCTACTTTCAGATTATTAAAGAAACCTTCATATTTTTCTGCAATATTCTGACTCTTGTGAATCCAAAAACGACCTTTTGGAGTTAATAGAAAGGAAGTCATCTTCCATCATGATAATGCTAGTCCTCACACAATTCTACTGACTCTCTGGTAGAACTGGATCTTTGGTAGAATTTTGTTCAGAAATCTTGCCCCATTCTGCATATTCTCCGGACCTAGCTCTCTCGGATTATTACTTATTTTGAGGATTACAAACCCACTTAGATGACCTTAGGTTAAAATCACAAGAGAAGATTAAACGTGAGTAAGATTCATATTTCACATTAAAACTTAAAGAATTTTAAAAGCGAGACATTTATAAGCATCTTGACATATGGAATCAAGCTATAGAGAGCAAAGGTCGTTATTGTTATGAGTAGGGCTATGACAATAGAATATTATTTTCATTCTTTTGACTCTCGGGTATATATCTGACGCAGTTAGACACACTTAATCAACCGAGAACCACATCTGTCTATATAAAAACATATAAAAACATATAAGATATACGCAAAAGTCAACACAATGAAAAGAATATGCTGTTGTCACAGCCCTAGTTATGAGTAAAGAGCAACAGGCGACCGTGTCGTAGTAGCACTTTCACATCAAAATCAGACACATTAAAATTAGTTAACAACATTGCTATAGATGAGACAGCAATCACTGATCAGGCTGTTCTGGTGGAATCATGACATCGATTGTCATAATATAAAAGATGCCATGCTTAGATGAAGCTAGAAATGTGATCCAACCATTTGTGAATGTGAAGAGGAGCACCATCTGATGCAGAGCTACCTTGTCTACCCTCCACTGCACATATGATGCAAGACTGCTCTGCCTGCCTTCTACTGCATATACAATGTGAGACTGCCTTGTTTGCCCTCTAACTATGCTTATGACGCAAGATGGTTTTGTCTGCCCTATACTGCACTTACAATGCAAGACTCCCATGTCTGTCCTTTACTGCCCAATCGGTGAAACTTGAAAGAGTCTTGCAGAATACAACAGTAATGCAAAGGACTGCATAAAAAAGTGAGAAATTGTATAACCGCAGCAAGTTTCAAAGACACACACAAAGAAGAGTAATCATATAACCGCCATTTTCACGGATACAATCATTCTTTTTTTGAGATTACAATTAAGCAATTTAATCAGTTATTTTCATGGCTAAACTTTCTTCTATAACTTTTGCAATTCCTAGTTGTTAAGTAGATATACACCATCTGAGGGGGGGGTCTCTGGGCACCAAAGCCAAATAAGTGCATTTTTAAAATGATATCCTTCCTGTTCACTGCGGTATGTTGCTGGTTCTGTGCAGTCCTAGGAGGTCCCCCTTCTTAGGCTTTACCTTCTCTCTTTGAGAAGCGGTTAATTTATTGCTAATCTCCTAAGGTCTCTATACCTGAAAATGCCGACGGAGCTGCCCAGGCATTTTTTTTTGCAGGTCAGAATGTTCTTCAGCAGGGGCATTGCCTCTTCAATCCTACTTTCCGACCCTTTTGCCACATATTTTTGCCGTGGGGTGTAGATGAAGACTAACTATGAACTATCTGTTCCTATTTGTAATTATTTTCCCCCTCCAATTAAATACTCTTTACGTACCTTGCAAACACGTAGTCTCATTTTTTTATGTTTTTATCATGATCACTTCTGTTGTTTTTTGCTTGATAACATAAATAACGGTACACAAGATAAGCAGTCGCCAACTATTTGTACGTGCCAAATTTTTGATTGTCTGCAAAAAAAAAAAAAGATATCGTAATATTATTGCAATTTTTATGAAGCAATTTAAGTATGAACAAAAAAGAAGGCCTTATCGATTTATCTTGTGACAAGAGTCTCTAAATTAAATTCCAACCATCCTTATAAAAACCTCATCTTTGGCTCTCTATGAAAATGAATACTGATCACTGTGAAAAGATAATGAAAATTTTGATTTAATTGTAAGCATTAAATTTGTCCAAAAAAACATTTCTGTTTATCACAGCAATTAAAACTTTGTACCGGTATTGACCAGTATAATCAGAAAGATCTGATTTTACCAAGTTTCCCCACTCTTTAACTGTGCCTAAATCAAAACGTAGATTCCATGAACAACGCTTCTTAGAACTGCACGCCTGTGGAACTCTCCTCCGTTTTCCTGTTTCCCAGCTGATTACGACTTGTCATGTTATAAGGTTTCATACATTCTAAAAGTCAGTATTTTGTATAATTTATTTTTAAGTCATTATAACACCTTTTATATATTTAGGTGTCAGTTTCGCGGCCATTTGTCTTTTTCGAACCTATCCTTCGACACTGTGTTTTCCGAACCGAATAAACGTTTCAGAATGAGTAAAACCACTAAAACAAATTTCAGATATGTAGAAGAGCAGCTTATCTTGCAATTGCTAACATTTATTTGTTATATATTTGAAATTTTGAGCATTGTTTTCGTACCTCTGTGGGTTGTAAAACAAAGCATGTATTTCGTGTGCCTAAATCAAAACGCGGATTCCATGAACAAAGCTTCTTTCTTAGAACTGCACGCCTGTGGAACTCTGTTCCGTCTGCCTGCTTCCTACCGGACTACAACTTGGATGTCTTCAAGTCCAATGTTAACAAATTCCTAATGAACCGCCCCCTTAAGTAAACACTTCATCAAATCTCCACACTAACGTAATGTACTTGCAATAACCCTTATCACTGAGTGGCTTCCGGGCCTTGATAAGTGGTGATCACTGTGTAAAAACAAAAAAAAAAAAAAATTACAGACCAGTTATAGTAGCATATATTTTGTATATAGAATGGGTTAGAGCATTCTGAAGGTTATTATAGACCAGTTTAAGTATTGGATGTAAAGCATTTGAAATAAAAGCAAAAGCAAATTAAAAGCAAATTAAAACATTCATGACGGACACTCGGTAATCAACATAGTTTGTCCATGAAGAATCAATACTCGTAATTCGAGGTGCCTCCAATAAGTTTTCAGACTTTTTAATATGAACACTTTTATTGATTGTACACACATGAAACATTAGTCCACTTCGAAGTAATCTCCTCTGGCTGCAATACACTTGTTGTACCATTCCAACAACTTCCAGAAGGCCACATGGAAGTTCTCTTGTGTGAGCATCTCAATGACCCTCTTCACAGTCTCTTTCATCATCTCTGTTGTCTCATAACGACAGCATCTAACGCTGTTCTTGAACGTAAAGTGTTATGTGTTGAGACATTATGTTGAACAAAGATGGCGGCAGTAAATCAAATCGGCAAATAATTAATGTAGTCCCGATCTTGAGTGTTAAGCAATTCCTAGTAACAAAGATGGCGGCGAAGAATCAGTCCCGATATTGAGTCGTTTCTAGACAGAGGCCAACGGCGAACTGAGCTTAATCCAAAATTCGACATTTTTTATAGTAACATTTAAGCTTCTGATTGGTGGATTGTTATAAATGTGGTTATACAAGCGATCGTCGAAATTATTGGAGTCATATCCTCATTATGGTAAAAAGATTTTGAACATAGAGAATAACCAAAAGTCACAAGGAGCAATGTTTAGACTATAAGGAAGGTGAGAAACTGTCTTGATGTCCATCTTCGTAAAATAATCTGTGACAAAGATGGAGATGTGGAGTGAACCCTTGGAAGAAAATTCGCGCAAATCTTCAGCATCTTCAGTTCCTCATAAATAATTGTGTGAACAGTTCCCACACTGACATCAAACTGTGCACGTATTATCTTTAAACACACATGACGATCCTTATCCATGAAATTCTTTATTTGGCCAATCAAAAATTATGTTCTGACATACTTACTCTTCCCACACCTCTCATTAACCCTTAAAGACTCCCTGTCTTCCTTGAATCTCTTATGCAACTAAAATACTGATGCTCGATTTATGCAAGATGGTCTGAAAGCAGTTTGAAGCATTCTATACGTTTCTGTAACATTTTTTCAAGTATAAAACAGAATTTTATTCCATATAGTTCTTCTAACGTGTCCTCATGTCCAGATTGAATTTTTCGAAATTTACCAGCTGTGACAATCAGGATTGAGTAGGGTGTATTCCAATTCCTACTGTAGCTGTATACATACATACTAGCAGGCCGCCCGGCGTTGCCTTGTCGTAAGATACGCTTAAATATGATATTTTAATTCGTGCAGTTTATGTATTTATTATTATAGAAACAATTCTCTATTGATTATTACATTGAACCTAATATATAGTCGTGACATGGAAACTATATATATATATATATATATATATATATATATATATATATATATATATATATATATATAACTTGGGTGCCATCGAAATCAAAACATATAACTCTCTACTCTTATTCCTTAGCCTCTGATCCAAGCTCATACACATATATATATTTATATATATATATATAAATATATATATATATATATATATATATATATATATATATATATATAGTATGTTTATTATACAAACATTAGTGTCTACATATATGCATACATGTGTCAGTGAAATCCCAATTCAAGGATAACGCCTCATCAGACAAAGAAATAATCGATATTGAAACGGGGGTAAAAATTACATTAATTTTATAAGATATTTGGGTGTGGTTAACGTTTTGGCAGAAAGTGGGGTGTATACTTTGTGAATGTGAACAGTAAGAGTTTTTGGAGCGAAGTGTGATGAAAGAAAGCGAGTAGGGGTGAGAGGTAAGGGGGAAGTACGATTTCGTGTTGTTAAGCTGTTGCAGTGGACAGGTGTTGACGTCTTTTAACTTGGCGGTTATTTATTGGCTTTCGGGTTGAACTGAAATAATATTATACTCTTATCGTCGCTACTTTCCTGTTATAGGTTTTTATGGTTGTTTATTTTTTTCTGGTGGCGACTTCATTTTTTTATTGACAAGTTTTATTTATTTATTTATTGAATTTTAATTCTATTTCTTGCTTTTTTTCTGCTCATTTATTTCCACTTTTCAGATTCTTTCTTTCTTTCTTTCGTTGTTTATTTATGGTCAAATTCACAGTTAGTTGAATAGATATATATCTCTACCTTTTTCAATAATGCCTTATTAAATTGGGATACTCTGAAAAAATTAAATTGACCCAAGACAAACTCACCTCAAACAGCCCGAACTCAGTAATCACACATCATATACGAAAACGAACTATTATAGACTCTTCACTAAATTCGAATAGTAATTTAAATACCCTCCTCCAATAACTATTACGTCTAATCAGCCAAATGATCCCCTCAATCTGTTCCCCGGAACCCTCGTAGAAAGAAGAAAAAAATCTAGTTAAACCACTCTTTTAGTAGTACAGTCTTAACTAATGTACTGAAGGAATTCTTTAGAATTGAAGAAAAATCGTTTAAATACCCACATAGATACAGCACTGTTGTAAATAGAAATTCAATTAAAATCTCATATTCCATTACGCTTTATATAGCCCAAACAATAATTACATCTAATAATCAGAAAATCAGTATTGCTAAATCTAGTCCTACCCCCGTACACCTACTACTAATTGTAATTGCAAAAAACAAACTGAACTGACCATTAGATAATAATTGTATACACAAGGATGTAATCTATGTTTGTCCCGTAACCGAATCACATCCAAATACTCTTCTCTGTTTGTTCCTAATAATCTTAACCGTAATCCAACTCTTCCCAAAGTAAACTATTAAAACTCATTTTTAACTACTTTCCAAATTATTTCTACCTTAACTACTAACGATAATCGTAACTATGTAATCCACCCCACAAAATCTCCGGGTATATTACCGACTTCTCCAACAATTACACAAGCCCGAAATATCTATAACCACACTAATTCTGGCAGCCTTTATTTACCTAATTTTAATAGTATTCATAATACAATTAACATTCAACGGACACCCTCCCTAAAACTCATAAATAAATTAATTCAACTTCCACGCTGATAACTCCGCATTTCAAAACATTTAACGAAGATAACATTGATAACAATAAGGGTACAACACTTTCTACATTAATTGAAAATCTTAGGGCTGAAACACAAGTTTCTCCATTAAATGGTCAATACTAAAAAATATAAATCCTACACTCTTGGCGCTAAATCTTGCCAGTTTTGTATATATGAAAATGTAAGCGTTATCACCTTACCTCAAAGCATTAACATCATTAATTCTAAAAGCAAATTGATTTCAAACTGTAAACACAGGAAAAACATACAAGTATAGCCAATTCGAAATTACATAACTATTTCCACACCCCCATTCACTTCACCTTCGAGTCATTAGCTGATAATTCTTATATCACTCTTATCTGTGATTTACCTATAATCCCCTTTCTTCTTTTATTTATCATTCTTTAAATATTTTTATTCTCTTATCTTACTACTCCGTTAATCCGTTTTTGACCTTTTCGTCATTTTAATTAGATAATCATTTAGCTCCAATTCCATTTCAATTCCCTTTCTCAATATCTTTCTAAAGCACTCACCCTTTGCATTTTACAACCCTCTCAGCTTTTAGCTTTAAAGAACTCCTGATAAAGTGCCCTGAAACTATCTTCCCCTTCGTCTATACACGATTCTTCTCTACGCCTTCTTATTTTATACTGCTTTATTTTTTACCACTTTATTAAAAAAATCCTTATTTGTTTGGCTTCTGTATTTGGTTACTCCCCTATCTATTTATTGCCTTAACCCTTCACTCTTACTTTTCGATACTTTCTCCTAACCCATATATTAATGTTGATTATCATATATCCCCCTATCCTCACCTAAAATGTATTTCCACTTAAATCTATTTCTCATTTTAACATATGCTAGTCTCCTCCTCTACAACTCTTTCGAGACCAGTATATTTTATTTATTCTTTAACTAGATACACGTCAGTTTGAAATTCTTACATTTGTCAGCTTTACTTTCTCACTATTTTTTTTGATTAATTTTAACAGTTCCTTCATACACGGCTTATTTCTCCATATTATCTTTAAGATTTTTTTACCAATGTATATATACTATTTTAATTATACATCTTTCTGAATCTATTTATTTATTTATCTTTTAACTTTTCCTCCTTAGTTCAAACTATTTTTCACTTACACTAAGTAACTTGACACCTCATACTGTAGGCTTCTCTCCTTCCCATCTCCTTTACGTACCCCTCTTTTTCTTACCCTCATTCTTCACCTCGTTTAATTCCATTATTAGTACACGCAGTAACAGCGTGATTTTAAAATACCCCGCCTGCTTTGACGTTATTATCTCTTTTACTGTTACTTTTCACTTTTTCGCTCTTTTCCGAAGTACTTTGGCCATGGAAGGTTATTTTGCCAATCGTTCCACTTCGAATCTCGTTCCCTACTTTTAAACTCTTTTTAACCGTGGATATTCTTAAGAGGGATTCCAAAGGATATCTTACAGAACTTCTTTTTCGACTCATTAATCGCCTCACCTAATATGAACATTTGGATATTACTGGATATTTCCAACCATATATATTGGACTTTGCTGAATATTTCCTTTGATTTTATCTATAAACTTATACTTTTCTTTCACTTTTTTATTTCTTGTCTGTTTTCAAAAATTGCGCTAACCAGCAAAAATCTATACTTATCTATACTTACCTTTGCTAACTTTTTTCTGCTGAGGAGAAGAATCATATATATAATTTCTGCATTCTGCTTATTGTCAACATCGTATTCATTCAGCAAATTTGGAAAAATCGGAAGTTGAAATTCTCTCAAATTTTCAACCTTGATTGAGGATTTAGAAGTTAATGTCATATAAGATGCAATGCATCATTCGCTACAATATGGGCTAATTAGCGAGTCTCTATTATAAACAGAAGCAAATTTATCACCAAAAGTAACTTTCGCTCTTTCCGTAACATTGACCATCAAATTTGATCAAGACATCCCAGAATTTAATCAGTTCTAAATTCGTCCACGATCGATACTTAGACCGAGTTTGATGACGATTGGTTTAAGCAATGTAGACACTTGGTTGTACACGAATAATCACACTAACAAATATAATAAAAAGTAAATTCGACTAAAACAACTTACTTAGCAGAGCTGATAAGATGATGCATCTGAATAAGTTGTCATATTTGGAAGATAATCGGAAATTCAAATCGAACACACAAAAATGTAAATCACAAAAATATTGTGTAAGGGGAATATTAGATAACATAGAAATCGATAAGTAAAAGAAATTCGATTTGGAAGTTGAATTTGATGATATATTTGAAGCTGATAACTATAGTTTATCTATTGTATCGATCACACTTGGAATGATTGGGCGGAAAGAAATGTTATTTCACAGACAACAAATACTATATATTCTTTTTTTTATTGGAATCCTTTGAGATGAGTAATCTCCATATTTATTTATGTATTTATTTATTTGTATACACAATGATGTAATCTATGCTTGTTATTGTGTGAATGCCGAATTTTTCTTCCACTCTTAAAGTTAAGTTTAAAAGATGTTGCCTCTCTAATTTTCTGAAATCTATTTTGTGCTAATTAACGGTAACTCTTTTCTTATTGCAGCCTTGACTTAAAATCCGGTAACTCACATTGCCTATCGACTTGCTCCTTTTGTATCTTTTTGTTCTGAAATCTTTTTTATTTTCATGTATGCTACAAACGAATATTGCTGTTACATGTAAAACGAGGGGGGAAAAGCCACCCGCGAAAAGGAACCTTCCAAACTAAAACCTCGAACTATTATCTAAATAAAATGTAAATCAATTCCAAATTAAGCTTACTTCACAAATTGATAAAAGTAAAATATTGTATTTGAAATAAGGTGAAGCTCAAATGATTCAAACTCGAGATAGATAATGCCAAAAAAACATCCCCACATAAATATGGGAGGGGAGATTATCTTCAAAGAGCATCCTAAATTGATAATTTAGCACCGGACTTGTACTAAGTAGATATTAATATGTCCCTCGTACCCATTCGTTTTTTTTAACGGAGAGTAGATAATGCTGTGGGTGTGTTATCGGCAGCTCCAGTAACTCTCGCTTCTCCTTTTTTTGTCCCTCAGTCCTCATTCAAATGAGTGATTTTTCTGACAAAGGGTGAAGAAAAAGCTGCTTCCAGGTCGGTAGTACTTTGTGAACAGGTGAGCATTGCCTAAAAATAACGGTTTCTACACTACCCAAAGCAGGCCAGAGAACTGGTTAACGTAAACATAGTGAGACAGCAACTATGGAAGGCAGTAATTACCGAGGATAGGTGACACAACAATCTTTTTCAGGGAATGTGCTCACGTGAAAAAAAAAAGAGTCTCGGTGGGGCACATGCTTGTATTACATTTCTCTGAAAAGAACATTTTCAAATCAAGAGTAAAAGGGGAAGGCATTTGGGTTCCACTAACACCCTCCCCCTTTGCATGTCGCTGCTGAGGATACAGTTAGGAAAGTCAGCATTCCTACACTGTCCAGAAAAGGAAGGAGACCAGAGGAATAGCTGGCTGAAACCTGGTAAAACAACAATAGCAACTATGATGATGAGGATAACACTCCGCAAACAAACAAACAAACAAACAAACAAACAAACAAATAAATAAATTCGATAAATATTGTTTTAAAGATACATAAACCTTTAATAAGACATTAGATAAACCATAGCATTCAGACTTGGCCTATAATGTCTAGAAATACAAATCGAAATATAATACTGAGATTAGAAGGCATACAAAAAAGGGTGAGAAAACTGATGAAAATAATAAAGAATTGCAGTTACAGGGAAGAATCGGAAGAATTAAGATCAAGGAAGGCAAACGTTGTTTTAAAGATTAATAAAACTCCAATAAGACCCTAGATAAACTATGGCATTCGGGCTTGGCCTTTAATGTCTAGACATGCAAATCGAAATATAATATTGAGAGTGCAAGGCATACAAAGAAAGATAAAACTAAGGAAATTATAAAGAACTATAGTTACAGGGAAAATTTTTAAAGAATTAAGATTAAGGAAGACAAACATTGTTTTATGCATATAAAAAAACCCTCTAAGATAGTAGATAAAATATAACATTCTAATGTCTAGACACAAAATTCGGAATGTAATATTGATATTTAAAGACACACAAAGAATAATGTCTAAACCAATAAAACGGGTAAAAGATTGCAGTTAGAGGGAAAGACTAAGAAGAATAGAATTAAACACTTTATTAGACAAAATAATGAAAGGTGGTTTAATTGAAAATTTTAAATATAATTACTGTCATTTCTAATCATGGGGAAAATAAAAAAATGTAGACGGTCATTGTAAAAATAAATCTCCAAACTAGATCTATTAACGCATTTTACTACGGATATCAAACATTAGATATTAAATTGTTCCTTTAACAAGACGGGAAGAAATCGATGATTTTCAACGATGCCGTATATGGACGTACTAAGTTGAGTTGAGGTTAAACAAGTTGTTTTAGTTTCTGGCAGATGTTACGGTCAGAAACACTTGGTGTTTTTACTTTAAAGACATGTGTTTTATAAATACAATCACACACACACATACACAAACACACACACACACACACACACACACATTCAAAATCAAGAGTTTTGCATACATCATCTATAGGTTCAAAATTGTTTTTGAGGAATGTTTCTGATTTTTCACAGTAATGCTGAACATCTGAGGAGCATGAAAGAATTCAAGCATTTTCTTGCCGATACCGATTGATGATGTGTATTATTTGGATAAATCTAAAGCCAATAATTATATTTTATCTATTGCATCAATGGCACATAGAATCGATGAATGGACAGAAATGTTATTTCAAAGCATACAAGACACTAGATAAACTATAGCATCCGGACTTGGCCTCCAGTGTCTAGACATGGAAATTAGAATATAATATTGAGACTAGAAAGCTTACAAAGAAGATGAAAATAATAAACGTCTACAGTTACAGGGAAAGATTTAAAGATTATGGAGGAGAAACGTTATTTTATATTAAAAAAAAACTCTAATACTCTAATAAAAAAAAAAACTCTAATATAATCCATAGCATACAGACTTGGCCTCTAATGTCTAGGCATAAAAATCGGAATGTAATATTGAGACAAGAAGGCATACAAAGAAGAGAGATAAACTAATGAAAAGATTAAAGGACTACAGCTGCAGGAAAAACAACTGTCAGAATACGATTAAGGATTAACTATATTATTCCTTAATTGGAATTCATTTTTGAGATGAGCATTATATATATTAATTTTATTTTTATATATCAAAGAATCCAACCTTGATCGCCCTTCGGGACCCGTGGCGCAGTTGATAGAGACATTGAATCTCTACAGTTCCAGATGAACATTGTCTGAAGATAGCGGTTTCAATCCCACCCAAAAACGTGCCAGAGGTTTACTTGGCCAAAATGTGGTGAGACGACAACAACAACTACGGATGGCAGTGATGGCTGAGAATGCAGTTAGGAGATTCGAAGTTCCTATCCGTCGCGGTTACCACCTGACGAAGGCCAGAGGAATAGTTGGCCGAAACGTTGTGAATAAACAAACCAATAAAAGAGTAAAAACAACAACTAATAAAGATGAGAATAATAGTCCGAAATAAAAAAATAAAATTAATAAGGATTAACTACTTTACTAAAAAGAAAAATAATTGGAAGTTTAGCCCAACAGCATTCCTTATTGCCGCAGGGTGTGGTCCGGTAAAAAAGTAAATAGCACAATAATAAAAAGAGATAAGAAACGGTTTTAATTTGAGGAAATAAATATGCCTCTTTGCTATCGGTTCCTGATGCAGTCAATCGTTGTCGCCATGATGATGATGACGATGACGACGACGACGACGATGATAATGATGATGTTTTTTGTTTTTTGTTAAAATTTTTACTATTAGGTAACCACTTATCAAGGCCAAAAAGTAACTCGATGAGGTTAATGAGATGGAATGAGTATCTGCCAAATAATGAATAACACTAGGAGAGTACTAACGGTGCTATGAACAATGATTACTCATATAGAGCATGGACTTGTTAACGTTGGATTTAAAGAGAACCAACCTGTACTCAGCAAGAAAGCAGTTCCACGGGTGAGAAGCTCTTGAAAAGATAGTGGAAATTCCGTCTGACACTAAGTACACAGAGAGGGTAATATCAGGATGTTGCAACAGTTACATATTGGTTTGTTAGTGCTGTGTGGTTTCTCATCACTGGTTCAGTATTGCAGCGAGCGCTATTGCTACAGGCAGGATTACAGCTGCTGCTTGCATTTGTGCTGTGGGTAGAATCATATAAATGAAACCATAAGTCTTAACTGATTCAAAAACAGATCATCTGAGGATTCGATTTTAAGATCCAAATAATAACGGTTTAAAATATGAGTTGATATGTGAACTTCAACGGATAGCAGAATGTTTTAAAATCGGTAAGAAAAAAACCTCAATGCACAGCGATTTCTTACCTAAAGTGGGAATAAGTCACTTGTCGAATATATAAGCAAGAGAGAAAAATATGTTTAAAATAGAATAAGTAAAAAAAAAATGTCGGATGTAAAAAATAATAAAAACAAAACCAAGAAAAGGGAAAACGAGAGAACGTAAAAGCAAAGATAAATAATGAACAACTATTAAACAATAATATAATAAAAAAGGTAGTCTGAATCACTAACTTATTTTTATTTTATTTTTACTCGTATTCCAATATTTTTCCACAGTACTTTATATGTATTGTATATTTTTTTTATATGTCTCTGCGTATGTATCTTCCTTATTCTCTGACACAGGTTGAGTCACGAGAAACGGATGTTTTAGAAGTTTTTACTAAAGAAACTTTAGTGAAAGTGGAGGCTAACTTTAGAAAGCGGCTTCAAATTTGTGCTCGTGAAAATGACCCTCATTTGTCAGACATAATTTTTCGCTTCTAAATATCCCATAATGGCATAGTTTAGTAAATATTTTTATGTACATTATGAAATTTTTGTTGAAATATTTGCAGAGTTTAAAAACATCCGTTTCCCGTGACTCACCCTTTATATGCCCCATGCTATAGAGCTTTATTTTGCATGCCAATATGTTTCTTTGTATAAAGATTATATTTTGATCTTTAGCAATTTTATTTATTATTTATATATTACATCCATATAAATATTAAATATATCAATATATATTATACTGGCAGGGAGATCCAACGTTGCCCGGGATTCAATGATGACCAACGAATGTTTCATATTCCCATATTTTATTGTCATCGAAATCGGTGAATTCGTCTATTTATCAATCAAGATTGATTATCTGCTCTAGTTGGGGGCCTATCGTGGAGCAGTTGGTAGAATATTTACAATGCCTCCCCGCAATACTGTAGAGAACCTGTTTTGACCAAAGTTAACACGTTACAGAGCCTAACATCACAAGTGTATTTGAGAAGTTTTATTACCGCATAAGCCGAAAGGTTCGGCATATAAAATGAACTGTAGGTTCTTTGATATGATAGGGACGCGTTCGATGTTTATGTTTATCGCATAACTGACTTTTTGCATTTTAAAATTTAATATAAGATATTATGTACAAAAATAATTTTATAAAGTAAAAATTAGCTTCTTTACAGTGCAATGTAGACTACAATATATTGTAGACTAAGCCACTGCGGGGTGGCATGTGAGCTTTCTCCCGATGCACCTTGATGGGTTCTAAACTAGAGGAGGCAATCAATCTATTTAACTGAAAGTCAGGCGATATAATCGATTATGGGAGTGTGAAGCAATTCGTCGATCATCATTCAGTCCCGGACAACGCCAGGCCACCATGCTAGAAGTATATATTCATAAATTACATACATCGTATATATATATATATATATATATATATAAGATTGTTGATTTATTTATTTTTTTATTAGCGATTCTGTACTATTTTTTCTTTCCGTTCCCTGAGCGCTTATTATAAGAAAGGAGTTATCTGCGCTTTGTTTACACTTTCCCCGCATTTTTAGGACGTATTATTATTATTATTATTATTATTATTATTATTATTATTATTATTATTATTATTATTATTTTAATTATATTTTTATTGAATATTATTACGTGCATAAAAGTAAGTTATCTCCCTCTCCCTCCCTCCCCCCCTCTCTCTCTCTCTCTCTCTCTATATATATATATATATATATATATATATATATATAAAGCTGAATATGTGTGTGTGTGCGCGCGCGTCTGATCACGAATAGGCTCCTATATGGTTGACTATTTTAAAAAATTGATTACATATAATGATAGAAGATGTATCAAGACACAGGAATGGGTATGTTTGATCCTACAGAACGGTGGTTCATTAAAATTGTGCGGTCTGCGTTCGCACCTAATCCACAAAGTATGGAAATAAAAAAAATAATAAAAAAAAAACGTTTACAAGTTTTTTTTTTATATAGATGTACATAAGAATGCTTTGATAAGTACGTTTTAATTTAAATAAGGACAGTATAATAAAATTGTGGGGTCTGCATTCGCGCCTGGCCTCCATAGAATGGAAATTGGCACAAACTTTAATAAAGACTTTTCATATCTATCTGCGTAAGTATACTTTGATAATTATGTTTCAGTTTGAAGAAATATGGTATAATAAAATTATGGGGGGTTCGTTCGCACCTGACCTCCATAAAATGGAAATATGTCAAAAAGTTTAACAAGTTATTTTTTAATATAGATCCACAGAATATTGTGATAAATGTTCAAGTGTGAACAGGTACCGTATAATAAATTATGGGGTTTATTTATTTTATTTTTACTTTCATCATATTTTGCTTTGGTTTTGATACCCTCAAATTCGAAGCTATCTCTTTACAACCCTTCCTTTTCATAACCTATCATACTTTAATAAATAAGAGTCTATTTGCTGTAGGCTGTTTTTGAACCCAGTCAACGACGGGTACTTTTGCTAGTATATATATATATATATATATATATATATATATATATATATATATATATATATTCGACCCCTATTTGCGAAGATGACCGTAATCATGGAATTTTATGTGGGTTCGAAGATGGCTTGTTAGACTGATTCGAGCTTTAAAGTATTTCCGCATGTTGGATACCTGTGGGATCATTCAGTATCAGGGATGCTGACTGCCCTGTTTTTCTAATATCGCATTTTCACTTGCGTTCTACATTCCACGCAGATTCAGCAACTGTAGCCCCTTTGTGAGTTGCGGCACGCCAGAAACATCTGTCTTTGGTTAGTTTATACATATTATATGTATGCATATAGATATGATATAGTTTATATATATTACATGTATGCATATAGATATGATATAGTTTATATATATTACATGTATGCATATAGATATGGTATAGTTTATACACATTACTTTTTTAAAAAAAATTTTTTTATTTTTCTTCCTTTGAAGATTGTACTGCCGGGTATGGGGCAGCCAAACCAGCTGCTAACATTGCCCCACTTTTTTATTGAAACGAACCGAGAGCTCTTTTTAGTATCCTCGCTGTTCCCTTAAGTGCAATTGTCTGGATCTCTTTTGCACTTGGTTCACCAGGAATATTAGTTAGGTAGGACTTCAGGTTCTTCTTCATAAGTCGTGTGGCACCTATGATAACTGGTATGATCGATATCCCCTTTAGGTTCCAGTTTCTTTTCATATCATACATGAGACCTTGGTATTTGGTCTGTTTCTCTCTTTCAGCTCTGTTAAGACCGCCATCATTAGGAACACACACTTCAATCAAGGTTGCAACTCTCTCTGACTTATTCCATATAACTATGTGAGGTTTCACAGCAGCATTTTCAAGGCATGGGATTACATGTATGCATATAGATATGATATAGTTTATATATATTACATACATGCATATAGATATGATATAGTTTATATATATTACATGTATGCATATAGATATGATATAGTTTATAAATATATTACATGTATGCATATAGATATGATATAGTTTATATATATATATTACATGTATGCATATAGATATGATATAGTTTATATACATTACATGTATGTATATAGATATGATATAGTTTATATATATTACATGTATGTATATAGATATATAGTTTATATACATTACATGTATGTATATAGATATGATATAGTTTATATATATTACATGTATGCATATAGATATGATATAGTTTATATATATTACATGTATGCATATAGATATGATATAGTTTATATACATTGCATGTATGTATATAGATATGATATAGTTTATATATATTACATGTATGCATATAGATATATAGTTTATACACATTACATGTATGCATATAGATATGATATAGTTTATATATATTACATGTATGAATATAGATATATAGTTTATATACATTACATGTATGCATATAGATATGATATAGTTTATATATATTACATGTATGAATATAGATATATAGTTTATATATATATTACATACATGCATATAGATATGATATAGTTTATATACATTACATGTATGCATATAGATATGATATAATTTATATACATTACATGTATGCATATAGATATGATATAGTTTATATTCATTACATGTATGCATATAGATATGATATAGTTTATATATATATTACATGTATGCATATAGATATGATATAGTTTATATATATTACATGTATGCATATAGATATGATATAGTTTATATACATTACATGTGTGCATATTGATATGATATAGTTTATATATATTACATATATGCATATAGATATGATATAGTTTATATATATTACATGTATGAATATAGATATATAGTTTATATACATTACATTTATGCATATAGATATGATATAGTTTATATATATTACATGTATGCATATAGATATATAGTTTATACACATTACATGTATGCATATAGATATGATATAATTTATATACATTACATGTATGCATATAGATATGATATAGTTTATATATATTACATGTATGCATATAGATATATAGTTTATAGACATTACATGTATGCATATAGATATGATATAGTTTATATATATTACATGTATGCATATAGATATATAGTTTATATACATTACATGTATGCATATAGATATGATATAGTTTATATATATTACATGTATGCATATAGATATATAGTTTATACACATTACATGTATGCATATGGATATGATATAGTTTATATATATATATATGACATGTAGGCATATAGATATGACATAGTTTATATACATTACATGTATGCATATAGATATGATATAGTTTATATATATATTACATGTATTCATATAGATATGATATAGTTTATATATATATTACATGTATTCATATAGATATGATATAGTTTATATATATATATTACATGTATTCATATAGATATGATATAGTTTATATATATATTACATGTATTCATATAGATATGATATAGTTTATATATATATATTACATGTATTCATATAGATATGATATAGTTTATATATATATATTACATGTATTCATATAGATATGATATAGTTTATATATATTACATGTATGCATATAGATATGATATAGTTTATATATATATTACATGTATGCATATAGATATGATATAGTTTATAAATATTACATGTATGCATATAGATATGACATAGTTTATATATATATTACGTGTATGCATATAGATATGACATAGTTTATATATATATTACATGTATGTATATAGATATGACATAGTTTATATATATATTACATGTATGCATATAGATATGACATAGTTTATATATATATTACGTGTATGCATATAGATCTGACATAGTTTATATATATTACATGTATGCATATAGATATGATATAGTTTATATATATATTACATGTATGTATATAGATATGATATAGTTTATATACATTACATGTATGCATATAGATATAATATAGTTTATATATAACTTACGTGTATGCATATACATATAAAAGTAAACCTCTGTACGTACGTGTGTGTTGTTTTATAAAACAACGGACTAGAAAGCATTCTTAAAATCTAATTCGCAAATAGCGCATTCATCTGTTGAAGTTTGGAAGAGCATCTCGTTGATCTGTCACGCTTTGCTTCTAAACATAATTGTCATAGACGTCTATACATTACTATTAGACGTGTTGTCCGTCTGTTAGTCGTTCTATAGCGCTTGTGGTTAAAATATTATTTTTGTCTTTTTGCTACAGAAAGTTTTATATAACCTGCATCCCCGTAAGAGTTTTCCCCCCTCCGTACGTGTGTTCCGCGTAAGTTTGAAATAAAATGTTTAGATGCACCTACGCCTCTCTACAAGGGACTCTGACCATCTGTTGATATGTTTGTTATGTTTTTTTTTAATAGCATTTACTGCAGTTATCGTAAAGCAGGCCTGGACACTGAAAAATGACGTCACACCTGAGATATAAGAAAGCAAGATTTATGGAACAGTCAAGCTGTCGATAATGAATGAATACTTTTCGCAAAAAGAATTAGAAAACCTTTTTTTTATTATTAAAATGCATTGAAAAGGGACAAATAAGGAATGCGGTTTATACTGAAACTAAACTTATTCAAGATTCAATCTATATAAAAGGCAAGTACGTCCAAGGATGGAATACTCCTGCCATATCGGGGCAGAAGCTGCTAAAAACAGTCTATCCTGCCTTGACAGAGTACAAAATAGACTTCGTGGCTTAGTGGGGGATGCACTTTTCTCTACCCTGCAACCTCTCTCCCACAGAAGAGACGTTGCGAGCCTATCCTTGTTTTATCGTTATTTCCATGGCAGGTGCTCGTCTGAACTCCAATCTCTCGCCAATCTTTCACGAAAAACACCCGTCTAGCTGCATTCACCGTGAAAAATTTCCCCCGCTTTTTATTTGTGCCTAAATGAAAACGTAGATTCCATGAACAAAGCTTCTTTCTTAGAACTGCACGCCTGTGGAACTCTGTTCCGTCTGCCTGCTTCCCACCGGACTACAACTTGGATGTCTTCAAGTCCAATGTTAACAAATTCCTAATGAACCGCCCCCTTAAGTAAACACTTCATCAAATCTCCACACTAACGTACTGTACTTTCATTAACCCTTATCGCTGAGTGGCTTCCGGGCCTTGATAAGTGGTGACCATCGTGTAAAAATAAATAAATAAATAAATGCAAAACAAGACTTGATCAAAAAAGAACAGCTGTGTGTTGTTTCTGCGTTAAAAGTAATAGAAAGCCATTCCGTTCTTTCATGCATTTTTAAAGACTCAAATTCGTTTATTTTTGCTTAAAAAATTGCAGAACGATTCGATTTATACTGAATCTAAATCTTATTTAATATAAATAAACAAACAAACAAACAAACAAACAAACAAACAGAGAAGAATTATGTACAAAGAATGACGTATGTTTCAGGCAGGATACAATTAAATGCGGCAAAAGCTAAATTATTAATTGAAGGAATAAACACATTTCTTTGAAAACTAAAACAGAAAAGTGACCATCCTTCGTAGTGGTCAGTAACGTGGCCGTTGTATTTTATTCTGCGACGTTAGCAAGTCACGTGGATTTTGGTTAAAGGTTAACCATGACTTTACTCGCTAAGCGCGCAGATTGAATGGATGTATCTTAAACAGATCTGAACTTGTTAACTCACTACCGGAACCAACCACTTATTCGTGGTTTATCCCCCCCCCCCCATTGCAGCTCCTTTATTTTCTTAATAATCACACTAAGTAGGTAAGTAAGGCATATTTTTTTCACGTGGGTCGTTGACGACGACGCCCATAATTTTGGTAAAAGTTTAGCGGCGTGTGTATTAGAGAAGGGCGGGGGAGGGCATTTGTTGCGTAAATCGTAAAAGAAGCTAAAAACAGAAAAGTGAGCAAAATTTTTAGTGCTACTTCTATTCGTGATAGGAATTACGAATATTTTAAGACAGTGCGATCCAAAATTGTAGAGGAAGAACGGAGAAAAAGAAAACTTTGTAATTCAGTCATTGCTCGTATTATTTGAATTCTTCGGACTACTCTTCTCAGAAGATTCTGGAGGATGAAGATTCGATCCTTAGTATAGGCTACACTAAACATACGATTGAGAATTACAGTGATGGCTGATGGAACGAGAGCATGCTAACCGTGTGGATTAAATAGATGTTCCGTTCGGAGTTGTGTGCTGAACCCAGAGTTCGACAGAAAGATTCCCGAGTCCGATAAGATAACTCGAAGAACGTCGACTATTACATCGACTAAAACGTTATGAAAATAACACTCAATATGAAAGCAGTAGTTTGAAGAATACAAACACTACGAACACTTAATCCTCATCTAAAAAACTCAGAAACATTTCAGTCATAGCTGTTTGATACCTAAGTTAAAGGCTATACGATAGTGTTGATTATTCGCCTACGTTGCGCGAAGGGGTGGGGGCAGCTATCTACACACTTTTAAGAAATGGGGCCGGTGATACTTTTTAGAGATTGGTAAGGAGAAACACTGCACAGGGAACAATATTCTAAAGAACAGAAGAAATAGAATATTGGGTGAACGGAAGAACAGAAAACATTAACATTAATGAACTCATATTTATTTAGATTGAAGTGCATAGGAGAAAATATACATGTCTATCAAAGAGAATTGAAAGTGAGAATTTGTCCTTGTATTTGATTGGGTATTGTTGGGTTTGTGTGTGAAAAGATGCACACGCGCGTGCGTGTGTAACAGAATTGATACGAAAGGAGTATTAGAGCGAGACGGAGATGCGATTTGCACGGATACCCCCACCCCACAAAAGCGACTGCTTTGTATAATTACCCCCTCCTTTCTTTCTTCATTTTTGGAATACGCCTTCCTCTTCACTTTCGAAAGCAAGTCAGAGTTTTCACAGGAATGTGTTAACTCAATATTTTTCAACCAATGAGAATAGTTTTAAATCCAAAATCTAATAAGCCGGTGTGAATTTAGAAACCCCTATAAAGACGAGGAAATAATCAAAGCTGATGTACCAAAAGAATTACAACCCACCCCCCCTACTCCGACTGCCTTTGGCCAGGCGGAGATGCAAGAAAGAACGATCTTTGGTGATGCAGAAAAATAGGCGACTTGAGGTCAGCAGCAAACTGTCAAATAAAAAATATATCAAATATATTATTTTTCTAAATAAGAATTAAAGAAATCAATACATATTTCCTAAAGTAATATATTTTTATATTAAAAACAAATTGAAAACAATGAAACAATAGCATTTTATTCATTTTTTATGCAAAACATAATTAAGTATAATCAGAATTTTTTTTTATTTGATATTGTTTGCTGCCAACTTCGAGTCACCCATTCTTCTACATCACCCAAGTCATCTCCTGTACATCTGTAGTGCACTAACAAGAAAAAAAGTAAATCAACACACACAGACCCACGTAACCTCATACTCACACTATATTATCCACACACGCATATTCACACTAACAAGAATATATATATATATATATATATATATATATATATATATATATATATATATATATATATATATATATATATATGTGCATATATTATTTATCTCCCACCAGACTATCCATTCATGGGTAATCATCTATCATCTTTTTCTTCACCATATTCCCTCTGCTTCACTTTTTTTGTGATCAAGTAAGATCTTTGACTTACTTGTTTTGTTATGTAATGGATGGCTGGAACCATCCGATACATAACTGAAAAGAAAAAAACTTCTTTAATAAAAGATTTAAAAGGTGGGCATCGAATAATCGATTGTCCACCAGTCGAAACGAAAAAGTGGTTAAGTCGTAAACAAAGAAATCGGACGACGATTTTTTTGTTTACAAAACAAGGAAACGTGACATTCCTTGCAACTTTGGCATGTATACAATAGTCGGTCAGCTGAAGAGAAATCGGTCACGATGGCTCTAGGTCAAGAGGTGGCGAAAAGTTGTCAAAACGTGACCAGCAGACACGCGCATCAGTATCGAGCAGAATGATTGACAGATCGCGTGGATTGGAAAAAACCAAGCGAAAGACATATGCTAATATAAGAGGTGAATTTTGGAGTTTAACCAGAAGAAGAAGAGAAGGAGGAGAGAAGAGAAGAGAAGAGAGAAGAGGAGGAAAGAGACGCCGATAGGAAACGTGCGATTGTCGAGAGAATAACGTTTCCACACACCCCTCTCCATCACTGAAATGAACAGTAAGCCACACTGTTAAATTTTGAACTATTGGAAATCTCTATGTAAAACGAGAAAATCATTTCGAAACAACATATATTTTTATATAAAAAGCCAGTGTGTCTTACGTCTTGATTTGTTATGCTGAGTTAGGTCTGACCTTTGTGTGCATGTTAATTTCTTCCTAGCCGGAATCGTTTTTATGACAAGGTTGACTGGTGCATGAGCTGAGGGAAGGAAAAATGCACAGTCAAGGGGGAAATAACTCTGTTGTCTTAGCTGTTACCATAACAACCAGAAAACTAAACAACTAGACGATCACTAAAAGACGGCTACTGGGTTTTTGTTGCAGCGGGAACTAACTAACAACGACCGTTCCCAACCTAGAGGTCCTGGCGCTATATAACAGTTGTTTCATCAAATACTTTTGCATGCAAAATCCGATCCCGCATTTTTCTAATTCCTACCCTCTCATGAGAAGGAAAGCATTTCTTCGAAACTCCGTGGATTAAGGACTACCCACTTATCTAGGGTTTCCTTTTCAGATTAAATCTGTTTTTAACCCATTTCAAAGTGTTTTTTTAACATGTTTTATTAACTGTTTGCTCATATTATAAGCTCTATCTCCTATTTTGTTTTATCGAGCTTTTACATCTGGCTGAGATAACTTTATAAATATTAATTCTTTAATATTTATAATATACTTTAATTTTACCATCTTAGATCATTTTGGTAAATTTAATTGTAATTTTTATTTTATAAATATATATATATATATATACACACACACACACACACACACACACACACACACACACACACACACACACACACACACACACACATATATATATATATATATATATAAATTCTGCGCTAAATAGTTCTTATTTCTATGCACTCCCATAGCAATTACTTCGCGGCTCTGATATAAAGTTATAAAGGCTTAGCAAATGGAGCAAAAAGTGATTTCGTGCCTGGGTTCGAATCTCATGACCGGCAGGAATTGTCATCCTCTACATCGATGATTTCATAAGCATAATTATTGTTTATACACACACACACATACATGTATATATATGTATATGTATATATATATATATATATGTGTGTGTGTGTGTGTGTGTGTGTCACACACAACCAAACCCGTCGTCTGTTTATTCACAAGACATTTCTCCCACCAAATCACGAGCTTGTATAACCTTATAAATGTGAACATTTTTTCACTAAGAATGTTTTTTTTAATCTTCTATCAAACCTAATCAGGTAAGTGTTTTGTTATTTAATCACGTTTTCATTGAATTTTCATTTACAAAACACAGTCCATGCTAAGTTAACTCATGCTAACTGGTGATCCTAAAATTCCGCAGCGTTTTATTTATTTCCATTTTAGTATGTCATTTGTACCACACCCGTTTAATAGTTTCATTTTCTTCCTTCGCTATAACGTAACATTTATAGACAATTTATTTTAATTGTCGACGTGTTCTTGGCGCGTCCAAAATGGCCTTACCTAGGTAAGGAACTGCGACGCATGGTCAAGCGTGGGGAAGATAATCCATCTCCCTAGAAACTTTTAAAGTTATATCTTGAGAAGAAGGCACCGCATTAGATAGATGTATGTTTGGATTATTTGGATTCAGAAAATACATTATTCTGCAACAGAGCATGTCGGCTGAATGCGAATGCCGATCTGTGTAAAAAATGACGTCACCGTAAGGAAAAAGAAAAAGACAATAAACAGGACCGAAAGTACGTTCGAGAGCGCATAGAGGTCATAGAGAAAAAGCATGATCACGCGGTTCATTCGGGAAAGTTGTTACAAAAAAGTCGAATTACGTCACGGGTGTGAGTTTTTTTTGTTTTTTTTTACATGGAAGTCACCACTTATCAAGGCCCGGAAGTCACTCGGGGATAAGAGTTATTGCGTGTACAGTAATCAAAGGGATAGTATCGTAGTAATCGTTTGTATTCGAGATTTGGTAAAGTGTCTTACTTAAGGGTGCGGTTTATCAGGAATTTGTTTATGTTGGACTTGAAGACATTTACTTTGTAGTCAGGTGAGAAACAGGCAGACGGAAGAGAGTTCCACTGGCGTGCACTTCTAAGAAAGAAGCTTTGTTCATGGAATCTACATTTTGGTTTTGGCACAGATAAAGAGTGGGGAAAAATTTTGACAGTGGTTTCAGCTAGACGGATATTTATCGTGAAAGATCGGCGAGGGGGGACCAGGGATTGGAGCTCAGACGAACACTTGCCATGGAAATAGCGAAAAAACAAAGACAGGCTCGCAACGCCTCTTCTGTGGGAGAGAAGTTGCAGAGAATAGAAAATGGCACCCTCACTAAGCCACGAAGTCTATTTTGTACTCTGTCAAGGCAGGATAGGGTGTTTTTAGTAGCTCCTGCCCAGATGTGGCAGCAGTACTCCATCCTTGGACATACTTGGCTTTTATATAGATACAGAATTGCATCAGCAGTGACATATCTTCTGGAGCGATAGAAGGATCTTACCATTTTTTTCCAGCGACCTTGGCAATAGAAACGTTGATTTAATTTGAATAAAATAAAATATGCATCAACAACTATTTTACTTGTTTGAAATTTATAATATAAATTATAAATTTCAAATAGATAAAATATTTTTTTATTTTCGTAACATTACGTTGTGATTTAGCTTTCAAGCGCATTTGATGCGTATTTTAAAGTGAAGTTATTACTTGTCCTATGCTCCTTGCGACGTACTCTGCAACATCGTGTTGGGTCCCGGGTATCTACATGTTAATGCGTGTGTAAATGTGTGTAAAGTTGCACATACAAAATTATTGTCATGGACAACTTGTCAAGACAGCGAAGGCTTAGGGTTAGCGTAAATGAGAGAGACTTGTAGATGTGTGTGTGTATGTGTGTGTGTGTGTGTGCGTGCGTTAGTGTGCGTATATTTTTCAGTGAGAGAGTGTATGTATGAACTCATGTTCGGTGGTGAGTGGCGTACATGTGCTTCGCTGGGCGTACAGAAGTTTGTGTTACTGAGATGGTCTTTCGACCCGAAACCAAGATTCGTTTTGAAGAACGTATGCACGTGTATTATCCGAAGATTGGATTTATATTGTAGGCGCGAGATTTCCAGACTGAACACTTCATCTGCTGTGATTGGTTGAGACAAACTGCTGATTTGAGCTTTTGTCCAATCAAGAATCGATATCTAAACACCCCATTCTCTGCTGCTGCTGTTTGTTCGTTGAGTATCAGTCATGATAATTCGTTGGCATTCATTTTCCCGATATCTTTCTATTAATAATTCGTTCTCGAAAGATATCGGTTATTTACCAAAGGAACCACTTGAAAGTTGTTGACATCCCCAAGAGAAACTGTTTCTGTGGAACGACCTGGATTCGAACTTGGTACTTTCGGGTTGTAAAACCGTATCGTTAACCACATCGCCACAGTC
>NC_136505.1:20813737-20948737 GCF_053919585.1 Euprymna scolopes | reverse complement strand
TGGGTGTGTGTGTGTATGTATATATGTGTATATATGTGTGTGTGTTTAATTGCTTTCCTTCCTCTCTATAAATATGTATGTATATATATATGTTAACTAATGAAAACCATAACTTTAGTAAAAGTATTTTTTGTTTAAACAAAATAATACATTTTCACTAGGATTTACATAAAAATAATTAATTTATTATATTCCGTGATCATTATTTGATAAATACTGAAATTTTCATTAAAATTGGTTAATTTCCTGATTTTTAGCGAATTTTTAAGTAAAGGGAGGGGTCGAAATGTTTATACATTTTGAGCGTCGGCATTCGCTTTGTGCGTACCTATTGTCAATAATCACGTGATTAAATCCATTTATTGTAAACACATTCTGTTTACATTAAGTGAGACCACGGCCTGTCGTGGTGAGACCAACAGATCCTTTTAGTGATGTCACGTGACAGCAGGCGGTGATAAAATGTATTTGTCCCCAAATTAAAAATGGCCACATCGGTACAAAGAAAACCACCTATTTATTAAAGAAAAATGTAGTATAATGTTGTAATTAAAAAGAGATATATAAAAACACGGATGTACAGTAAACATGTTATACCAAAATGTAGAAGCAATCGGTCAAGTGGTTATTTAGACTATTAATAACGAACGAACCAAGAATTACATATATATATATATATATATATATATATATATATATATATATATATATATATATATATATATATATATATATAACGAATTAAATAAAATAGCAAAAATAAAAGAAAATTTTAAAAAGGACATTGCAATGGATAAATAATCAACAATAAAGCAAAGGAAAGGTGGCCTTCTGTCAAGAAGTGACGATCATTGTATATATATATATATATATATATATATATATATATATATACATATATATCTGTGTTTAGTGGCTCCTCTTTCTCTCTCTATATATGTATGTATATATGTGTGTACCTATATGTGCACATATATATGGACATGTGTATGCATTTAGAGCTCCTCTCGCTTTCTCTATATATCTCTCTTTCTCTCTCTACCTCTGTATATGTATATATATATATATATATATATATATATATATATATATATATATATACTAGCATGGGTGCTCGGCGTTGCCCAGATATTTGGAGGTGTATGTTGAGCCCTCCCCCAAAAAAGCGGTCAATTTTTTTAACTTTGACCCCTATTATGACCCCTTAAAATTTATTGTTTTGGGTTCAAATCATATTATTAAGTTAGATCCATGTCCACGAAAACTATATCTAAAATACCAGTGTGTAGACCCGAAATTGTTGGAGGAGTTTGGTAGAGTTCTCAAAGGTCAAATCGTTGAACTTTGACCCCTTAATCGCTAAATATCTGGCCAAAAATCTAAACTTCAGTACCCTGTATATCAAATTTCAAGTCTGTAGACTAATAATTGACAGAGTTATTGCGTGCGTAGGGAAATGTACACACACACACACACACACACACACACACACACACACACACACACACACACACTTTCACTGATATATATATATATATATATATATATATCTATATATATATATATATATATATATATTAGATAAGACATTAGACTGTTACGTCAAATGTGGACTGGTTCAAATTTCCAAACTAGTAGTAATTGTTATTTCATATACTGATGATTGCATAAACGTGAAACACACGTGTCTGAGCGTATAAAACTATTAATATTTATTAAACACCCATACACATATTTTTTTAGTTTTTCCGTTCTTTATTTTCATCACTATTATTAATACATGGGTTTTTTTAAAAAAATTTTATTATTATTATTATTATTATTATTATTATTATTATTATTATTATTATTATAATAATAATAATAATAATAATAATAATAATAATAATAATAATAATAATAATAATAATAATAATAATAATAAGACTCCGGATATATTGGGAGGTGTGTAAGAGGCTTGGGGTGAAGTGTGCTGGAAAATGGTTTGAGGAGGTTCCTGATGAAGTGAGAACAAGTGAGGATGGCAAGGTAGAGGTATGGTGGGACAAAAGTGTCATAACGACCAAGCAATTGGAACATAATCGTCCGGATTTGGTCGTCATTGACAAGGTCTAAAAAAACTGGTAGATTGTAGACTTTTCAGTACCCTGAGGCAGGAATGTGAGAGAGAAGGAGAACGAGAAGTCGAGCAATTATGCTCCATTGGCTTTGGAGATAAGGCGTATACACTGCGTTAAAACACAAATAATTCCGGTCGTAGTTGGTACACTAGGAGTAGTATCAAGTAGCCTGGAAGATCAATTGAAAGCACTACATATCCCCGATATTTTAAGCAGCATTCAAACCTCTGCAATTATAGGTACCACCAACATCCTTAAGCAAACCCTTGATCTTTGAAGCTCCTGGTTTGAAGCTGGGATTAAGGGAAATCCTCTGGAAATGAATCCCATCCCTTTCCAGAGAGACGTTCATAAGCGAAATCAGAATTATTATTATTATTATTATTATTATTATTATTATTATTATTATTATTATTATTATTATTTAGATTTAGCATTATTACTTTATCACTTCATTATTAATAATAATCGTGACAGTAATACTCGTAGTATTTTGTGAAAGTAGTAGGTTTCTTATTATGAATATCTATATATATTATATTTTTATATATTTATATATGTTTTATATGCGTAGGTACTCCTTAATAATCGTAAAATGTTATTTACGATTGAATAATTTTATTAATGAAATGCTTTTTATTAGTATGTTTATTTTATTTTATAATTATGTTTTAAATTATTATTTTATTGTTTTATCATCATTATACATATTTTTAATTAATTTAGCATATATTTTTTAGTCTGTTTTATAGTATATTTATTTATTTATATACTTACTTGCATTGTTGTATGTTTGCATATGAGTTTACGTGTTCGTTTTAAACAAGACCTTCACACAAAGCCACCTTCAAATACCCTGAAAACGGATATGGCACAATTTAGTCGCTCATAGAATCAAACATCCCATATAAAATAGAATGGAAAATCATTGATGTTAAAAATATTATAATCCAACCTCCAAGACTTGCCCCTTATGCACCACCGAAAAAATATAGGATTCTACAGGCTATCAATAATCCATCCATAGCTTGTATGAACATTAAAAATGAGATATATAGACACTGTCCCAACACAAGGAACTTCCTCTTTGCAAAATGACCTTACAATAGCATAACGTTATCTATATACACCTTAATTAACACGAAGACGCCTAAATACTGCATACACCTCTTAATCTAGACCCACTCACCAATCTTCTTCTAAATCATATCGCTACCTAACCCCCTTACCTTATCAAAATACAATAAATGATCTAATGCGGGACTCACCGTGAAATAAACCCCTGATAATTTGAAAACCCCTATACGGATTAGTTTATATTAGGACCCCTTTCAGCCTCATAAAGTTTCCATTTTGCTTACCATCTACGTAAATTGAACCCGTCTCCTAATCTAATTTTCAGTCCTTATATACGATACAATTGATCCAATTCTGCTACCACCCAGGGTTTTTTTTGTTCTTAATTTTCATCATTATTATTTATATATGTGTTTTTTTTATTATTATTATTAGTAGTAGTAGTAGCAGTAGTAGTAGTAGTATCACTATCATCATTATTATTATTATCATCATCATTATCATCATTAACATCATCGTCATTATTATTATCATTATCATTATTATTATTATTATCATCATCATCATCATTATTACTATCATTATTATTATTATCATTATTATCATTATTATTATCATTATTATTATTATCATCATCATTATTATGATTATTATTATTATCATTATCATCATTATTATCATTATTATTATTATCATTGTTATTATTATCATTATTATTACTATTATTATTATCATTATTATTATTATGTTACTTTATTACTTCATTATTATTATTAATAATGGTGACAGTAATAATAGTAGTATTTTGTGAAAGTATTAGTTTTCTTATCATTATAAATATCCGTATATATTATATATTTTTTATATTTCTATATATCTTATACGTTTTTATATATATATATATATATATATATATATATATATATATATATATATTATATGTATAAGTACTCCTTAATAATCCTAAAGTGTTATTTTCTATTGAATAATTTTATTGATAAAATGTTTTTTTTATATTTTCATTATTTTTAATTATTCTTAATTACTTTATGATGATTATATATTATGTAGTTTTTAATAAATTTAGTATTTTTATTTTAGTATTTTTATAGTATATTTATTAATTTATTTATTTACTTACCTTGAATTGTTGTATCTTTATATATGAGTTTACGTATTCGTTTTAAACAGGAACTTCAATTTTCACGGGGATTTTCCAACACGCGCGTGCTCGCACACACACAGACACAGACAGATAGACACACACACACACACACACACACACACACACACACACACATACCATCCCTTCCTTCCGTAAACAGAATCTATTAGCGTCGGTTACTAAGGTCTATCTTTACATCAGGAACTCTGAGCAACGACACCGGCACTTAAACGGTGTTTTTCTATGTTTACTTTATTCGTTGTTTCGTCTTTTCAAAGTCGCCGAAGAGTTGTATTGATGTAATTCAATCGCTAATGGTTTATTCAATACAATGAAACCACTGGTCGCCTTTGAAGTATGTATATATTGTTTTGAAATAAATATTTGCATCTTCAGCTCTCATATTCGCGATCAAGCACTTTATTTCTTTTCATCGCCTCCTGACACGCTATATATATATATATATATATATATATATATATATATATATATATATATATATAATGTCAGCCTCTTTAAGAAACTCATTTCTTATCGTTGAGCACTTTCAGTTGAATTAACGTCGGCGAATTTAGCTCTTATGTGCAGATCATCATATAATGATTAGATCACTGTAACAGCATTTAAAAAATAAATGTTACATTTCAACAGCATTTCTTGCGGTTAACGGTAGACGATGGGATTGGGTTCTTACTAATGATGGTCTTCTGTCGCCGGGTTCGAATCCATCGATTGATGATAATCGTGACACCCTGCACCACAGATGATTACTGAAAGGATAAAACACTAGTGTCTGTAGGTATGTAATAATTATTGTAGTAAATAATTATATATATATATATATATATATATATATATATATATATAATAAATTCCACATTCTGAAAATCATATATACATATATATATATATATATATATATATATATATATATATATATATATATAGTAGCGTCCAAAACTAAGGGACAACATTTCATAATTTATTATTTGTTAGAAATAACAACTGTGAAAAGCTGAAATTTAGACAACTGGTAGTCGTTATCATCCATAATAAAATGCTAAAATTTGAATCATTTGCAAAGGATAGAAAAAGAATTATAGCAATTATTTATTTATTTTCAAAACAGGAACGTCCAAAAGTAAGGGACAAAATTGAAAAAAAAACAATGTAAACAGTATGCTATATTCACATTTTTTTAAAAATTTCCTCTAAAGAATAATCTTACATAGTCATTTGTAAACGCTTCATCAGCCGGAAACGCCAAAAACTTGATTACTCTGTAAGACAAGCTATTATAAAGCTACACAAGGAAAAGCACACCATTAGAGAGATTTCAGAGAAAGTGACACATTCCAAGAGTGTTGTAGGCAGGGTTGTTAAATCCTACAATGATAGTGGTAAAATGTTTGTTGCTTTTAAAACCGGCAGACCCCGCAAAACGTCGGCAAGAGAAGATCGAATAATGCAGTGTATGTCATTAAAGGACCGTTTTAAGTCTTGCACAGAAATTAAAAGGATTATGAATAGTAGCCCATGTGTTAATCTGTCAAGACAGACTCTTTCTAGACGACTGCAAGAAATAGGGCTATTTAATCGAACCCCAGGGAAGAAACAACTTGTTAGTTCGAAGAATAAGAAGAAGAGATTAGAGTTTGCACACAGGTATGTAATTTGGACATATGAAAATTAGGCAAAAGTATTTTTCAGTGATGAAAACAAGTTTAATTTATTTGGAAATGATGAAAAAACAATGTAAAGAGACGTATTGGTGAAAGATTAAGTGCAAAGTATACTAAGAAAACTGTCAAGTTTATGGGCGGAAGTGTCATGGTATTTGGAATGTTTTCTAGCCATGGTACAACGCCACTTGTCCGGTTACAAACTCGTGTAAACCCACAGATCTATAAAAACATTGTTCAAGATCATGTTGTGCCAATCATACAGAATTCAGGTTTCTATAGGGCTACCTTTATGCAAGATAATGCCCCATGTCACGTTCACAAGGCAAAGGTGGTAATGAGTTACCTTAGCGAGCAAAATTTCGAAATTATGGATTGGTCACCGCAAAGACCTGACTTAAATCCAATAGAAAATCTTTTGAAGATATTAGGAGTGAAAGTTATGAAAAGAAATCCCACTAACACGGAGGATTTGTGGGTGAAGCTTCAAGAAGAATGGTCTCAAACTAGTAGTCGAAGATGTGCAGCTGTCATTGTGAGCGAAGGCTAATTTACTAAATATTGATTGTACATGTATTTTTATTGTTTTTTGACTGTTTACATTGTTTTTCTCAATTTTATCCCTTAGTTCTAGATGCAACTGTGTGTGTGTGTATATATATATATATATATATATGTATATTTATATATATATATATGTATATATATTTATATATATAAATGTTTTTAATATATATATATATATATTTATATATATACATATATATATGTATTTAATAATTAATATCTACATATATATAAAGTAGTAGCGTTCGAGTATGTGTGTATCTGTGTGTACGACTCCCAATGATCAAAGCAATATAAAAGCCATTTTTAATTATTTAGTTTATTTAAATTTCAATTTCTATTTGCTTTAACGTATTTTATCTGAAATCTGATTTTATTTAGAACCAGAAAACCAAAGAGGAAATAACGGTGATAGTTTAATTGAAAAATTGTTTTAAACGGAGCACGTTATTAAATATTTTCTGTAACAGATTTATTTTCATTTCGAAATATTCTTCTAAGCTGAATTATTATTTTTATTTTTAATTTGAAGGAAATTTTTTTCGTTTATTCTTAATTTTTAAGTAACCTTTTTTATTTGTTAGAGAAAAATAATTAAAACTAATGTCCTCATTTACTTGCATCCTCACGAGGGCAGAGTTCATACACAGGGCTAATTTTACACGTGAGAAAAATCCATAATTCCATGCATTATCTGCTGCCTTTTTCGTTTATAAAATTTAATCGGTGTTACCCAGGATTTATTATAATAATTATACCATAGCAAGTCTGTTTAATTGCTTGCGAAACAGATTTTCTTTATAATTTATTGAATATCTTTAATTAAAAATGGTCCATTTTTACGACGTGACCCAGCGTCGTTTAACCCCTAAAAAAATTAGGAATTTCTCTTTTGGGGCCTAATACGTTTAAGCAGGCTTTATGAATAATATGAAAGAAGGAATTTTGAAAAAATGAATTAACATTTTAGCGTGGGGAATCACTTTTCTTTATAAATTTAACGTAAAATGAGCACCCACTTTTTGGCCACAAAGCGTTCAACCAGACATGTCATCTCTAGCATGTTTTTAAGTTTGGCGATCGAGAGGGGCGCAAAAGATGACAAATACAATTTTTTCGTTTTTTTTTTATTGTGGTGGTGGTGGGGGGGGGGCGGGAATTACATTTGAAACATAAAATAACGATAAATTCAATTAATTTTTATAAGACCATTCTGTACTTTCACCTAACAATTTTATAAACAGAACAAACCCCAAAATATGACAAATTCAATTTTTTTAGGGGGGCCGGGGAGGATTACATTAGAAATATAAAATGACAAAAAATTTAATTTAATTGTTTTTGGAATTAATTTTTGGTAGATTTTTTGGTTATCGCACGGACATTCGGTGCTATTTTTATTGAAACAAATGTTGTAATGATTTATTTTTAATAATGTTTTAGGGGGGTCTTTCCAGTGCTCAATATCCGGAGAATAGTTTCTTCTCTTTGTAGCCCTTCTGCCGAAATATCTGGTGGAGAGGGTATCACATACTTCTTTTTTGGGGCGATTACATTTACATGTTTTCATCCGTTCTTTTATTTTTGTTGTGCGGGTATCCACGTTGCCCATAATTAAAATAATTAGTATACCGGCGTGTTTCAAACAGAACTTCATGTCAACACAGGCAATGTTGGGTACCCACGCTAGTAGTAAATATTTATGTACATATATTTATAAATGTAGGTATTTAATAGTTATTATAGTAAATAATTATATATACATACATATAAGACTTTATATATATATATATATATATATATATATATATATATATATATATATATTCGGCTACCATTAACCGCGAGATATACATATAGGACATCTAAAATGTCACTGATAGGATTGTGAACTCAGGTGTTGTTTATATATCCAAATGAGTTAGAATCGAATTGTGAACATAGAGGACAACAGGCTACATTTCTGGATTTAGATATAAAAATTGAGGATGGGATTTTTCTTTATAAAATAGTTGATAAAAGAAACTCTTTCCCCTTTCAAATAGTGCGTATGCCGCATGAAGATAATTCCTGCCCTGTTTTTATGTTTTATGGAACAATTATGTCAGAGTTTTTGAGAATAGCTCGTGTTACCTTAAAATTAATAGATTTTATACCCGCAGTTTCTAGTTTAGTAATAAGGATGATTGAACAAGGTGGAGATAAAACTAAAATATTTAAACAGTTAAATAAAGCATTTGTTCGTTATCCTGATGCTTTTGAATCGTATAAAGTTAACCAGAATATATTAATAAAGGAAATCTAAAACTATATTAGGAATGTATAAAATGTATTACCTCCGGTCGGAAATAGTTAGTGCAGAATCAAACCTTTCGCGTTTTAGGTTTTGCCACGCACCATTTCAATGTTTAAGGGGGTAACTGGTAATACTTTAGAGCGTGCTTAATTGAAAAAGAACAGTTTTCGTTCTAAAAGTCATTTAGAGTTTAATCTATGCACATTACTTTGTTGACTGTTATATAATCTATTTTTAAAAATACCCGCAGTGGCTATATAAATATGGAAAATGTAGTTGATGCCAATGTGGAAGGTAAAAAAAGGAGTGATAAAAGAGAATTGACAAATTCAAGAGGAACAGCAGTTCTGCAAGCGTTGCTACAAAGGTCGAAAGGGCACATCCTAGAACGAGGTGCAATCAAAGATGTTGCCACAAAATTTGGTATAGGAAGAAATACTGTAGGCAGAATTTGGTCACGAGCACTAGACAGTTCGTCCGATATATCAGTGCCAATGGATTCTTTTAGCCGTAAGTTGGTCTGTGGCCGAAAAAAGAAGGACTATAGTTCACAGTTGGCAAAAATAAACACCATTCCCTTGAGAAAAAGAACCACTTTGAGGTCTACTGCTCAAACATATGAAATACCTAAGACAATGTTGATTGCAAGGATGAAAGATGACGAAATTCGGGCACATTCAAATGCTGTAAAACCGCTTCTCACGATAGAAAACATGAAATGTCGCGTTGACTTTTGCCGTTCGCAGTTGGATTTAAATCGAGGATCTTTTAGAGAAATGTTTGATGTCATACATATTGATGAGAAATGGTTTTACATGACGCAAAATGCAAGGAAATTTTATTTAGGCAAAGACGAACATGACCCTTTAAGAACCACTAAAAGCAAGCGTTTCATTACAAAGGTAATGTTTCTAGCTGCATTGGCACGACCTCGTTGGGATCTACATCGCAAATATTACTTCGATTGGAATTTGGTCATTTGTCAAACAAGAGGTGGCTAAACGTAACAGAAGAAACAGGCCTGCTGGAACAATGGTAACTAAAGTCATGGATACAATCACGAAAATTCAAATTCGTGAATTCATTGTCGAAAAGGTTCTTGTTTCCACACGGAACAAATGGCCAAGTGGATCCATTGCACAACGAATCATAATTCAACAAGACAATGCTAAGCCACACGTACATCAAACGGACCCGATGTTCAAACAAGAATCGGAGAGATTAGGGCTGAACATTGAACCATAAACATAAACCAGCCTGCAAACAGTCCAGATTTGAATGTGCTTGACCTAGGTTACTTCAATACAATCCAATCAACACCAAAAGGCATCAAAGAATATTGATGATTTAATTGAAGCAGTTGAAATCAGCTTTCAAGAATTAGAAAAATCAAAATGAACAACATTTTCCTGACATTGCAGGAGACAATGGAACAAATAATTTTGGCTGATGGTGGCAACAATTACAGCCTTCAGAATATGTCAAAAGCACAGCTAGAAAAGAAAAGGAAAACTTTCCACTTCAATTTTGATATCAGAAGAATTGAAAAGTAAGTTAACACAATTGAATAAATAGTTAGATGTTTTAGCTTTTTGCATTATTTTTGTGTATATTTATTTAATCATACATTTTAAGAATGTACGTACAATCAATTGTCAATTTAATTAAGTATAATTATTTGGTTAACCTGTATTTCCTTTCAAAAGTATTTCCTTACAAAACTTGAAACTTTTATGCACCAAGTATTTCCGACCAAACTGAAAATTGTTGTGCACCAACTATTTCCTACCGGAAGTAGTATTATACAAAAAAATTGTATGTATATATAAATATTTTTAACTTTTAGATATTTTTAATTTTAAATAAATAAGAATGTAAATATATAAAGTACTAATCATAGTAGGGTGATAAGTAGTCAAATGGATTAATCCTAATCTTATAACTACAACACTGGCAAATTAAAAAAATATATCAATTTTGAATTTGGAAACAGACGAATCTCACAGGTAAGGAAGACATTTTTTTATAACATGAATAGGTTAGACAAATTAATCAAGAGTAGGAAACAAGATCTAATATCTGTAAAAAAAAATTTTGTTCTTTTTTTAGCGATAAATCCGGTTTCGTTCCACGTAGAGGACTCGCTACTTAGACTGTACTATGGTCAATAAATCCTGCATCTTTATCGTTACCTTCGACTATGACCTCGAAAAAAATGTTTTTTTTTATCCTTTGAAATGAGGCTTCATAATTTGTGTATTTCTTTTACAAACTGTTATTCTCCTCTTCATATCATTATCTGAAGATAGCGGTTTCAACCCCACCCAGGTATTTTAGAGAATTATTTTGACAAAACATGGCGAAACAACAACAACTATGGAAGGCAGTAATTACTGGGGATACAGTTACAAGATTCAGCATTCCTGTCCCTTCGCGGTTAATCACTTGAAAGAAGGCCAGAGGATGAGTTGGCCAAAACGTGGTAAAAAAGAATAACTACAACTATAAAGTTGATGATAATAGTCCGCATTCGAATACACAAATCTTGAACATTTTGTTCAGGATTGAAATTTTAATGGAATTTCAACTTTAGATTTTTCCAGAATTAGGTATATGAATCGGGTGCTCCTTGATAACAGTATCTACTATGAAATATTTTATATAAATAATTTTTGACTTATAAAATATTCCATAGATTAACTTCGGAAATGTTTCATACAATATAAAGAAATAATACGCAGAGAAGACTTTGGTCCATCCTTACATTGCCAGACGGAGATATGCAGTATTTTCTTTCACATTATCTTTGCTTTAGTGTACATACCAAACTTCTTCATCGTAGAGAAACAGTTCTAGGTAACTCTGCTTCCTTTTATTTTTATAATACACAGCATATTTATTTGGGAAGTTTGCCCGATTCACAAATAGATTTGATTGATTTGTCCCGTAAATCAAATATTTGTAGCCATCCACCGAATAGCTTCATAAAACAATATAATCATTAACTTTCGCGTTTTTCGTCTTCTTTTTTTAGTCTTCAGAGACAATGGATAACTGTTGCAAAGGTGCCTTTACAGTGTGTTGATAGTGAAGAAAAAGTTGCGCAATATCAAGCACCCCATTTCCTGAACGGGCAGTGATTGAATCCAGTGGCAAAAAGAAGTAAACGAAACAATGACAGATTAAACACAGGAAGACTGCAGTTGCGTTTCTGAAGTTTTGAGATGAGGATTGATAATTCGTATTATTTGAATTCTTCTGACTACTGTTCTCATCTTCAAAGTTATTTTCACAACGAGTTCGGTTGATGTAACCTCCGACCTTCTTATCAAACTTGTGAATATTTGTGTTGGACACAGGAATTTGTAGGGAGTTTCGGACGGAACCTTTATATAATCCACGAGGATTGCTCTCGTTCCATCAGTTATGACTGGGTAGAAATCCTAAGTAATTCGTACTTGAATTTTGAGTGTTGTCTGCACTGAGGATTGCGCTTTTAATCACTAGAAGAGTGTAACTTTTACAACTGGATTTTACCAACTACTCTATCTATTGCGCTACGGGTTCGTTTGAAATTCCACGCAGGTGGTCAAGTTCGACAGAAACTTTCCCCGAGTTCCACAAGAAAGACCTGAACAAAGTCGGTTACATTGACTGAAACGTCGTGAAAATAACCATCGAGATGAGAACAATAGTCCTAAGAATCTAAATAAGATGAAGACTCGAATCATTTCAAATTTTTCCTTTCTGACTTATTGCATAATCAGGATTTGAGAGATTCGTCTATCTTGCTATCAATGTAACATGGTGCTTTTTAAAAGTCTTTCTCCCCGCCACCTCGCGCCGGCCGTCAGTCAGCGCTTTTTCGCTCTCGACTTCACACGTCTATCTTGCCCGCTCATGTACACTTGCTAATTTGCATACGTGCTTTAACGGCTGCTGCTGCTAATATTTTCGCTAGCCAGCTATTAATAGACTGCTGCTGATTATCTCACGCGCGCCCATACACGCTTTATTACATTTAACCCTTAGCCGAAGAGACAATATATGGAGTTATATCTTTTTCAAGTGTATTCGTGCAAGTGAAGCCTTATTCCTCACTTGAACCCAGAACGCCGAACCAACAACCAGCGCATGTAACAGCATACCATGCAACTTCCATAATTTCAGAAAGAGACTACTTAATTTCATTTAGCTTTAACGGCGGGCGTATTTATTTTGTCGTAGCAGGTGTTAATAATTTCGAGGCCTAATTAAAAAACTGTTGGCGGGGTTTCTACTCTACACAGCAAAAGTTATGGATGTTTATAGTTCATATAGAAGCAAAACACACATGAACACCAAAAAAACAAAACAAAAAAAAACAACAAAAAAACTGAATAAACATTAAATGATGATACAATAAACATTATGAAAGCCAATATGAATATGTAGAAAAAGACTATTATTTCGAAAATTTCCTTATTGATATATTGAGCAATCCTAGTTTAAGAAGTTCGTCTATTTTGCTATTTAACCCATAGTTGAACAGAACATATTTAGATTCATATCTTTTCCAAGTGTATTAGTTAAAGTGAATCAGTATTCCTGATAAAACTCGAACACGGAAAGCCGAACCCATAGCAACACCTGTTACAGCATATCATGCTACATCCATAGAACCAGCAAAAAGTTAGCAGAATTTAATGTAGCTTTAATGGCGGGCGTATTTGTTTTGCGAGGGCAGGTGCCAAAAATGAGAAAACTGACGATGTTTATATTTCATATAAAAATACTTACACACCCTTCGTACCAAAAAAGCAAAAAAGCATAAAATGCTTGTATTATTTGGATTCTTCGGAATACTGTTCTCATATTGAGTGTTATTTTCACACTTTTTCTTTACGGAATTTCGAACAGAATTCTTTATTCAATTCACAGGGGTAGTTTGCACCCGTCCTGTCAACCATGATTGGATAGTGGTCCTAAGTAATTCGCAATTATATTTTTCGGTCGCCCACACTGATGATTTAATCGTCAGCATTGAGGTGAATATCTATTAATAATTGAGTTTTTCTAAACGCCCTAACCACTGCTAAAATAAATTGGTTGGTATAATAACATTTTGAAACTCAACATGGAAAGTTTTGTAACACAGCACAATTACACGTATGTACATGCATGCGATACGACGGCACCGGTAATAAAAAGACTATAAAAAGGAAAAAGAGAACGATCACTTTAGAGACGTGGGAACGTCAGAGATCACATTAGAGGTTAAGATTTTGAGTTTGAGATTATGTGGATGGCGTCACGGCCGTAACAAGGATGAAATAAATGTCGTTACGAAGAAAAAGCAAGTTATTTTCTATTCTTGGCCTCTATTGCGACTGGGCCTACAACGTGTGTTTCCCGGACTACGTTACAGTTTTATTGCCTTACTTTTAATAAAAAGAACCGAACTTACTCGTTGGGAAAAATAATTTTCTAGTTTCTTTTTATTCGCAAAATCTTGTCAGGGTCAACGGTTTTCTATAAACAACATTGCAAAATAGTTAAGTCTTACTCGCGAAACTATAGACTTCAATTATGTATTTATTAGTGTACGCTTGGGAAATTTGTATGAGAGTAGTACAGAGCCACTTCAGATACGATGCCTACGTCGCTTTAAAACCAACCCCCGTTTTGCTATAAAACATTTTTCACATTGACTTAACCTCCATTTGAGTTTCGGGTCCTTCAATCTGAGTCGTGTCCCGTTTTAAATCGACTGTACAATTATTCCAGATTTTGTTCAAGTTTCACAAACATTTCTTGTTCTTATCTTTTTGCCGACGGCTTTTTTTTTCAGACAAAATAAATGAAACATTTAAATTGCTCTTCTGTTGTCTACGTTTAACTAAAATTTAGTATTCAAGTAGATGTGGCAAAGTCGTCTATCACCTCTTCCATTCAGATTAAAACACTGATATCTTTTATGAAAAATAGAGACGCCTTTCTCACCCCCCTCCCAAAAAATCAAAGATTTTACATTTCTGTGAAGTTGATTGTTTGTGCAATATCACCAAAAATGTAGAACGAGACGATTTTTGTAATAAAAAGGGACTGCAAGATAAGAAAAACTCTCAAACCTGACAACAAAAATAAGAGAAAAAGTGAGAATAGAAAGAAAAGCGAGAAAGGAGATAGAAAAAAGAGAGAAGGTAAAGAGAGAAAACAAGCCAGTGTATCATTGAGAAGTAGAGAGAAAGAGAGGGGGAAGTTTGTGTGTGTGTGTGAGAGAGAGAGAGAGCGAAAGAGAGAGAGAGAGAGAGAGAGAGAGAGAGAGAGAATAAACCACGGTATCGCATAAAATTAGAAACACCTCACAAATATGACAACACCAAAAAAGACCGAAAAAAAGGGTAAAAAAAGAGAAAAAACACAATGCTGCATAAGATTAAAAAACAAGCATGACAATATCGAGAGAGAGAGAGAGAGAGAGAGAGAGAGACAGACAGACAGACAGAGAGACAGAGAGACAGAGAGAGAGAGAGAGAGAGAGAGAGAGAGAGAGAGAGAGAGAGAAAACAAATCACAGTATCGTTTGTGTTTGATTACGGAAGAAATTTGAACCCCCCCCCCTGTTATGATCTTAGTAATTATGTGACAGTGTTTTTGTATGTAACAATAATGATGATGATGATGGTGTTGACGATGATGATGATGATGATGATGATGATGATGATGATGATGATGATGATGATGATGATGATGGAAAGAAAATTTAAAAAAAAAGCTTGTTATGATATTGATTTAATACACTTTCCGCCTAGCCGCCGAGGGATCCACACCATTCAAAGAAAAAAAAAACAAAAACTCTTACCTTAAGGTTCACTACGTTGCAAGCCTCTGAATCCACACTGTGAAGAGATAATCCCCCATATTTATGGTTGACCGACCGAACTTTACTTATTGAAACCGTCAGTCCCAGTGTATTTGCATCTTGATTCAGAAACTTATGAATGATCAAAGTTTTGTAACTTTCAGTGAATAATTATCCTATTATTTTCATACAAAAAGCCCAGTTATCGATTTGTTAGTCTTTTCTTCTTTCGGCTAAAAATGACTCCTACTTTCAAGTGATTCTGACTTGAGAGAACAGGGCTGAATTGATCCACACTCTATCAAAATCAAGATGAGGAGAGTAGCACCCTGTCCGACTGGATCCTCTCATCAATAGGACCTCGTCAAAGAAACAGTCCAGTCCCAGCGGTCAAGCGAGACTCAGAGCGCACAAATCTGATGACATAACTCGCTGGAAGTCATTGGAAAGAAAGGGGTAAAATCAATCCTGTACTCAGCGTCTGGTAATTTTCTATGCATCACCAGTGCATGTTAAAGAACGGAACTTGCTGCAATAAAACAAAACAGTATAATCAAAATTAACCCATGAGTTCATTTCTACTTCAAAAATATAAACAGCAATCAAACAACTTATATTGCAATTTATGGGAACACTAATAAATGTACTTTTAAAAAGCGGGAAATTTTTTTTCCAATTTAATGAGATTTTTTCAATCCGTACAAGGACAAAAATAGAAATTTCCTTGCGTCATCAGTACTTCTTTCCTCTAAATAAGAATAGTTGATTTTGGCTAATTTTGAGTTACGACCACCGAATGAAATGTTTTGATCATTTAGAGGCATTTTATGGGGGTGGCAATGGGTCCTGGAGCGAGGGACATCGAGGTTGAGACATTTTGCAATGGTTAGTAAAGAAAGCTGCTGCAGTTAATAAGATGTATAGCCTTGCACCCTAAGGATGAATGGCGTGAGAAGCTGTTGAAGTGCCGCGCCCGACTGCATAAACGTTAAATTAGGAGATAAAAAACAATGACTCTATTCACTTTTTGTTGCCTGGGAAATGCGAACTTTGCCTTACTTAACGAATTACTTAACGAATTGTGCAACGAAAAATACTCAGAGATATTTTTCGTGTAACAACGGGGAGAAGTGTTGGTTATTAATATGGAGTTTTAAATCTTGCTCAAAATCGACAAAGACCTTATGACTAATGGTTATTTACAAAATAAAAAGCTAGTTCTGGTGGCCCCATTCACATTCTGGTGTTTTTATTTTTCCTTGGAAGGCTGAACCACTCAGAGGTATAAATACATGGGCAGTATCACTAGCAAGATACTCTGGACCGTTTATAGGGTGCACAAAAGAAGAACTGAGACAACTCGACCAGAAAACTAGGAAACTCATGACCATGTATCATGCACTACACTCAAAGGACGATATTGACAGACTCTACGTGAAAAGGAAAGACGGCGGGAGAGGACTGATCTGTATAGAAGACTGTGTGAAGATCACGAAAAAAGAACTAGAAAAATACATAACGCAAAACACTGAAAGGATAATTATGGCAGCGAGAGACACTGAAAAAAACAACAAAACAGAAAACAGAGAGATAAACGACAAAACGAGAAAAGAGAAGTGGGAAGAGAAACAACTCCACGGAAGATTCATAAGAATGACAAAAGATGAGAATAACGAAAATACATGGACATGGATGCGAAAAGGACATATAAACCGAGAAACTGAATCTCCAATAACTGCAACACAAGATAACTCGATAATAACCAACCATATTAAAGCAAGGATCGATAAAACACAAGAAAACAGCAAATACAGACTATGTGGACAGAGAGACGAAACGATAAACCATATAGTAAGTGAATGCAGCAAACTGGCCCAAAAGGAATGCAAAAACAGACATGGCCAAGTGGGGAGGGTGGTGCACTGGGAATTATGCAAACGACTGCATTTTGAGCGTACAGACAAATGGTACAAGCATAAACCCGCAACAGCACTCGAAAACGAGAACCACAAAATCCTATGAGACATGGACATACAGACGGACAAACCCATCCAAGCAAGAAGACCAGATGTAATAATTAACAAGAAAGAGAAATCCTGTCAAATCGTAGACTTTGTTGTCCCAGCTGACCACAGGGTGAGTATGAAAGAAAAGGAGAAACAAAGCAAATACACAGAGCTAGCCAGAGAGTTAAAAAGGATTTGGATGATGAAGAAAATCAAAATAGTATCGCTTATAGTAGGAGCACTAGGAACAATTCCGAAAAACTTCGAAAAAAGAATGTCAGAAATTGGAAACAAAGGAACAGCTGCAAAAATATAACGACTAACGATAATGAAAACGGCTGAAATATTAAGGAAAACCCTAGAATGTGGGGAATAACACAAGACAATATAGCAAAGAAGCGTTTCGGGGAATGAAGAACACCGAAGCTGCAGATCTACAAGTTCTACACCATAAGGCATCCCCCCATTGTTTCATCACCCCCCCCCCCCAATAGAAAAGTGATACCAAAGAGCCGAGAAGGGTCAAGGAGAATGGAAAGACCGAGGAGAGAGCGCTGGCCAGACCTCTGTTGGACAAGCGCGAAGAGAACTGGGATCGTGTGGAGGCTTAGTGACACTCAAATTCCAGTATAAACCAATAGCCACTACCAGCGAGAAATCAATGGCATGAGGCTGTTACGATGACGCAAATTTATTTGCACATGCTTTCGAAGGAGGTGGAGAGAGCTGGAGTCTGGGGAGACTTGTTGTCACGCGGCTTCCAGAGAACACCACAGGTCTCCAAACCGATCGTTTGCTGACTTGTGTGAAAGCTCCATGTGAGCCAATAATAACTAACAAGACCTTTAGAAATTCAATGGAATCAGAAATATATTTAATCAAAAATCCTATATTTTTCTCTAAAAAAGCTGAATAGATACGAGAACGAATGGGACCATTAAAACGAGCGACCTTTTTTTGCTCCAACTTTTTTTTTTTTATATAATCACCATCAGTCTAAATGCACTTTTGCCAGCAATGGGGTAATTGTTATGCATGGGCGTCTGAAGCTCACTTTATCATACAACGGCCATTCCAAAAGTAAAGCCTCCTGTTTTTTTACACAAAAAGTTGAAGTTCTACGAAGACGAGAGTGGTAGCATTAAAACGAGCAACCTTTTTTCTGCGAAATTTATTTTTTCTTCACTTTCATTTTCAATGTACTTTTGTCAGGAATTCAATGACGCATCTCTGCTTCTGACGCATATCCATGACAGGGGTTGCTTTCTTAGAGTCTCACATCGTCAATATCTGCAACAGAGAGATAAAACTTTCAGGTTATGAATGCATAAGTTCATTCATTATAACAATGCAATTTACCATCCCCTCTGATTCATCTGGGCGGAATAAAAAATAGGAGGCATTACTTTTGACACGTGCCTCGTTTTTTGGTGCAGTGCACTTTATGTCTGAAATTAATGTGGAAATCCCATGTTATTTTTACTCAAATCTTTATAATTTACTATTAATAACGTTCCTATTGAAACAGTAAATGTCTATCAGATTCAATACTAAACAGATGACTCTTTTTCAAAAAAAAATAATTATCATCGTAAAATAAAGGAACATGAGTTGGAACAGATACATTGAGACCATTGCCAGGGCCGCTGCAATGAAGATGGGCTCTCTCTACCGTGCTAGAAAATTACTTTTGGAAGTATCCTTTACCTCTATGAGGCCACCATTTCCCCATGTATGGAGTATTGTTGTCACATTCGGGCTGATGCATCTGCTACTAGATTCTAACTCCTGAACAGGGTTCAAAAGAGAGTTGCCAACCTGATACATCCAGAACTAGGCTTCAACCTCTACATCGACTAAATGTTGAATCCCTCTGCCTGTTCTACAAGTACTTTAACGGTGGATGTTCCGCCGAACTACGAACCCTTGTACCCCCGACAAACCCGACAAGCAGCAACACAGTAGAGATTGCCAGATGCAAGAAAGCCTTCCACTCTAATAGTTTCTTTTCCAGAACTGCTAGAAAATTACTTAAACCTGAAAGTATCCTGCACCTCTATAAGGCCACCAGTCACCCATGTATGGAGTATTGTTGTCAAATTTGGGCTGGGGCATCTGCTACTAGTATCTCACTCCTGGACAGGGTTCAAAAGAGGGTCGCCAACTTGGTTGGTCCTGAACTGTTGCATACCTCTGCCTGTTTTACAAGTATTTTAATGGTGAATGCTCTGACGAACTACAAGCACTTGTGCCCTCTCGACGTAAATACTCCCGACAAACCCGACAAGCAGCAAAATCCCACCCATTCACAGTAGAGATTCCTAAGTGTAAGAAAGATTTTTACTTTAATTGTTTCTTCCCCAGAACTGCTAGACTTTGGAACTCTCCTCCGGGTTTCTGCTTTACCAACTGTACTGACATGCAGATGTTCAAGTGCGATGTGAACAGACATCTTGCTGCTCAACTCCCTACACATTATCCCTTCAACTTATTTCCCCGAATATAGCCCTATACATCAAAGTGCAACTGTGCCTTTTTTGGGTGAAAATGGAATTATACAAAAGTAAACCCTCTTTAAATAACGAAAACTAATGTAACTTTTTCGAGATGTATTTGTTTTAAATTGTACAGTTTTAATTGACATAGCGACATTTTTGGATTTTAAAACACTACATATTAAAATAGGTAAAATCGGAATTTGTTTAGCTAAGCAACAGCAGATTAATCATAAATCACCATCTTTGCTGATCCGATGATAAAATTAAAAAAAAAACCATACGTGCGACATGAGATAACTTACTGTATTATTATATAGATTTCAGATGACATTTGTGGAAGTTTGTGACAATTTTTAGATGTTTTCGATTGATATGAATTGTTTTAATATAATTTACATTTCAAGTTTCCATTTTGTAAAATAATTATGAATGAAAAAAAAATGGCCACCAAAAGGAATTTCCATGGTTCTGCGTTTTCACTTAATTGTTGAAGTTAATTTAGAAAATAAAATAAAAATAAAAAAAACAGCGGGTACTTATTTTAAATGTCAGTTCTATATTTTTATGCCAATTATTTATCTTAATTTGAAATCATCTTTTAGTTGAATGTCACATCATGGGAATTTTTCTTTTTGCAAATGAACAGCGGCCAATTTGAAATACGAATAAATTCTGAATTCAGAAGGTTTCCCGAATGTTTATCTAAAATATTGACAAAATTATATCGATCTATGAAAAAAATCGATGAACAGAAACAGACAATATAAAGGCGTAGTTGATTTTAAGTTGTGCATCAATTCGAACACTGATTACCAACTGTTGGTTATGCATATCTAAATAAACGTACAAGAAGAAACAGCAACAGCAGTAAATGTTATTTTATGTATCGACTATCGATTAGACAAAAGCTGAAACAATATATATATATATATATATATATATATATATATATATATATATATATATATTGTTTCAGTTACCCGGCCGTTTTTTTTTTTGCCGTCTGTAGCTTCCTCAGATTTTACAGAAATGTTCGTTATGATGGGATGAAAGATTGAATGATGTCAGGAGAGGGGCGCAAGAAGAAGAAAAAAAGAGGAAGGGAACAAGGAGGGAAGGTGGGATGGGGGTGCTTGGTATGTCGGTAATATTTTAGTTTTGGAGTTTAAGGAACTTGTGGGGGAGGGTCTGGGAAGTTTATTTCTGGTATAGCTGAGGGCATTGGGATACATGGAGGGGGAAGAAGAATATGTGGGGGTAGGAGGAGGGGGTTACTTTAAAATTCGAGTCTTAGTGTTAAAGTTTGTGGCGTCTCGTTGGTGAGATGATTTCTTGATAAGTATGACCTGTTGGGTGTTCGCGTAGGTTCGGAGGCGGAGGGGCTATAATTCGGTTTATTTATTTGGTTTTTATTTGTTGTTAATTGTTTAGAGAGGGTTAGCTAGCGGTCGCGTACACACATATATACTTAAAGAAACGTTCACATGTACATATACATCTCCGGGCGGAGATGTGTACATGTGAACCGGCCGTAAAATATGCTTTAATATGATATTTTAATTGGCCCAAATTTCGTATATTTTTTTATAGAGTCGCGATTTCAAAAGTAAAACAAAAGTATTTGGATGCTCTCAGCTAGAATCTCAATCGAAAGCAAAGCCGTAGCCTTTAAAGCTGGTGACGTTACCACTGTACCAACATGACATGCATATGAACTGATTAAAAAGAAACTAAGATGAAAAAGAAAAGATGTATAACGTTTTTTTTGATTTTCACTCTCTTTTGATCCCTTAAAACTATTTTAACTGGTTAAAGACCCATAAAAGAACGGCCGATAAAAATCCAATCATTTGAGGCCCCTAGCGCCGCTTTGCAACTTTTAGTTACGGAAGAGACAGAGTTTGAAAATATGGAGATAAACAGACAGACAGACGGACATAGTGAGTTTTACAAATTAGATTAAATGGGTGGATTATGACTAGGACTATCACAAGAGAATATTCTTATCATTGTTTTAACTCTCGAGTATGTATTCGACACAGTTAGACACATTTAATCAATCGAGAACCACATCACTTAATCTAAAAATATATAAGATATTAACTGATATATACTCGAGAGTCAAAATAACGACAAGAATATTATCTGGTCATAGCCCTAATTATGACCTAGAAAACAGAAATTCTTTCCTATTTGTCAGAAACATCGCTCATGGAATGTGAGGACTAGGGAACAAAATAAAGGATGTCAGAGTTACAAAGCTGCCGAAAGTAGATCCAGGATCCACTTTCTATTCTACTTTAAAATACATTTAAATTGTTGCATGTCGAAGCGTATGTATATAATTTTGTTAGATGAATGTGACTGGATATGTGACAAGCAAAGGCCGAGCAGAGGTCAACTTATTGAATCTATGGTGAAAATTACCTAGGCTTTAGGAATGTGTTAAAACGGATTTGTACTTCACATGACTCAAAGAGAGAGGATGATAACCAGTAGGCAGTCCGCTGGAAAGCAGACAGGGTCGGTAGATTTCTAAAAGCATCAATTGACAAAATATGATTAATTAGTTACTTCAGTGTCCCTCTCAAGTGATTGGTGATTCGGAAAGAAGATGATGTTGAATAAATGACTGGCTTTCTTCCATCAGATTTATGTTAAATTATCTTTTTTGGGTGGAAGACAATTTAATTAAACGACAGATAATTTCTCATCTATGAGCATCGCAACAGAATCACATATAAGAAGAATGATTAGCGAACATTTTAACAATTTTGAACTTCAAATTATTTGTGTCCACATATTTTTCATTAATTTATTCCGAAAAATATTTTATATATACAATATTACTTTTGAATAACATTACTTTCAAAGAAATTACTTAAGTTTATATCATTCATTTATACCAAATACAAATGTGGGTTTGGTATAACAACTACGTTTAAAATATTTTAGTTGAGTAACAGATGAAATTAATTGCATATATCTTTTGGATTTTTTAGATGAGGATTGATAATTTGTATTATTTGGATGGGTTGGAATACTGTTTTCATCTTGGGTACTAATTTGTGTTGTTTTTCTCTAGATTTTCACAGTATATTGAAAAGTGAGACATCAGTATTGCCAATATCTATAAAAATGAGAATATGAGGACACTTTAAAACCTATATAGTCAACGAATTTTGGAACTACAGACTTGAAATTTGGTATATAAGGTATTGAGACGATCTGGTATATAAGTTATTAAAACAATTTAGTATATAAGGTATTGAGACAATTTTGACAATTTGGTATATAAGGTATTAAGACAATTTGGTATATAAGGTATTGAGGCAATTTGGTATATAAGGTATTTAGACAATTTTGACAATTTGGAATATAAGGTATTGAGACCATTTCGTATATAAGATATTGAGACAATTTGGTATATAAAGTATTGAGACAATTTGGTATATAAGGTATTGAGACAATTTTGAAAATTTGATATATAAGGTATTAAGACAATTTGGTATAAAAATTATTGAGGCAGTTTGGTATATAAAGTATTGAGACAATTTTGACAATTTGGTATATAAGGTATTGAGACAATTTGGAATATAAGGTACTGAGACAATTTTGACAATTTGGTATATAAGGTATTCAGACCATTTGGTATATAAAGTATTGAGACAATTCGGTATATAAGATATTGAGACAATTTTGACAATTTGGTATATACAGTATTGAGACAATTTGGTATATAAGGTATTGAGAGAATTTGGTATATAAGGTATTGAGAAAATTAGGTATATAAGGTATTGAGAAAAATTTTGATAATTCGGTATATAAGGTATTGAGACAATTTAGACATTTTGGTATATAAAGTATTGAAACAATTTGGTATATAAGGTATTGAGACAATTTTGACAATTTGGTATATAAGGTATTGAGACAGTTTGGTATAAAGGTATTGAGACAATTTTGACAATTCGGTATATAAGGTATTGAGACAATTTTTACAATTTGGTATATAAGGTATTTAGACAATTTTGACAATATGCTTTATAAGGCATTGAGACAATTTAGACAATTGGGTATATAAGGTATTGAGAGAATTTTGACAATTTGGTATATAAAGTATTGAGACCAATATGTATATAAGGTATTGAGACGATTTGGTATATAAGGTATTGAGGCAATTTGGTATATAAGCGATTGAGACAATTTGGACAATTTGGTATATAAGGTATTGAGACAATTTGGTATATAAGGTATTGAGACAGTTTGGTATATAAGGTATTGAGCCAATTTTTACAATTAGGTATATAAGGTATTGAGACAATTTGGTATATAAGGTATTGAGACAATTTTGTATACAAGGTATTGAGACAATTAGGTATAAAAGGAATTGAGACAATTTTTACATTAATGTATATAACGTATTGAGACAATTTGGTATAAAAGGTATTGAGACAATTTTTACAATTTGGTTTTTATGTATTAAGACAATTTGTTATATAAGGTATTGAGACAATTTTTACAATTTGGTATATAAAGTATTGAGAATATTTGGTATAAAAGGTATTGAGACAATTTTGAAAATTTGGTATATAAGGTATTGAGACAATTTGGTATATAAGGTATTGAGGCAATTTGGTATATAAGGTATTGAGACAATTTGGTATAAAAGGAATTGAGACAATTTTGAAAATTAGGTTTATAAAGTATTGAGACAATTTTGACAATTTGGTATATAATGTTTTGAGACACTTTTGTATAAAGGGTAATGAGACAATTTTGACAATTTGGTATATAAGGTATTGTAACAATTTTGACAATTTGGTATATAAGGTATTGAGACAATTTGGTATATAAAGTATTGAGACAATTTTGAGAATTTGGTATATACAATATTGAGACAATTTGGTATATAAGGTATTGAGACAATTTTGAAAATTTGGTATATAAGGTATTGAGACAATTTTGACAATTTGGTATATAAGGTATTGAGACAATTTGGTACATAAGGTATTGAGACAATTTGGTATATAAGGTATTGAGACAATTAGGTATAAAAGGTATTGAGACAATTTTGATAATTAGATGTATAAAGTATTGAGACAATTTTGACAATTTGGTATATAAGGTTTTGAGACAATTTAGTATATAAGGTATTTAGACAATTTTGACAATTTTGTATATAAGGTATTTAGACAATTTTGACAATTTGGTATATAAGGTTGTGAGACAATTTGGTATATAAGGTATTCAGACAATTTTTACAATTTGGTATATAAAGTATTGAGAATATTTGGTATATAAGCTATTGAGACAATTTTGACAATTTGGTATATAAGGTATTGAGACAATTTGGTATATAATGTATTGAGGCAATTTGGTATATAAGGTATTGAGACGATTAGATATAAAAAGGGATTGAGACAATTTTTACAATTTGGTATATAAAGTATTGAGACAATTTTGACAATTTGGTATATAAGGTATTAAGACACTTTGGTATATAAGGTATTGCGACAATTTTGACAATTTGGTATATAAGGTATTGAGACAATTTTGACAATTTTGTATATAAGGTATTGAGACAATTTTGTATATAAGGTATTTAGGAAATTTGGTATATAAGGTATTGAGACAATTAGGTATAAAAGGTATTTAGACAATCTGGACAATTAGATGTATGAAGTATTGAGACAATTTTTACAATTTTGTATATAAGGTTTTGAGACAATTTGGTATATAAGGTATTGAGAAAATTTTGAAAATTTGGTATATAAAGTATTGTGACAATTTTGTATATAAGGTATTGAGACAATTTTTACAAATGTATATAAGGTATTGAGACAATATGGTATATAAGGTATTGAGGCAATTTGGTATATAAGGTATTGAGACGATTAGGTATAAAAGGTATTAAGACAATTTTGACAATTAGATGTATAAAGTATTGAGACAATTTTGACAATTTGGTATATAAGTTTTTGAGAGAATTTGGTATATAAGGTATTGAGACAATTTTGACAATTTGGTATATAAGGTATTTATACAATTTAGACAATTTGTTATATAAGGTTTTGAGACAATTTTGTATATAAGGTATTGAGACAATGTGATATATAAGGTTTTGAGACAATTTTGACAATTTGGTATATAAGGTATTGAGAGAATTTGGTATATAAGGTATTGAGACAATTTGGTGTATAAGGTATTGAGACAAGTATGTATATAAGGTATTGAGACAATTTTGACAATTAGGTATATAAAGTATTGAGAGAATTTTGACAATTTGGTATAGAAGGTTTGGAGAGAATTTTGTATGTAAGGTATTGAGACCATTTTTCACAATTTGGTATATAAGGTATTTATACAATTTTTTACAATTTGGTATATAAGGTATTGAGACAATGTGGTAAATAAGGTTTTGAGAAGATTTTGACAATTTGGTATATAAGGTCTTGAGACAATTATGTATATAACGTATTGAGACAATTTCGACAATTAGGTATATAAAGTATTGAGACAATTTTGACAATTTGGTATATAAGGTATTGAGAGAGTTTGGTATATAAGGTATTGAGACAATTTTGACGATTTGGTATATAAGGTATTGAGACAATTTGGTATATAAGGTATTGAGACAATTTTGACAATTTGGTATATAAGGTATTGAGACATATTTTTTAATGTTGTATATAAGGTATTAAGACAATTTGGTATATAAGGTATTAGACAATTTGGTATATAAGGTATCGAGACAATTTTGACAATTTGGTGTATAAGGTATTGAAACAATTTGGTATATAAGGTATTGAGACAATTTGGTATATAAGGTATTGAGACAATTTGGTAAAGAAGGTATTGGGACAATTTTGACAATTTGGTATATAAGGTATTCAGACAATTTGGTATATAAGGTATTGAGGCAATTCGGTATATAAGGTATTGAGACAATTTTTACAATTTAGTATATAAGGTATTGAGACAATTTGGAATATAAAGTATTGAGACAATTTGGTATATAAGCAATTAAGACAATTTTGACAATTTGGTATATAAGGTATTTAGACAATTTGATATATAAGGTATTAGGAGAATTTGGTATATGAGGCATTGAGACAATTTTGACCATTTGGTATATAAGATATTGAGACATCGATTTAATAAGAAACAAAACTGATTCTATTTTGCTTCTGAATTTTTCAGATGAGGATTGAGAAGTTGTATTGTTTGGCGTGTTTGGCCTATTGTGTTGCGTGATTAAATGTATATACAATTTTCTAGATTGAACCTTTCAAATGCTTGCTAAAATCATATACACACCTGACAGTTCTTTTGTCATTAATCTTAAAATCGACACAGAGATGAATTTATCAACTGTTGTTATTTAAAATGAAACTTTTTGCCAATCGACAAAAAGTGAAATGTTAGTTGTAGGCATTGGCTGGTGGCACGACGAGGGAGAGATGTCAATAACGCTCGACAGCTGTCAGTCTGCTTCTCCTCTCCACGCTGTTGTTTATGTTATCCCTCTTATATAGACATCAATAAACATTCTTATAAATGTAATTTTTAAAATATCACATTTTTTTTATTTTGCGTTGCGCAATCCATAAACTCCCAACCGAAATGTAAACATTTCTTTGTGTTCGTGATAATTACAATTCCCGTCATTTTTATGGGACACAAGAATGTAGATCAAATATCTACCTGAAATGTGCATTTGTTCACACGCCTGCTTGCTTCGGCGTTGCCTCGTCTCCATATTTAACAAATGTTCTTGTCTTGAGTATTAACGTGTATATTTGCACTTGATTTTTCACAATATGTTTAAAACTGAGACATCAGTGTTGCTAATACATATCAGAGAATAGGTGAAATATTTAAAAGACTTCTAAAGCTTAAAGATTACCATATAATATATATCTGTACACCCCCATATATATATATGTATATGTATATATATATACATATATATATGTATATGTATATATATATATATATATATATATATATATATATATATATATATATATATATATATATGGAGGTGTACAGACATATTTTATATGTTAATATATATATATATATGATATAAAGTTGTGTGTGTGTGTGTGTGGTCACGAATAGGCTCCTTTATTGTTGACTATTTTTACAAACTGATTACATATAATGATAGAAGATGTACCGAGACACAGGAATGGGTATGTTTGATCTGTGGTTGATTAAAATTGTGGGGTCTGCATTCGCGCCTGATCCACAAAGTATGGAAATAAAATATTTAAAAATTAAAAAAAAACGTTTACAAGTTTTTTTGATATAGATGTACATAATAATACTTTGATAAGTATATTTTGACTTAAATAAGGATGGTATAATAAAATTGTGGGGTCTGCGTTCGCGCCTGGCATCCATAGAATGGAAATAGGCACAAACTTTAATAAAGACTTTTCATATCTGTCTGTGTAAGTATACTTTGATAATTATGTTTCAGTTTGAAGAAATATGGTGTAATAAAATTATGCGGTGTTGTTCGCACCTGACCTCCATAAAATTAAAATATGCCACAAAGTTTAACAAGGTTTTTTAATATAGATCCACAGAATATTGTGATAACTGTTTCAGTGTGAACTGGTATGGTATAATAAATTATGGGGTTTATCTATTTTATTTTTACTTTCACCATATTTTGCTTTGGTTTTGATACTCCGAAATTTCGAGCTATCTCTTTACAACCCTTCATTTTCATAACCTATCATACTTTCATAAGTCAGAGTCCATTTTCTGTAGGCTGTTTTTGAACCCAGTCAACGACGGGTACTTATGTTAGTATATATATATATATATATATATATATATATATATATATATATATATATATATATGATTTCTTAATTTAATCACATAAATTAATATACGAAAGTATAAATTTATGCGTAAATTTGAAGTATTTACTTCAACAGTGCTCAATACATAGGTAGAGCTAGGTAGTAAGTTATAACATATATATGGCAATTAAGCTATACAGAATATTCCACGTTTCATCCACGCTAAGATTCATAAGCCTGATGAATCCTAGCTTGGAAGAAACATGAAATATTCCGTGTAGCTTAATTGCCATATATATTTTATAACTTAATATATATATATATATATATATATATATATAGTCATCCACGTATAGTACTGTGTCGCTGTTTCACAGGTCATCAGTATGTCGTAAATTACACTTTTGGACTTTAAAATAGGGATAATGGGTGATTCTGTAATGATCACAACTGCTTGGGTGCTACGTGTATGACAAAAGGTTGACTATACAAGAAAATGAGTAAACATCTTATTATAATAAACAACGGAAGATTTAAGAATTTACTATCAAGCAGTTACGTGCCTATCTTTGTGTTCTGTTTTAAAATCTGCGTTTTAATTTAGTTATATTCTAGCTGTGTATTTTCTTGTTAAAGATCTGCTTTAAATCATTAGTGAATTTGTAATAAGACAACAAAAATCACTTTTAATTTACGCTCATCTGCTGCCAACTGATGAAAAAGCACTTGTCAAAAGTTAGGCAGATTTCCAAACTCGTCTCAAATGCCAACGAACCATTGAGTGATTTCAATTTAGTTTTTGATGCGACTCTTGAACCAGAACAGCGCCATTTCGATTTAGTTTTGGCGACCACGGATCGTTAAACTCAACGGAATAACTTGGTTGGAGGTAAATCTTTTTAGCTGATAGCACAGTGCGATATTTGTCTGACAAGGATAAAACTAGGTGCACTATGTGCTATGCGACCTATGGGCGAAATAGGTACTAGACGATTACGTTTTCATTTAATACAATATCTTGAAATTATATATAACTAATCTTAGCTTCGTGAAATCATTATTCACTGTCTATTTAACCCATAGATGCGACCATGACATATGCTAGTGCTTCAGATAAGAGTAGACCTGGGAGTAATAGGAAGTAGTGTAGAAAGTGGATCTTGATTTATTTTCAGCAAATGCATGACTCTCGCTGCCCTTATTTTATCCTGTCGTCATCACATTTCGTGAGCGATGTTTCTGACAAAGGGAGAAAATTGCTGTTTTCTGGGTTAGAATCCATTTTATCTAACACTTATCGCTGGCTAGTTTTTTGGCCTTAAAGTAGTATTTTTAAGCTTCTATTATCAATTGGCTGCATTCCTTGTCTGGATCGATTTTCTTCAAAAAACAAATAAACAAACAGACAAAAACAAACAAACCAAGTAACAATTCTACATTTGTCAAAGCTTCCGAATTGATTTCACCAGTGGACGTAGCTTAGATGGAAATATACGGACAGTGGATTTCATATATATCATGTTCACATATGAGGAAAAAGTAACAGGGTTGGGTGTGCTGTGTGCATTATGAGCGACAGAGGGACAACCAAATTATGAAATCATTTAGCATGGCATAGCTTGAGAGTATATAATTATAACCTCAGCTTCTGTGACAATTGCAATTCTTATTACATATTTTTGTTTACGTTTCAGTTTTGTCATGCGCACTCATCAACGAATGATGTACAATAAGTATGTATTAGAGCTTTACATAAGTGTGTATTCGAGAGTAAGGGCAACTAAAGGACAATTGTACATTCTCAAAAGCTCCTACATTGATTACCTCTGAAACTCATACAAACAAATATAAGAGAGATGAGTCTGAATAATCACAGTGCTGGGGGGGGGGGGGCAGCGTGAGCTATAGGCGAAAGAGTCATTGCCAAATTATGTTATCATTTAACATGATATGTCTTGAGATTATTGTTAAAGGGTTACAAAGAAAAACAGAATGCCAAAATAAAGCAATAACATGTAATTCTGAAACAAAAATGTAATAGGCAAAAAAAAAATAATACAACTAAAAACAGACGGAACAAAAACTCGCTTCTCGCAGACACGTGGGTCGTAACAAGCACAATCTACTCGCCAGAATCACCTACACACAATGTGCAGAACGCCCCCTCTCCTTTCCAGTGTCCTGCCTTTATAGCGGCCGGGAACGACATATTTGCATAATCGCGCGAGAGCAGACGTGATTCAACGATAATCACATTGTGTAAACGCTAATAAAAGCCCATGGACGCCATCTTGGAACTCTCTCTTTCGCTCAACCCAAAACAGACGTATCCGAGGTAAGCTCTATTTCTTATTTTGGTTATTGCTAATTCTGCTACAAATTCAAAGCATACAATAGATGGATTGTTCGTTGTAACCGATGAACGACCTACGTTGGTCCACCGATATTCTTCCGGTATTTATTGAGATTGGAATATGTAACATAGGTTAGTTCCGCCATAGCCCCCCCCCCATCCTAAGCTGATAATTTCGGACCGTGTATCAGTATTTTTTCTTCTTTGGGTGAACCATGATTTTCATTTTCCTGCCCGAACGTCGTAGTTATGGTCTGATTTGCCGAGGCTCAATAGCAAACATTTTGGCTGAGGAAACTCGTTTTGGTTCTCAGTCATACGTTTACGTATCTGGTTCACATGCCTTTCGTGTGTGAATTTTGGTCTCTGGATTACATAGATTATATTTCCGATCCTTTGTATTACTTTTCCCAGTTACCAAAACGAAACATTATTTTTAAAATGCTTGAAGCACACTTTCTCTCCAAGATTGCATTGTTTTAGTTGTACCATAATGTGTGGCTTTTCTTGGTAGCAAATTCTCAAATACTGATCTAATTTTACGGCCAAACATAACCTCCGCTAGTGATTCACCTGCTGGGGTGTTAGGGTTTGCCGTAACCCTGTTCACTTGAAGAAACTGTTGTAGAGCTTTTTCTGTAGGTGATCTATAAGGCTTTCTTAACACCTTTTTAGGGTGTCTAAAAAGCGCTTTGCTTGACTATTACTTCTCGCAAAATTCTTGGAACTCCAAGGAAATTGGGTAGCATTATCACTAAACAGGCAATCGATAACACCAAAACAAGCAAAAACGCCAAGGTAAGAATTTTAATGGTTAACTGTGGTGGATTTCCTCACCTCTGGCCATTTGGAAAAAAAACTATCCCCCACTATAAAGTAATAGAATCTATCCAGTGGTCTCGCAAAGTCTATATGTATCCTGGACGACGATTGTTCGGATTTGGGTCAGGGTTTGTGAATAATCGGTAGTGCCTTTAATCATATTAATTATATCTTGGTCCATGGTCAGTAAATGAAGCTACGCATCAGGCATACCATTCTGCTGGTACCAGGATGGCCTGTGTGGAAGTTTTTTTAGTATTCCTTTGACAGCACTTTTGGAGTGATTACTCTCTCGCTGTAAAGCAAAACGTTGTTGCAAATAGAGTACATGTCAGAAGTAAATTCTTGTTCCAATTTCTTCTTTGTGCATTTTATAAATTTATTATTTGCCGCTTCAGTCTTAATTTCTTGATGAATCACTGATAATTTCCGGAGTATATCATGAATCTCACTATTTATCCACAATGCAGCAGTTACTGAGTCCTCGAAGGGTTCCTTTTGGGCTAGGATTCGCCTAGACAGCCCATTCGCATGCGCGATATTCTTTTCCAATAATGTGAGGTTTGCTAAAAATTCACCTTTAAAGTTAATTTGTGTAGCGTTTACGGCCTTTGCTGTTTTGCGTGTTCTCAGCATTGTGGGTTCATTCAAGTTCTGCTACGTATTTAAAGTTATTATCGCAGGTATGAACCCGAATTGAATATTTTATCATCACATGTTTTCGCAACCCTTCGTTTTTTTTTTACAGTTTCCGCCAAACATACTCGGGTTTTGTATTTAATTTTTTATTTCTGCAATGGGTTAATATGTCCTTTTATTTTTACACATTAAACATTTTCTTGATAAATTTGGACAGTCCTTAACTCAATGCAAATTACCACATCGATTACACGGAGACTGGATTTTTTTTCTTCAAATTCTTTCTTAGCTATGTGCTGATATGTTTGTCTTTTTTCCCTAACTTGTGTTTTATTTTTTTCGTGTTTTTTTTTAAATTGTCTATGTGCTTTTTTATCTGGACTCCATCTTCGATATCCATCGAATCATTGTTAATGATTTCTGTTTTCTGGCAGTAATCCATTAACTTTTATAGGGTTAGGTTTGGTTCATTTTATAATTTTGTTAGGACACGCCTTCTCATTTCCGCATATCGAATAGAAGTCAATCCTTGCACAAATACTAAATATTTAAAATTTTCTGCACCGAGGTTTGCAAGTTTTAATTTGTCTCAATGTTTATTTACCATGGCTGCATAAGTAGGAAAATCATCTTCGTCATTCTTCTGCAAATTCAGACATGATCAAGTCTTATGTAATAACGAGACTTTTGGGATAAATATTTCTAGGCTGTGTTTAAAAGGAATCATAAATAGCTAAAAGTCATTCTTTACAAAAACGGTACAATGCATTTTTATAAATTTTATGTTGCTGATGAGTTGGAAAGGCCACTACAAAATGCCTTGTAAGAACAATCTTGAAATTCAAACTTCGTAGGCAAGTAAAACTAGACTGCATAGACGTGTTAAGAAATAGCCAACAGCATGTGTTCTTACATCAACACATATGATTGGTCGATGACCAAATTATATGTCAGTAAACCTGCTTACTTTCCGTTGTCGCAGTGGGTCAGAAATACCAGCAACAGTACATCATTTAAGCGCAGTCGAAATCCAACTGGCTGGAAAGCGGGTAAAAGAAACGGTTATGTGCTGCAAGTATTCCAACAAATTGTATTACTACGCTAAGACATCTTATTGGTCAATTTCTCAAATGGTACCTGTCTATTTACATCTAAATAAAATAGTACATCAACATATCTCACTGGTAGAAGAAAAATGAAACTAAAACTAAACCAACTGATTTGTTCTAACGGTTTCATACTAATACTATAGGAAAAGACATGTTTAATATGATCAATTGTGTTCGAAAAATCATGAACGACGATGTGTGCATGATAGATTATGTATTTTGGCATTAAGTAAGTAAAGTGGTCAACCATTGTCAAGTGAGACTCGAAAACTCTTTCGTTAGCACCTACAACCAGATGTAAAAAGAAGTGTCACTTCTTTTCTCTACTTGCACTTGATCCTCACATCATAAAGTAGGGTGTTTACGCAAGTGGTTATCAATTACTATCATTTGAGCTTTTATTGAACTTTAGCCTCTCATCTAATATGCGAATTCTTTAACCATTTGGCCAAGTGGCATTAAATAACTTCAAAAAGTTGTTTATATGTTGTAAAACAAAAAAAAAGGTAAGCTAAGTGGCCTACTATAGTCGAGGGCACCCCAAACTTCCTTTTCATTAGTTGCTACACTGGGATGTAAGAGAAGGCACCACTCCATTCTCTACGTGCCCTTGATCAATCACATACTGCTAAGTGTTAAGCAAGGGGGTATCATGTACCATTTTAAAAGTTTTTGGTATTCAGCCAAGGATTGAACCCTGAGTGGTCCAGTGCACTAACTAACACTCTTGCCATTGTGCTAAATGCCCTGGTAAAACATAAAAATAAGATTAACCGAATTAATAAATCGTTTACAAAAAAAGGGAATATATTTGGCATTAAATAATGGAAAATAGGTTGATATGCCGTAAATCATACCTATCTCGAAAATCGATTGTTTCCAATGCCGATTTAATGCTGACGCACAATTGCCTACACTAGGCAACAGACAAACGAAACTAAACTTAAACCATTTGGTTTATCAGCACCACAGACTTCCGTTAATTCAGTTTTGCATGTCTCATGTGTTCAGCTGAAAACATTATTTAGTTAAGACTAATTGAATTATTCTTGGAAACGTAACTCACTATTTTAAAAGCACTTATGTACCATATATACGCCCACTTGTATCTAAGATATTTCGAACTCTTATGCTGAATGCCTATGCGGATGAGAGGATCTTTCGATATGATATTCAAAACGCCTGTCATAAAATGACTTTACTTTGCTTTACATGAGTACCAGCCCTTTGTATAAAAACAAAGCGTAGTATCTGTACTTCTACAGTGAGGCAATTTTTGTGCCAATCCAGATAGCCCTTTTATGGTTTGGGAGAGATGGATTTGTTTAGATGTTGTAAAACAAAAAAGGTAAGCTAAGTGGCCTACTATAGTCGAGGGCAACCCCAAACTTCCTTTTCAACCTTGTGTCTAACTCTGCCTAAAATATTTGTTCTTATCCTACACCTCATATTTTTCTGTCCTCGATTAATGAATAAGAAATTATTCTAGACTGAGGCAATTTAACTTTTGTCTCAGTCCAGGTGCTGCTTTGTGGAGAGCTGAATCTTCTCCATATTAAAATCTGACTTTATGTTTAACCATATCTTCGCGAGGAGGCTATTAAATAGGGACTTTCATGACCTTTTTGTTAAGGAAAAATATTTCGTATCTGTTCTGATAAAAACGTCATCTTTTCTATCTTCTTTTTAGACTGAGATAACTTAATTTTTATCCCAATCCAGAATGTTCCTTTCGGGGAAGCTGGATTTACCCCTTAAAATCTGACCTCGTGTCTAACTTTGCCTTTTAGTTCGGAGCAAAGTGTAGTATCTCTTCTGATATCATCTTTTTGTCTTCAGTCACGGAAGGAGAAAATCTTCTAGACTGAAGAAAATTGTGTTTTGGTTTCAAATTCAAAACGTCCGTTTTTGAGGAGCATAATTTTTCACACATTAAAAACCGACCTTGTGTCTTATTCAGCTCTCATGAGGAGAAAAGTAAATAAAGACATCGGGAAATTTCGTAAAATAGTTGATTTGCATCTATATTTCTCTTGGTATGTCTGTCTATCTGTTCATTTTTAACAAAAATTATTGGGGCGATCTGGTTGAATGTTTTATGGACCTCTGTTATAAGATTGAGCGAAATAAGTATTATGATAGCCGTTCACTGCAAAATTAGGAATTGATAGAGAGTAATAGCGATTAGTCATCAGCATACCACATTTACTCTAGAGGTTTACTTGAAAACTACTAGGCTAATCTGGATGAAATTTTGTATAGCCCTTTGCTATAATAGGGTGCAGCAAACTAAGTATTATGATATCCACTCGCTGCAAATTAGGGATGAACAAGGATTAGTCACCATAATACAACATTTAATCCAGACTTTTTCTCGGAAACTACTGGCCTGATCTGGTTGAAATTTTGTATAGACCTTTGTCAAGTCAAGTACGATCATATTAGACAGATACGGTGAACTAAGTAAGATGGTATCAATTTGTTGCATAATTAGGGCTGGATTAACTGACAGTCAACCAAGATGGGTTAGGTCAGCTCCTCCTGTAGAACATACAGCATCCCGAATGAAAGCAGACCACGCACAGTGGTCCACACGAATCAAGATAATGATAGGCAGCTAGTTTCGCGACTAACAGTACACACGTATTCATTAGTTGACAAACAACGAAGTTAAATGTCAAATATTCCATATATAGCTTTCCACTGAATCATGCAACTGATCAGTGATGGAGCACGAATATATCTCGCAACAATCCTCTTGGCAAGGATGGAGTACTGCTGCCATATCTGGGCAGGAGTTGTTAAAAACAGCCTATCCTGCCTTGACAGAGTACAAAATAGACTTCGTAGCTTGGTGGGGGATGCCCTTTTCTCTTACCTTCAACCTCTCTCCCACAGAAGGGACGTTGCGAGCTTGTCGATGTTTTATCGTTATTTCCATGGCAAGTGCTCATCTGAGCTCCAATCTCTGGTCCCCCTCGCCAATCTCTCATGAAAAACACCCGTCTAGCTGAAACCACGGTTAGTAATATTCCCCACTCTTTATCTGTGTTTAAATCAAAACGTACATTCCATGAACAAAGCTCCTTTCTTAGAAGTGCACGCCTGTGGAACTCTCTTCCGTTTTCCTGTTTCCCACCTGATTACAACTTGGATGTCTTCAAGTCCAAGATAAACAAATTCCTGATAAACCGCCCCTTTAAGTAAGACACTTTATACAATCTCCATTACTAACGATTACTACGATATTATCCCATTGATTACTGTACACACAAATACCCTTATCCCCGAGTGGCCTCCAGGCCTTTATAAGTGGTGACTTCCATGTAAAAAAACAAAAAAAAACACCCTCTATTTTTCACTCTGTGCGCGTGCCAGCATGTCATGTGTAGTCTCTTAGTCTGCTGAAGCCACTTGTCATTTCGTTTTTTCTATGTTACAGATAATTACAATATTAGCGCTTGGAGTTTAAGGTGACATTTTTTTCCAGGATCAAATTGTACGTCCGGTGTGAACAGTTATCTCTACACTGATGATTGCGCGAGGATAAAAAATATGTTTATAATAATCAAATATTTATTATTAAACAAGCACACACACACACACACACACACACACATATATATATATATATATATATATATATATATATATATATATATATATATATATATATATATATATACTAAATATGTACCCGGCGTTGCCCGGTATTAAACGTAACATTATATTCCCTTAAAAAAAAATGAAGTAAAAAAAAAAAAAACGGAAAGAAACTGAAACATGTGCAAGCGAATACTATGTTTTTTTTTCTAAACAAGTCATTCCTTGTAAGTAAAAGAAAAAAATACTCGAGCTGAGATCGAAATCAAAACCTAAGTGAGTCAAGTACGATCACAATTAGTCCCGCCGTGAAACAGTTGACAAACAGATGAAAATAGTGATGACACCCAAGTACCAATTTTTCAATTTTGACTCCTTAGCAACACTTATTCCAGAAGAAAACCGATTAAACAGTTTTCCACATGTCCGAATACCCTATATACCAAATTCCAAGTCTGTAGATAAAAATATGTTGGCTATATAGATTGAGAAGTGTTCTCACACATACACACATTCTTACTTACATATATATATATATATATATATATATATATATATATATACATATATATATAGGGAAGCAGGTAACAGCGAGGGGATTCCAAAGTCTAACAGTCCGAGGGAAGAAGCTATAAAAACAGAAAGCTTTCCAACATCTAGGAGCCTCTACAGTGAAGAGGTGGGATTTTCTTGCTCAATGGGTTTGTAGCGACTCGCTACAAATATTAAGTGATTGTACAAGCAGCGTTTCGTGGCGCGACAGTTGCTGTATACACACACACGCTCGTGCACAAATAAACGAACCATTATTCATTTCAATCCACCCCCCCCGCATTTTGCAAAAAAAAAAAAAAAATAAGTTCGTCCGGCAACGGCACAATTTCAAATACGCCCACACACTTTTCTCCAAACAACATATTTTTGGCGGACGTAGTTGAAAGCACCATCACGTGACACAACCAACCAATGAGAAAATTAAAAAGATTATCTTTTTGACGATTTACAAAAGCCAACATATCAGTAACATCATCATGGACTCCGTCCGCGTGGACGTTAAACACGCTCGATAATAAACTCTTTCACATGAAGATGGACCTTTTTCCCTGATAGACGTTTTACCCTTTTCTTATCTCTCCGCTAAAATAAGCGAGGGACTTTTATAATGTATAATTCTTCCTTAAAAAGAACTGTTTTCTTCTTTACATAAAAACATTTAATTCTTCACTTTTTCTCTTCAAATTTTAACACAAAAAAAAAAATTCAGGATTTCTTCGTTTCACTCTACCCGATCAATGGACACTAAAAACAATATGAGTGTAACTCATAAAAAAATGGCAAATAAATTTACACTTTTCTTTTTTATGTCAAGTCTGGCTATTTTTATTTATTTTTCTAATAATTATTTTAAGGGAGCTGTCGGTCATTTTGTCTGGCGACACTAACACCATGCGGTGACCGATGAATGGCGAGCAGCTCTTTCACGTTTGACAGGAATATGTACATCGAGTGGATACATGTGTGATGAGTTTCTCAGAGCACATTAAATTAGAACACTTGTAAAACAGGCAAAGAGATGCAACATTGCGACGATGGGACAGGGGTTGGAGCTTAGTTGACAAAACAGGACCTATTAGATTGGAGACCTTTTAATTAGTGAGACACTAGTGAGGAATGAACCAGTCTATGTATTGCAACAATACCACATCTCTGGGCGAATGATGGTTTTGTAGAGATATAGGATATTCTCAGTTGAGAATCATTTTGTAGCACCAAAGATAAAAAACTATGGAAAATATAAAAACATAAATTATAAGTATTAATATAATTTTAATATTTCAGTAACCCTTCTGTTCTTTATTAAACATGTAACATGATTATTCTGCCTTGATAGAGTTCAAAACCGGCTTCGAAACCTAGTAGGTGATGTCCTTTTCTCTTCTCTGCATTTTCCTTCTTATAGGAAAGACATTGCGAGCCTGTTTCTCCTCTATCGTTTTTTGTTTTTCATGGCAAGTGCTCATCCGAACTCCAATTTATGAGTTCGTTTTGCTGAACCTTAACAAACACACCAGACTAGCTACAGCCACTATCAATAGTTTCCCCTACTCTCTATCTGTGCCTTAATCTAAACGCAGAATGCATGAACAAAGCTTCTTTCCTAGAACTGCCAGTCTATGGAATACAGTTCTGCTGACCTGTTTCCGCCCGACTACACTATCGTAGCCTCCTTGTTGAACCACCCCCCTTAAATAATCAAATTCTACCCAACTTATTCCACTAGCATTTACACAGTATAACCTTACATTCGTTAATACTTATCCTTGAGTTGCCTTCGGACCTTGATAAATGATGACTCGCTTGTAAAAGAAAAAAATGAATATATAGCTAGGGTTAATTAATGTTCAAGCGATCATTTCTTTAATAATATCGTTTTTGGAAGTTATTATTAATTCTTGAAATAGCCTTGTATAGAGAGTTCATGAAATTGTCAACATTGGAACCTACTTTCATGTTCCTGTGAAATTCTTATTTGTTTCCTTTTTTTTTTAACCGCATCAGCATTCATACATCTCACTATGGCAAACATCCTCTTTCAACTAATGCTTGTTCTACTGATGTCTTATAATTATCTTCCAAACCAATAATTTTCAAGCATTTGAATTCTTTGATATCTAAGACCACTAATTATGCCATTTCTTATGTTAGAACTTTGTTTCCTCGTATGCAAATAGTCTGACTTATTAATCACAATACATCCTCCTTTTCTCATTTATTTTTTATATTTATGTTTAAACCAAGGTAATCAACGTTTCTTTCCATAAAGCTGGTTTTCTGTTGGATTCGCAACTAAGTTCCTTTGTTTTTCTACTAATTTTAAATTAATAATGTTTTTTTATCTGTATAATATTCTGTTTGTTTCTTCCTTAGACCGTACGTTACGACTTTGAAAAGGCAAATACAATCCTTGAGGGCCAAACTGCTTCCAAAAATTCTTAAAATTTGTTGGCAAACTTATATAAATTTTAATCACACAATATATGCGTAAACTTATCTCTAACTTGACTAAGTTATGTTTATAAAAATATGAAACTCTTCTAATTACCCGTAATTTGCAATTAACTCCCATACTAAGTCATTTATCACTCAGCTTCTAATGACTTGTCATCTCATTGTTTGCTGTTTTAAAACGAATTTAAAAAAAAATATTTTATATGATTTCTATTTCTTGTTCACTTACGGCTTTCAATTGATAACACTCTTCATGACAATAACGGATTAAGTCTGAAATGGATTATAATGACACGGGTCGTTCGAAAAGTAAGGTCTCCTATTTTTTAAACTCAGAAACTAAAATGCTAAAGAGCTATGAAGATGGAAGTGGTACGATTAAACGACCTTTTGTGCTCCAGAATTTATTTTTCTACATAGTCACCAGCACCATTTTGAATGAACTTTTGCCAACGATGAACGATGGCTGTGTATGAGCGTCCGGAGTGTGCTTTCTAATACATGTGTATCGTTCAATGGCATTAAAAAAATGGTTAAACAAGAAAAACGTTCCTTATAATTGAGAGAGAGGGAGGGAGAGAGAGAGAGAGAGTGTGAGTGACAGTGAGAGTTAGTGGGAGAGAAATTAGTTTTGGATTTATTTCTTAATGTGCTTTAATTCAGCATCACTTTGAGCCAGAATTATCCTATGAGATGCACCCTCCCATACATTACCTCCTCACTCGGGAGGACAAGGATTGTCACTTGAGTCACTCTTACATCTGTCTACATTTTATTTTATTTTTTCCAGGTAACATGGAGAGAGATAGATAGAGAAAAAGAGAGAGAGACAGACAGACAGAAAGACAGAGCGAGAGAGAGAGAGAGAGAGAGAGAGAGAGAGAGAGAGAGAGAAAGAGAGAAAGAGCACGAGAATAGAGTGTTTATTTTTTAAGTAGAAAATGGAATTAAAACTTGATTTATTTGATTTTTAAAATGTATGCTGTAATAACACCTCGGAGAAATAAGAATAATTATATATTTCTATAGATAATAATTAACTACAAATCTACTTGAATAAAGTTAATGTGTTAGCAAAAAAACGAGATACCTTTTTTATTATCTTTTAGTTACAAAAAAGATGGGATACAAAGCAAAAAAAAAAAAAACCCTAAAACGGAAGAATTTAGATGAATCGATTTTTTGGGGGGAAAAAGACAGTAACGATTTATTATTAAAAATTAATTCCTCCAAAATTCTTTTAGCATTACAACCGGATGTTTCTAAAGAGAGGAATCATTCTCACCTTATTGAATATAAGTTTGACTTTTACCATTTATTTCTAATCAACGCTTCCTTTCAATTATGTTTCTGGATTTTTGAGATGAGGATAATCTTTATTATTTAGATTATTCGGACTATCATTCTCATCTTTTATGTTATTCTTACAGCGTTTCAGCCGTGGTCTAACCTCTGAACGGAATCCCCGGCGGTAGCATACTCTTGTTCTATTAGTTATGACCGGCTCGAAATCTTAACAATTGTATTTTAAATATCGCTTCCACTGATTACTGAACCTGCAACATCCAGAAGAGTGTCAATTACATCTAAATTTGATCAAGTATCCATGGCGTAACGGATAAAGTACTAAATAAATTCAGTTGTAAATGATATTTTTTTGGATGGTGAATTGTCCAATCCTGAGTAGTAGCGATACTTAAAACACAATAGTGAATTACTTAAGATTTCTTCCCGATCATGACTGACGGAACAAGAACATTCACCCAGATTACAATTTTAATATGTTTTACATCACATTCTTTACATTTGTACAATTATGCACCAACGTCATGGAAATATATGGGATTATGTAAACTGGTAACCAAGTTCTTGACCTCTGAAGCCTCATAAAAAATGTTTTGCAATACATCCGATTGGATTTGAACTTGGTTTACGTAATCTCATTGTCTGAAAATAACACAAGAAATTGTTAAAAATTATTTTTTAAAAAACAAAAATCTAGGTATATTTTCAGATAGGTATATTACACATGTGACTAATTTTGAAAGTTCAAATTGGTTGCACTGATAGAATAAATTGTTTACAATTGCAAACTATATCTTGGATGCATTGAAGGTTAGTCTTCAGTGATGGACTATCCTCACTGCCGATTTTGAGTTCTGCCCAATATCCAACATGGCATCTAATGAATCAGCCCATTTCAGACGACAAGCTTCGGCCGTACTCATTAAGAAATGTCTATCAGAGTCAATTAATTAGAAAAGTACTTTCTTGTTCCTCTAGAATGGTTTAGTTACTTTCTCTTGTGTCAATTTGGTTGTCTTATTCTGAATTCGATTAGAGTAGGTGTGGTCTCTCCTACAGAATGAACTAATTATGCTGATTATTTTAAGAGCCTATGCTTCTGCATTGAATGACCTAGGAAGAGTTGATATGCTGTAAATCAAGGATAGGCAACACATTCGACTCCACAGGCCGGGTCGTGTTATTATTATGGGTCACAGGCCCTACAAAGGGCATTAATGAAAAAATAAGGAAAATGAGATATTCGGACCCATGTCAACCTAAATGTTTAGAACTTCGGAAGAACCCCCCCCCCCATCCGATTTTGTTTTATATCATAAGTTGCTTAAAACGTGATTAGTTAAAGTTCAGAATAAAATCACGCTTTCTCTTAACGGTTAATTTAAAAAAAAAAATCTTCTGAACGCTATTAAAAGTTAAATTCTTCACTAGTTTGGAGACGGAAAGCGTTGTTGTGATAAGTGATTTTCTCTATTAATTCGCACTTTTTATTTTAAGATTCAAATATTAATAACTACATTTTATTTCAGTATTTAATTTATGTATTTCTGTTGTATTAAATGCTAGCTTTAATTTTTTTTTTTTTTTTTTTTTTCTCGTCCATAAATGTTTATCTACCAAGTTGATCTTAAATATTGTATAATCAATCCATTATATTATCATTTTCAGTCCCCCACCCCTAATTTCTGGCTCCCATCTTATCTCGCAATTACTTATAATCGTCACCAACTAACTTCGGAAGAACCCCCCCCCCATCCGATTTTGTTTTATATCATAAGTTGCTTAAAACGTGATTAGTTAAAGTTCAGAATAAAATCACGCTTTCTCTTAACGGTTAATTTAAAAAAAAAAATCTTCTGAACGCTATTAAAAGTTAAATTCTTCACTAGTTTGGAGACGGAAAGCGTTGTTGTGATAAGTGATTTTCTCTATTAATTCGCACTTTTTATTTTAAGATTCAAATATTAATAACTACATTTTATTTCAGTATTTAATTTATGTATTTCTGTTGTATTAAATGCTAGCTTTAATTTTTTTTTTTTTTTTTTTTTCTCGTCCATAAATGTTTATCTACCAAGTTGATCTTAAATATTGTATAATCAATCCATTATATTATCATTTTCAGTCCCCCACCCCTAATTTCTGGCTCCCATCTTATCTCGCAATTACTTATAATCGTCACCAACTAACTTCGGAAGAACCCCCCCCCCATCCGATTTTGTTTTATATCATAAGTTGCTTAAAACGTGATTAGTTAAAGTTCAGAATAAAATCACGCTTTCTCTTAACGGTTAATTTTAAAAAAAAAATCTTCTGAACGCTATTAAAAGTTAAATTCTTCACTAGTTTGGAGACGGAAAGCGTTGTTGTGATAAGTGATTTTCTCTATTAATTCGCACTTTTTATTTTAAGATTCAAATATTAATAACTACATTTTATTTCAGTATTTAATTTATGTATTTCTGTTGTATTAAATGCTAGCTTTAATTTTTTTTTTTTTTTTTTTTCTCGTCCATAAATGTTTATCTACCAAGTTGATCTTAAATATTGTATAATCAATCCATTATATTATCATTTTCAGTCCCCCACCCCTAATTTCTGGCTCCCATCTTATCTCGCAATTACTTATAATCGTCACCAACTAACTTCGGAAGAACCCCCCCCCCCATCCGATTTTGTTTTATATCATAAGTTGCTTAAAACGTGATTAGTTAAAGTTCAGAATAAAATCACGCTTTCTCTTAACGGTTAATTTAAAAAAAAAAATCTTCTGAACGCTATTAAAAGTTAAATTCTTCACTAGTTTGGAGACGGAAAGCGTTGTTGTGATAAGTGATTTTCTCTATTAATTCGCACTTTTTATTTTAAGATTCAAATATTAATAACTACATTTTATTTCAGTATTTAATTTATGTATTTCTGTTGTATTAAATGCTAGCTTTAATTTTTTTTTTTTTTTTTTTTCTCGTCCATAAATGTTTATCTACCAAGTTGATCTTAAATATTGTATAATCAATCCATTATATTATCATTTTCAGTCCCCCACCCCTAATTTCTGGCTCCCATCTTATCTCGCAATTACTTATAATCGTCACCAACTAACTTCGGAAGAACCCCCCCCCCCCATCCGATTTTGTTTTATATCATAAGTTGCTTAAAACGTGATTAGTTAAAGTTCAGAATAAAATCACGCTTTCTCTTAACGGTTAATTTAAAAAAAAAAATCTTCTGAACGCTATTAAAAGTTAAATTCTTCACTAGTTTGGAGACGGAAAGCGTTGTTGTGATAAGTGATTTTCTCTATTAATTCGCACTTTTTATTTTAAGATTCAAATATTAATAACTACATTTTATTTCAGTATTTAATTTATGTATTTCTGTTGTATTAAATGCTAGCTTTAATTTTTTTTTTTTTTTTTTTCTCGTCCATAAATGTTTATCTACCAAGTTGATCTTAAATATTGTATAATCAATCCATTATATTATCATTTTCAGTCCCCCACCCCTAATTTCTGGCTCCCATCTTATCTCGCAATTACTTATAATCGTCACCAACTAACTTCGGAAGAACCCCCCCCCCCATCCGATTTTGTTTTATATCATAAGTTGCTTAAAACGTGATTAGTTAAAGTTCAGAATAAAATCACGCTTTCTCTTAACGGTTAATTTAAAAAAAAAAATCTTCTGAACGCTATTAAAAGTTAAATTCTTCACTAGTTTGGAGACGGAAAGCGTTGTTGTGATAAGTGATTTTCTCTATTAATTCGCACTTTTTATTTTAAGATTCAAATATTAATAACTACATTTTATTTCAGTATTTAATTTATGTATTTCTGTTGTATTAAATGCTAGCTTTAATTTTTTTTTTTTTTTTTTTTCTCGTCCATAAATGTTTATCTACCAAGTTGATCTTAAATATTGTATAATCAATCCATTATATTATCATTTTCAGTCCCCCACCCCTAATTTCTGGCTCCCATCTTATCTCGCAATTACTTATAATCGTCACCAACTAACTTCGGAAGAACCCCCCCCCCCATCCGATTTTGTTTTATATCATAAGTTGCTTAAAACGTGATTAGTTAAAGTTCAGAATAAAATCACGCTTTCTCTTAACGGTTAATTTAAAAAAAAAAATCTTCTGAACGCTATTAAAAGTTAAATTCTTCACTAGTTTGGAGACGGAAAGCGTTGTTGTGATAAGTGATTTTCTCTATTAATTCGCACTTTTTATTTTAAGATTCAAATATTAATAACTACATTTTATTTCAGTATTTAATTTATGTATTTCTGTTGTATTAAATGCTAGCTTTAATTTTTTTTTTTTTTTTTTTTTTTTTTTCTCGTCCATAAATGTTTATCTACCAAGTTGATCTTAAATATTGTATAATCAATCCATTATATTATCATTTTCAGTCCCCCACCCCTAATTTCTGGCTCCCATCTTATCTCGCAATTACTTATAATCGTCACCAACTAACTTCGGAAGAACCCCCCCCCCCATCCGATTTTGTTTTATATCATAAGTTGCTTAAAACGTGATTAGTTAAAGTTCAGAATAAAATCACGCTTTCTCTTAACGGTTAATTTAAAAAAAAAAATCTTCTGAACGCTATTAAAAGTTAAATTCTTCACTAGTTTGGAGACGGAAAGCGTTGTTGTGATAAGTGATTTTCTCTATTAATTCGCACTTTTTATTTTAAGATTCAAATATTAATAACTACATTTTATTTCAGTATTTAATTTATGTATTTCTGTTGTATTAAATGCTAGCTTTAATTTTTTTTTTTTTTTTTTTCTCGTCCATAAATGTTTATCTACCAAGTTGATCTTAAATATTGTATAATCAATCCATTATATTATCATTTTCAGTCCCCCACCCCTAATTTCTGGCTCCCATCTTATCTCGCAATTACTTATAATCGTCACCAACTAACTTCGGAAGAACCCCCCCCCCCCCATCCGATTTTGTTTTATATCATAAGTTGCTTAAAACGTGATTAGTTAAAGTTCAGAATAAAATCACGCTTTCTCTTAACGGTTAATTTAAAAAAAAAAATCTTCTGAACGCTATTAAAAGTTAAATTCTTCACTAGTTTGGAGACGGAAAGCGTTGTTGTGATAAGTGATTTTCTCTATTAATTCGCACTTTTTATTTTAAGATTCAAATATTAATAACTACATTTTATTTCAGTATTTAATTTATGTATTTCTGTTGTATTAAATGCTAGCTTTAATTTTTTTTTTTTTTTTTTTTCTCGTCCATAAATGTTTATCTACCAAGTTGATCTTAAATATTGTATAATCAATCCATTATATTATCATTTTCAGTCCCCCACCCCTAATTTCTGGCTCCCATCTTATCTCGCAATTACTTATAATCGTCACCAACTAACTTCGGAAGAACCCCCCCCCCCCCATCCGATTTTGTTTTATATCATAAGTTGCTTAAAACGTGATTAGTTAAAGTTCAGAATAAAATCACGCTTTCTCTTAACGGTTAATTTAAAAAAAAAAATCTTCTGAACGCTATTAAAAGTTAAATTCTTCACTAGTTTGGAGACGGAAAGCGTTGTTGTGATAAGTGATTTTCTCTATTAATTCGCACTTTTTATTTTAAGATTCAAATATTAATAACTACATTTTATTTCAGTATTTAATTTATGTATTTCTGTTGTATTAAATGCTAGCTTTAATTTTTTTTTTTTTTTTTTTTTTTTCTCGTCCATAAATGTTTATCTACCAAGTTGATCTTAAATATTGTATAATCAATCCATTATATTATCATTTTCAGTCCCCCACCCCTAATTTCTGGCTCCCATCTTATCTCGCAATTACTTATAATCGTCACCAACTAACTTCGGAAGAACCCCCCCCCCCATCCGATTTTGTTTTATATCATAAGTTGCTTAAAACGTGATTAGTTAAAGTTCAGAATAAAATCACGCTTTCTCTTAACGGTTAATTTAAAAAAAAAAATCTTCTGAACGCTATTAAAAGTTAAATTCTTCACTAGTTTGGAGACGGAAAGCGTTGTTGTGATAAGTGATTTTCTCTATTAATTCGCACTTTTTATTTTAAGATTCAAATATTAATAACTACATTTTATTTCAGTATTTAATTTATGTATTTCTGTTGTATTAAATGCTAGCTTTAATTTTTTTTTTTTTTTTTTTTTCTCGTCCATAAATGTTTATCTACCAAGTTGATCTTAAATATTGTATAATCAATCCATTATATTATCATTTTCAGTCCCCCACCCCTAATTTCTGGCTCCCATCTTATCTCGCAATTACTTATAATCGTCACCAACTAACTTCGGAAGAACCCCCCCCCCCCATCCGATTTTGTTTTATATCATAAGTTGCTTAAAACGTGATTAGTTAAAGTTCAGAATAAAATCACGCTTTCTCTTAACGGTTAATTTAAAAAAAAAAATCTTCTGAACGCTATTAAAAGTTAAATTCTTCACTAGTTTGGAGACGGAAAGCGTTGTTGTGATAAGTGATTTTCTCTATTAATTCGCACTTTTTATTTTAAGATTCAAATATTAATAACTACATTTTATTTCAGTATTTAATTTATGTATTTCTGTTGTATTAAATGCTAGCTTTAATTTTTTTTTTTTTTTTTTTTCTCGTCCATAAATGTTTATCTACCAAGTTGATCTTAAATATTGTATAATCAATCCATTATATTATCATTTTCAGTCCCCCACCCCTAATTTCTGGCTCCCATCTTATCTCGCAATTACTTATAATCGTCACCAACTAACTTCGGAAGAACCCCCCCCCCATCCGATTTTGTTTTATATCATAAGTTGCTTAAAACGTGATTAGTTAAAGTTCAGAATAAAATCACGCTTTCTCTTAACGGTTAATTTAAAAAAAAAAATCTTCTGAACGCTATTAAAAGTTAAATTCTTCACTAGTTTGGAGACGGAAAGCGTTGTTGTGATAAGTGATTTTCTCTATTAATTCGCACTTTTTATTTTAAGATTCAAATATTAATAACTACATTTTATTTCAGTATTTAATTTATGTATTTCTGTTGTATTAAATGCTAGCTTTAATTTTTTTTTTTTTTTTTTTTCTCGTCCATAAATGTTTATCTACCAAGTTGATCTTAAATATTGTATAATCAATCCATTATATTATCATTTTCAGTCCCCCACCCCTAATTTCTGGCTCCCATCTTATCTCGCAATTACTTATAATCGTCACCAACTAACTTCGGAAGAACCCCCCCCCCATCCGATTTTGTTTTATATCATAAGTTGCTTAAAACGTGATTAGTTAAAGTTCAGAATAAAATCACGCTTTCTCTTAACGGTTAATTTAAAAAAAAAAATCTTCTGAACGCTATTAAAAGTTAAATTCTTCACTAGTTTGGAGACGGAAAGCGTTGTTGTGATAAGTGATTTTCTCTATTAATTCGCACTTTTTATTTTAAGATTCAAATATTAATAACTACATTTTATTTCAGTATTTAATTTATGTATTTCTGTTGTATTAAATGCTAGCTTTAATTTTTTTTTTTTTTTTTTTTTTTTTTTCTCGTCCATAAATGTTTATCTACCAAGTTGATCTTAAATATTGTATAATCAATCCATTATATTATCATTTTCAGTCCCCCACCCCTAATTTCTGGCTCCCATCTTATCTCGCAATTACTTATAATCGTCACCAACTAACTTCGGAAGAACCCCCCCCCCCATCCGATTTTGTTTTATATCATAAGTTGCTTAAAACGTGATTAGTTAAAGTTCAGAATAAAATCACGCTTTCTCTTAACGGTTAATTTAAAAAAAAAAATCTTCTGAACGCTATTAAAAGTTAAATTCTTCACTAGTTTGGAGACGGAAAGCGTTGTTGTGATAAGTGATTTTCTCTATTAATTCGCACTTTTTATTTTAAGATTCAAATATTAATAACTACATTTTATTTCAGTATTTAATTTATGTATTTCTGTTGTATTAAATGCTAGCTTTAATTTTTTTTTTTTTTTTTTTCTCGTCCATAAATGTTTATCTACCAAGTTGATCTTAAATATTGTATAATCAATCCATTATATTATCATTTTCAGTCCCCCACCCCTAATTTCTGGCTCCCATCTTATCTCGCAATTACTTATAATCGTCACCAACTAACTTCGGAAGAACCCCCCCCCCCCATCCGATTTTGTTTTATATCATAAGTTGCTTAAAACGTGATTAGTTAAAGTTCAGAATAAAATCACGCTTTCTCTTAACGGTTAATTTAAAAAAAAAAATCTTCTGAACGCTATTAAAAGTTAAATTCTTCACTAGTTTGGAGACGGAAAGCGTTGTTGTGATAAGTGATTTTCTCTATTAATTCGCACTTTTTATTTTAAGATTCAAATATTAATAACTACATTTTATTTCAGTATTTAATTTATGTATTTCTGTTGTATTAAATGCTAGCTTTAATTTTTTTTTTTTTTTTTTTTCTCGTCCATAAATGTTTATCTACCAAGTTGATCTTAAATATTGTATAATCAATCCATTATATTATCATTTTCAGTCCCCCACCCCTAATTTCTGGCTCCCATCTTATCTCGCAATTACTTATAATCGTCACCAACTAACTTCGGAAGAACCCCCCCCCCCCCCATCCGATTTTGTTTTATATCATAAGTTGCTTAAAACGTGATTAGTTAAAGTTCAGAATAAAATCACGCTTTCTCTTAACGGTTAATTTAAAAAAAAAAATCTTCTGAACGCTATTAAAAGTTAAATTCTTCACTAGTTTGGAGACGGAAAGCGTTGTTGTGATAAGTGATTTTCTCTATTAATTCGCACTTTTTATTTTAAGATTCAAATATTAATAACTACATTTTATTTCAGTATTTAATTTATGTATTTCTGTTGTATTAAATGCTAGCTTTAATTTTTTTTTTTTTTTTTTTTTTTTTTCTCGTCCATAAATGTTTATCTACCAAGTTGATCTTAAATATTGTATAATCAATCCATTATATTATCATTTTCAGTCCCCCACCCCTAATTTCTGGCTCCCATCTTATCTCGCAATTACTTATAATCGTCACCAACTAACTTCGGAAGAACCCCCCCCCCCATCCGATTTTGTTTTATATCATAAGTTGCTTAAAACGTGATTAGTTAAAGTTCAGAATAAAATCACGCTTTCTCTTAACGGTTAATTTAAAAAAAAAAATCTTCTGAACGCTATTAAAAGTTAAATTCTTCACTAGTTTGGAGACGGAAAGCGTTGTTGTGATAAGTGATTTTCTCTATTAATTCGCACTTTTTATTTTAAGATTCAAATATTAATAACTACATTTTATTTCAGTATTTAATTTATGTATTTCTGTTGTATTAAATGCTAGCTTTAATTTTTTTTTTTTTTTTTTTCTCGTCCATAAATGTTTATCTACCAAGTTGATCTTAAATATTGTATAATCAATCCATTATATTATCATTTTCAGTCCCCCACCCCTAATTTCTGGCTCCCATCTTATCTCGCAATTACTTATAATCGTCACCAACTAACTTCGGAAGAACCCCCCCCCCATCCGATTTTGTTTTATATCATAAGTTGCTTAAAACGTGATTAGTTAAAGTTCAGAATAAAATCACGCTTTCTCTTAACGGTTAATTTAAAAAAAAAAATCTTCTGAACGCTATTAAAAGTTAAATTCTTCACTAGTTTGGAGACGGAAAGCGTTGTTGTGATAAGTGATTTTCTCTATTAATTCGCACTTTTTATTTTAAGATTCAAATATTAATAACTACATTTTATTTCAGTATTTAATTTATGTATTTCTGTTGTATTAAATGCTAGCTTTAATTTTTTTTTTTTTTTTTTTTTTTTTTTCTCGTCCATAAATGTTTATCTACCAAGTTGATCTTAAATATTGTATAATCAATCCATTATATTATCATTTTCAGTCCCCCACCCCTAATTTCTGGCTCCCATCTTATCTCGCAATTACTTATAATCGTCACCAACTAACTTCGGAAGAACCCCCCCCCCCATCCGATTTTGTTTTATATCATAAGTTGCTTAAAACGTGATTAGTTAAAGTTCAGAATAAAATCACGCTTTCTCTTAACGGTTAATTTAAAAAAAAAAATCTTCTGAACGCTATTAAAAGTTAAATTCTTCACTAGTTTGGAGACGGAAAGCGTTGTTGTGATAAGTGATTTTCTCTATTAATTCGCACTTTTTATTTTAAGATTCAAATATTAATAACTACATTTTATTTCAGTATTTAATTTATGTATTTCTGTTGTATTAAATGCTAGCTTTAATTTTTTTTTTTTTTTTTTTTTCTCGTCCATAAATGTTTATCTACCAAGTTGATCTTAAATATTGTATAATCAATCCATTATATTATCATTTTCAGTCCCCCACCCCTAATTTCTGGCTCCCATCTTATCTCGCAATTACTTATAATCGTCACCAACTAACTTCGGAAGAACCCCCCCCCCATCCGATTTTGTTTTATATCATAAGTTGCTTAAAACGTGATTAGTTAAAGTTCAGAATAAAATCACGCTTTCTCTTAACGGTTAATTTAAAAAAAAAAATCTTCTGAACGCTATTAAAAGTTAAATTCTTCACTAGTTTGGAGACGGAAAGCGTTGTTGTGATAAGTGATTTTCTCTATTAATTCGCACTTTTTATTTTAAGATTCAAATATTAATAACTACATTTTATTTCAGTATTTAATTTATGTATTTCTGTTGTATTAAATGCTAGCTTTAATTTTTTTTTTTTTTTTTTTTTCTCGTCCATAAATGTTTATCTACCAAGTTGATCTTAAATATTGTATAATCAATCCATTATATTATCATTTTCAGTCCCCCACCCCTAATTTCTGGCTCCCATCTTATCTCGCAATTACTTATAATCGTCACCAACTAACTTCGGAAGAACCCCCCCCCCATCCGATTTTGTTTTATATCATAAGTTGCTTAAAACGTGATTAGTTAAAGTTCAGAATAAAATCACGCTTTCTCTTAACGGTTAATTTAAAAAAAAAAATCTTCTGAACGCTATTAAAAGTTAAATTCTTCACTAGTTTGGAGACGGAAAGCGTTGTTGTGATAAGTGATTTTCTCTATTAATTCGCACTTTTTATTTTAAGATTCAAATATTAATAACTACATTTTATTTCAGTATTTAATTTATGTATTTCTGTTGTATTAAATGCTAGCTTTAATTTTTTTTTTTTTTTTTTTTTTTTCTCGTCCATAAATGTTTATCTACCAAGTTGATCTTAAATATTGTATAATCAATCCATTATATTATCATTTTCAGTCCCCCACCCCTAATTTCTGGCTCCCATCTTATCTCGCAATTACTTATAATCGTCACCAACTAACTTCGGAAGAACCCCCCCCCCCATCCGATTTTGTTTTATATCATAAGTTGCTTAAAACGTGATTAGTTAAAGTTCAGAATAAAATCACGCTTTCTCTTAACGGTTAATTTAAAAAAAAAAATCTTCTGAACGCTATTAAAAGTTAAATTCTTCACTAGTTTGGAGACGGAAAGCGTTGTTGTGATAAGTGATTTTCTCTATTAATTCGCACTTTTTATTTTAAGATTCAAATATTAATAACTACATTTTATTTCAGTATTTAATTTATGTATTTCTGTTGTATTAAATGCTAGCTTTAATTTTTTTTTTTTTTTTTTTCTCGTCCATAAATGTTTATCTACCAAGTTGATCTTAAATATTGTATAATCAATCCATTATATTATCATTTTCAGTCCCCCACCCCTAATTTCTGGCTCCCATCTTATCTCGCAATTACTTATAATCGTCACCAACTAACTTCGGAAGAACCCCCCCCCCCCCATCCGATTTTGTTTTATATCATAAGTTGCTTAAAACGTGATTAGTTAAAGTTCAGAATAAAATCACGCTTTCTCTTAACGGTTAATTTAAAAAAAAAAATCTTCTGAACGCTATTAAAAGTTAAATTCTTCACTAGTTTGGAGACGGAAAGCGTTGTTGTGATAAGTGATTTTCTCTATTAATTCGCACTTTTTATTTTAAGATTCAAATATTAATAACTACATTTTATTTCAGTATTTAATTTATGTATTTCTGTTGTATTAAATGCTAGCTTTAATTTTTTTTTTTTTTTTTTTTCTCGTCCATAAATGTTTATCTACCAAGTTGATCTTAAATATTGTATAATCAATCCATTATATTATCATTTTCAGTCCCCCACCCCTAATTTCTGGCTCCCATCTTATCTCGCAATTACTTATAATCGTCACCAACTAACTTCGGAAGAACCCCCCCCCCCCCATCCGATTTTGTTTTATATCATAAGTTGCTTAAAACGTGATTAGTTAAAGTTCAGAATAAAATCACGCTTTCTCTTAACGGTTAATTTAAAAAAAAAAATCTTCTGAACGCTATTAAAAGTTAAATTCTTCACTAGTTTGGAGACGGAAAGCGTTGTTGTGATAAGTGATTTTCTCTATTAATTCGCACTTTTTATTTTAAGATTCAAATATTAATAACTACATTTTATTTCAGTATTTAATTTATGTATTTCTGTTGTATTAAATGCTAGCTTTAATTTTTTTTTTTTTTTTTTTTTTTTTTCTCGTCCATAAATGTTTATCTACCAAGTTGATCTTAAATATTGTATAATCAATCCATTATATTATCATTTTCAGTCCCCCACCCCTAATTTCTGGCTCCCATCTTATCTCGCAATTACTTATAATCGTCACCAACTAACTTCGGAAGAACCCCCCCCCCCATCCGATTTTGTTTTATATCATAAGTTGCTTAAAACGTGATTAGTTAAAGTTCAGAATAAAATCACGCTTTCTCTTAACGGTTAATTTAAAAAAAAAAATCTTCTGAACGCTATTAAAAGTTAAATTCTTCACTAGTTTGGAGACGGAAAGCGTTGTTGTGATAAGTGATTTTCTCTATTAATTCGCACTTTTTATTTTAAGATTCAAATATTAATAACTACATTTTATTTCAGTATTTAATTTATGTATTTCTGTTGTATTAAATGCTAGCTTTAATTTTTTTTTTTTTTTTTTTCTCGTCCATAAATGTTTATCTACCAAGTTGATCTTAAATATTGTATAATCAATCCATTATATTATCATTTTCAGTCCCCCACCCCTAATTTCTGGCTCCCATCTTATCTCGCAATTACTTATAATCGTCACCAACTAACTTCGGAAGAACCCCCCCCCCCATCCGATTTTGTTTTATATCATAAGTTGCTTAAAACGTGATTAGTTAAAGTTCAGAATAAAATCACGCTTTCTCTTAACGGTTAATTTAAAAAAAAAAATCTTCTGAACGCTATTAAAAGTTAAATTCTTCACTAGTTTGGAGACGGAAAGCGTTGTTGTGATAAGTGATTTTCTCTATTAATTCGCACTTTTTATTTTAAGATTCAAATATTAATAACTACATTTTATTTCAGTATTTAATTTATGTATTTCTGTTGTATTAAATGCTAGCTTTAATTTTTTTTTTTTTTTTTTTTTTTTTTTCTCGTCCATAAATGTTTATCTACCAAGTTGATCTTAAATATTGTATAATCAATCCATTATATTATCATTTTCAGTCCCCCACCCCTAATTTCTGGCTCCCATCTTATCTCGCAATTACTTATAATCGTCACCAACTAACTTCGGAAGAACCCCCCCCCCCCATCCGATTTTGTTTTATATCATAAGTTGCTTAAAACGTGATTAGTTAAAGTTCAGAATAAAATCACGCTTTCTCTTAACGGTTAATTTAAAAAAAAAAATCTTCTGAACGCTATTAAAAGTTAAATTCTTCACTAGTTTGGAGACGGAAAGCGTTGTTGTGATAAGTGATTTTCTCTATTAATTCGCACTTTTTATTTTAAGATTCAAATATTAATAACTACATTTTATTTCAGTATTTAATTTATGTATTTCTGTTGTATTAAATGCTAGCTTTAATTTTTTTTTTTTTTTTTTTTTCTCGTCCATAAATGTTTATCTACCAAGTTGATCTTAAATATTGTATAATCAATCCATTATATTATCATTTTCAGTCCCCCACCCCTAATTTCTGGCTCCCATCTTATCTCGCAATTACTTATAATCGTCACCAACTAACTTCGGAAGAACCCCCCCCCCCATCCGATTTTGTTTTATATCATAAGTTGCTTAAAACGTGATTAGTTAAAGTTCAGAATAAAATCACGCTTTCTCTTAACGGTTAATTTAAAAAAAAAAATCTTCTGAACGCTATTAAAAGTTAAATTCTTCACTAGTTTGGAGACGGAAAGCGTTGTTGTGATAAGTGATTTTCTCTATTAATTCGCACTTTTTATTTTAAGATTCAAATATTAATAACTACATTTTATTTCAGTATTTAATTTATGTATTTCTGTTGTATTAAATGCTAGCTTTAATTTTTTTTTTTTTTTTTTTTCTCGTCCATAAATGTTTATCTACCAAGTTGATCTTAAATATTGTATAATCAATCCATTATATTATCATTTTCAGTCCCCCACCCCTAATTTCTGGCTCCCATCTTATCTCGCAATTACTTATAATCGTCACCAACTAACTTCGGAAGAACCCCCCCCCCATCCGATTTTGTTTTATATCATAAGTTGCTTAAAACGTGATTAGTTAAAGTTCAGAATAAAATCACGCTTTCTCTTAACGGTTAATTTAAAAAAAAAAATCTTCTGAACGCTATTAAAAGTTAAATTCTTCACTAGTTTGGAGACGGAAAGCGTTGTTGTGATAAGTGATTTTCTCTATTAATTCGCACTTTTTATTTTAAGATTCAAATATTAATAACTACATTTTATTTCAGTATTTAATTTATGTATTTCTGTTGTATTAAATGCTAGCTTTAATTTTTTTTTTTTTTTTTTTTTTTTTTTTTTTTTTTTCTCGTCCATAAATGTTTATTTATCTACCGAGTTGATTGCAAAAATAGATTACCTAATTGTACTCATTTTTAGTTCGTGGGAGGGGAATCTATCACCATACTTTCCCTTAAACAGGTCCGTTGGACTTTTATTAAGTACAATACTTAATAGTTATTTTTTTATTTTATTTTGATTTTTTTTTTTTTTTTTTTTTTTTAATGGAGAGTAGAAAACGCATTGTGGATGCGTTATCGGCAGCTCCTGTTACTCTCGCTTCTTCTTATTTGTCCCTCAGTCCTCATTTTTAAATGAGTGATTTTTCTGACAAAGGGAGAAGAAAAAGCTGTTTTCTAGGTTGGCAGTATTTTTGCGCGAACAGTTGGCAGAGTTGGTGGAAATTTTCTGTTTCTATGTCTATCCTTGTAGCCATGTCACTTGTAAGGGTGCTGGAGGTAAACGTTTTGTCTGGGCTGACGTTATCCGCCTGATAGTCAGGGACCCGAACCTTGGATTAACCACTAAGGAGGCTGTCCTATCAGCAGGTGCAAAGTACTGGGGCTGCTGTATTGCCATTTGGTGAATGGAATCTGGACCATGCAGTAGCTTCTGGTGGGGCCTCTCGATGCCATACTAGTGGGTAATTGTTACGGCTTTACCTTATCATGTGGTACAAAAAAAAAAAAAAAAAAAAAAAAAAAAAAAAAAAAAAAAAAAAAAATTCTTCGTTTCTTTTTCTCTCTTAGTTTCCCCTCTCTGTCCTGCTCTAAGTAAATCTGTCGACCTAGTCCACAAATTCCAAAATTTCATCATGACAAGTTTCAAGAAAAAATACACGATTAAACCCGGTTCTCCAACTTCCAACGTAGACCCCTACTACCATGTCTCCTTCTCCAACATCAGGGGTCTACGTTCTAACCTTCCAGAGGTTGAAACCCAATTACAGGAGACTAAACCAGACCTTTTATTTTTAAGTGAAACTGGCATTGGACAGGCTATTTCCCTTGATGAGTTTGCAATTACAGGATACTCTAACTTAACTTCTAAATCTGACCCCCAAGATCGCCATGGGCATGGAATATGTGCCTATATTAAAGATAGCTTTCCATGTGGGAGGGACATCTCCAGGGAAGATCCTAACTTACCTTATATGTGCTTCCGGGTTGCTTTAGCTCACACTACTGCATTTATATTTACTCTCTATCGCCCCCACAACAGCGGAGTTACTATCTTTCAAAGCATATCTGAGAAAATTGACCAAGTCCTTTCTACTTATCCTGCAGCTAACATTCACGTATGTGGAGACTTCAATGTTCACAACGTCGAATGGTTGACCCACTCAAACAAGACCGATGATGAGGGGAGGTTCTGTCATGATTTCTCCATTGCCTATGACCTCACTCAGATTGTTCAGGAACCTACCCGTGTGCCCGATAATGACGGCCAGTATGCGAGCCTACTAGACCTTTTTCTCACAACTTGCCCTGAACTATGTTCAGTTTCTGTTCTGTCGCCTCTTGGATCTTCCGACCACTCTGTTGTATCAATTAAGATAAAAATGAAATGTAATAAGTCCCCAGACGTACCTCTTCATCGTACAGTATATCGATACACTAAGGCTGACTGGGATAGCTTCCGTACATTTATATCTGATCTACCTCTGCATTCCATGTTTAAAAAGGATGTGTCCTCTATAGTATTAGACCTAACTGAATGGTTAATTGTAGGTATTGACCATTTCATACCCTCTAAAAAGTTTCAGCAAAAACCTAACAGCCAGCCATGGTTCTCTCCAGAATGTGCTGCTGCCATTGCGCACAGAAATCACTTTTTCCACTGCTTCAAACGTAATAGATGTATGGAAACTAAAGCCGTTTTCAGGGCTGCCAGCAACCATTGTAAGAAAGTAATAAGGAACGCAAGAAAGTTGTATGCTCAATCTGTTAAGTCCAAAGTAGCTGAGCAGCGGCTTGGTTCCCACCAGTTTTGGCAAATAGCAAACAGAATCCTGAACAGAAGCGTGTGCTCCATCCCAACTATTATCAATGGATCTGAGGTAATCTCGTCAGCATCAGACAAAGCCAAACTCTTTGTCAAGAACTTTGCAGCTAATTCTACCCTTTGCGACCAAGACCGCCAACCCCCAATATTTCCTCTTGTATCAGAAAACACGCTATGTGATATACGTATATCTGTACGTGATGTTGCCAAACTAATCAAAAACCTTGATTCCAGTAAAGCAACTGGCCCTGATGGTATTCCAATCATAGTACTCAAAAAACTTCAACCTGAACTAGCGCCCATACTTACAAAACTGTTTAAACGTTGTCTTAAGGAGAATAGTTTCCCATCTCCCTGGAAAATCTCATCAGTATGCCCTGTATTTAAGAATTCAGGTGATCGCTCATCCCCCTCTCAGTACAGGCCAATAAGTCTCCTGTGCGTCATGAGTAAGTTGCTAGAATCTGTATTAAATACAGAAGTAATCAAACATCTCAACAAAAATAACCTTCTTAGTGACACTCAATATGGTTTCCGTTCTGCTAGATCTACAGCAGATGTCCTTACAGTTATATCGCATAGGATTAGCAAATCTCTCGACGGTGGCAATCTTTCTAGGGCAATTGCTCTTGACATATCTAAAGCCTTTGATAGGGTATGGCATAAAGGTTTACTTCATAAGATCGCTAGCTATGGTATAGCTGGAAAAGTCTTCTCAATTATTAAATCATTTCTTTCTGATAGATTCATAAGAGTAGTAGTTGAGGGGCAAAAATCAGAAGCTCACAATATTAATGCCGGTGTCCCTCAGGGATCCATCCTGGGCCCAACTCTTTTCCTGATCTACATTAATGATCTTCCAAATCATATCCTTACATCATTTGTAGACATTTATGCTGACGACACTACCATTTATGGTACCACATCTAAGACAGTAAACGAGCAAGTTCTCTCCAATTCTCTCTCCTCTGATCTTGAGCACGTAGTACAATGGGGAAAGGAGTGGCTGGTTACTTTTAATGCATCTAAAACCAAGCTTCTCTCTTTACATCATCAACATTCTAATCCACATTTGTCATCAATTGAAATGAATGGCTCTCGTCTTCAGGAGGCCTCAAGTTTTGACAAGCTTCTGGGCTTGACCATTACTCCTGATCTTAAATGGAACACGTATATCAAATCTGTTGCCAAGGCCGCTGGAAAAATGGTGGGATCTTTCTATCGATCCAGTAGATATCTCACTGCTGATGCTATTCTCTACCTATATAAGAGCCAGGTACGTCCAAGGATGGAATACTGTTGCCACATCTGGGCAGGAGCTGCTAGAAAGAACTTGTCCTGCCTTGATAGAGTTCAAAATAGACTTCGTAGCCTCGTAGGAGATGTCCTTTTCTCCTCCTTGCAACCTCTATCTCACAGAAGAGATGTTGCGAGTTTGTCTCTGATGTATCGTTATTTTCATGGAAAGTGTTCAACTGAGCTTCAATCTATGGTCCCCCCTCGCCAAACTTTCACAAGAAACACTCGTCTAGCTGTAAACACTATCAATAATTTCCCTCACTCTTTATCTGTGCCTAAACCTAAACGTAGATTCCATGAACAAAGCTTCTTTCTTAGAACTGCACGCCTGTGGAATTGTCTTCCGTTTTCCTGCTTTCCGGCTGACTACAATATGGTTTTGTTCAAGTCTAAAGTAAATAAGTTCTTGATGAGCCGTTCCATATAAGTTATTAAATTTACCAAATTTTCATTACTAATGATTACTATATTGACCAACTTCTACTGTACACTCTTTAACCCTTATCCTTGAGTGGCCCCTGGGCCTTGATAATGTGGTGATGCCTTTGTAAAAAAAAAAAAAAAAAAAAAAAAAAAAAAACCATAATTAAAATGAACATTGAATAATAAGAAAAACAAAAGAAAATCTAAAATAAAAAAATACACTTAACAAAAATTTGGTTTCCTCAAAGAATGCCAAAATGCTTAAAAGTGAAAAAAAAATCAACTTTTTTAATATATATTACAGAAATGAATGTGATTGGGTTTTGATCATATTTTTGCTGTCGCAGTATTCAAATTCTGCTGGGTGGAAAAGAGGAAGATAACAGCCGGCCGTTTGTTGAATTCGAAAGCCTCATCTCTCATGTTAAAAATAGAGCATTATTAATCAGGCTCCTGGGCCAGTCAAAATGCATTTGTGAACCAAATCTGACACGCGTCCCACACGGTTGCAAACCCTTCATGTAAAGCAAACAAAGTTATTGCATTTTGGCAGTAAATAACGCGAGGGGGGTTGATATGACACAAAAGAGGCACATCAATCCAGTCTCAATCCAGTCAAAATCTAAAACTATTTTTAAACGAGAAACGATTTTTATTTGATTTGCTTCCCCATTCTCAGATTTGTTCGGTAGATTTCAAAATGTTTTTAAAAAGAAAGAAAATGGAAAGAGTTGTCAGTTTTGATCAATATTAACCTAAATTCAAGGAAAAAAAATCACCAGAGACTTTATTTTGCCTAGAAGTGTTTTTATTTCGTATAAGTCCATCTTAGTTTGCACAAGTGAATTTACACAGCGTTGTCCTGGAAAAATAACTTAATCCTTGCAAATTTCAAGAAATTTCTTTATGACACATTTTAAAATTTCCTTTGCCCCATCCCCGTTCGCCATCGTGTAAAGTATGAATTAATTTAAAAAGAAAATATTATTTAGATTATTCGAACTAGTGTTCTAATCTTACATATGATTCTTAAAACGTTGCAACCGATATAAGCTCCAACAATATTCAGGTGCGTCCTGTCGAACTCGTGAAGTTTTATGTACAATGGGGGAATTTTTATTAAAATTGTACTCAAGAATCAGTTGTGAAACAGTTAAAAAGGCTAAGTTATAATTAGTAATGCCTCCTTTTTTATTCTATCAGAATGGATCAGAAAGGGTTGCAACTTGCGCTGCTATGATAAGTAAACTTATGCATTTATGGCCTAAAAGATTTATTTCTCTTACAGATATTGACGATGTGAGACTCTAAGAAAGCGACCCCTATTATGGTCATGCGTCAGAAGCAGAGGTGGGTCATTGAATTCCTGATAAAAGTGCGTTGAGAATGATGGTGACTGTGCAGAAAAATCACTTCTGAAGCACAAAATTGTCGCCCGTTTTATTGCTACCACTCCTGTCTCCGTGGCTCTTCAACTTTTGGAGTAAAACATAAGATGCTTTATTTTTGGAACAGCCTTCGTATTATTTAGATGTTTTGAATGCAGCAAACCTCTCCCGGAGCCATTTAAAAACCAGTATATTTAAACCCGTATCTACATAGATGTAACATTTCGCCATTCTTTACTGGTTGTCAAATCACAATTTGTTGCTGCTTTTCGTTGCTGTTGTTGGGAATCATTCATAATAATGAGTTTTTGGCATTCGTTTCCCTGATATCTTTCTATTAAGAGTTATTCCTAGAAAGAATATCGCGTATTTACGGGAGGGATCACGTGAGGTTGCCAACGTCCCTAAGTGAAAGTGTTTCTGTGGAACGAACTGGGTTTGAACTTGGCATACCTAAGTTGTCATCCCGCGTTGTTAACTACTGGGCCACGGTCCTCTTCGAAATGTTGGCGCGGAAATGAAGAACTAAAACCAAGAAATAATTTATGTATAGTTTTTTTTGTTTTAATGGAAATAACTTCAGACAAGGCGTGAAGCCACTTGATGTAAGGAGCTAACAAAAAAGGAAGGTTATAATAATAATAATAATAATAATAAATACCTACTCACTTTAGTCTCGAAATAACCAAGGGTATAGGGAACACTAAAACGTTCAGTAGGAAGAGAGTTTCACAAGCCTGCAATTCTTTGAAAGAAGGTACTGGAATAGGAAGCTTTATTACATTTTAGAATCAAAACATTGAATAGCAGAGAATTGGTCAGATCATTTTGGAGAATATATGCCACTAGCGGGGAGTACCCGGCGTTGGACGGGTGTTTGGAGGTGTGTATGTACGAAGGGGGGCCTGTTTTAATATTATAAAAAACACGATGTTATAAAAAATTGCAAAAACCAAAACAAAGCAAAACCGCGAAGAAATGTAAAAAGGTTTAGGTAGGAAGACAGGCTCGAACTCGAAGCATCGAGGCTAAGGCGGAAAAATTCCTGACACGTTACCTCTACGCCAAAGAGATACACAATTGAGGACGGATAAAATTAACCCTTTAAAACACTTGCAGGTGGTTGAAACTCACGTCAACGTTTTCTAGGTCAAATATAACGTCATTGTCGTAGTAGCAGGAGGAGGCCGAGTTTAGGGTAAAGGAACACCCCCCACACACATTTTAGCTTTTATATTTATAGATGCCCCCAGCCCTGGTTGAGCTAATATATGACACGTAAAATTGAAAGGAATAAAAAACAAAACGAACGTGAAAGAATACCAAAGGAAAAAAAGGAAGAAAAAAAAGAAAAAATCAAAACAAAAAGTTACCGCGTAAAATGCAAATATATTTATTTAAATCTAATTTTTTTGTTTATTTTTAAATGGAAAAACAAAATTCAAAAAATAAAACTTACCGTGTATAATGAAAATATGTTTATTAGATTGTATTTATTTATTTTTCTTTGTTTCAATGAAAAAGAAAAAACCTGAATAAATAAAACCAGTTGCTGACCATGTTTTTTTATTTTTTTAATTTTGGTTTTGTTTTTGTTTGTTTTTTGTTTGTATTGTTTCCTTTGTTGTCGCTGTTAACCAATTGGAATATCATCTGATTCCAATATCGATAGCGTAGTAGTAATTGCGCTAATGCAACTCTCAGAAATGAAATGTACAGAAATAAATAATGAATAAGTAACTAATCCGAAAATAGGAAGTCAGCTCTTCCCCCTAGTATCACGTATGAAATCAGTGCAACCATAATAGAAGTATAAAGGCAGTAAATAAAATATTAAAGCGACTAATCGGTGCAAGATTTGAAGAACGCTGGCGGCTGACTGTTAAAGTGTCTTGTAAAAACTGGAATCCAATGTTAGTTCGTTTCGTTTAAGTAACCCCCACCCCCTACAAAAAGAGGAAAAATATAAATAGTGGAAAAATGGGGGAAAAAAGAAATTTATAAAATGGCACAAGTAACCCACAGAAAAACTGGAATGTAAAATCGTGTTTCACCCGACGGGAAAATGCTAATCCATATTTTTTAAGCAACTAAGAACTCAAACCGGTGTTCCTCGTATATTCCCCCGTGGACGTAGCCACAGCGGTGTTAAGTGGTCGCGGGCGGTGTATGAATCGAATAGAGAGAAAAGATTTTACAACTTCTATTGATTCTAACCGATTGTGGCAGTGAACTCTCACCGGAAAAAAAATATGGAAATGTACAAATATCAAGGAACTGTAAGGGTAGTAGGCTTACAGATCCTGTGCTGAAGTCTGTGAACATTACATTTGAATGTAATGTCGTGATTTTTAATCCTATTAAGGTCAAACTCACACGGGGAAAATGAGTTCATTATATATATATTTATATATATATATATATATATATATAGAGAGAGAGAGAGAGAGAGAGAGAGAGAGAGGGGGAGAGAGAAGAGAAGAGAATAGATAGAATATAGATAGATAGATAGAGAAGAAGAAGATAGAATAGAAGAAAAAGAGATAATAGTTTTATAGAAAAGACGGAGACTAGCAACATCACGTCTGTTCGTATGTGAGAAAAAGAAGGTGAAAAGAATCGGAAATGCTGAGACCAACTAAATAATACGGAAGTGAAAAATGGCGCACTGGTTAGAGTACTTGGAAAAATCAATGGTAAAAGTAATATTCTTCTGACGGTTGAAGGTTTAATTCCCAGTTTGGGCGACTAAAAAATACAATTGCGAATTAATTAGAACCTCTATCCAGTCCCGGCGTATGAAAAAAGAGCATACTACTCCCGGGGAGTAAATAAACAGCTCCGTTCGAAATTCCGCCCAAATTCCCGAGTTCAACAAGGTACACCTGAAGAAGGTCGGCCGAAATGCTGCGAAAATCACACTCAAGATGATAACAGTAGGCTGCTGAATTCAAATAATACAAATACCCAATCTTTATATTAAGAATTCATAAACGAAGTGAACAGATTTATTTATGGAAGTCATAAAACCTGATAACAAAACAGTGGGTACAATTAGCAAAAGGTAAATACACAGAATAGAGCCTTTGCATACATGCGTTTGCAGTGCTTAATCTTAGTTGAAGAAATGATCTTTTAATGCGTCTCGCGTTTCGGGACCCAATGTAGTGGCTTCTGGTGCTTCTATTGTAGAAGAAAACTGATAGTTTTTGACAGCCGCCCGAAGCGTTGTGTTATAAAAAAGTCATCCGTCAACCGATGTCGAGATAAGCGGAGCCGTAAGCACTTGAGTTTAAATACGCCTGCTCTTGTGATCACCAAGAGAGAAACAGTGGCATTTACCATTTGACCAAACTATAGAATATTAACTATAAAATAGACCACAACCCAATTGTTTAATCCACGTATGTTTGTCAAATGCGTACTTAAGAGAAAAAATATTGCCAAGAATTTGTAACAAAGAATTAATTTAAATTGAACAAATTTAAGTTTATGTCTCTGAAATTAGAAATGAGGATTGATTATTCGTATTATTTGGATTCACAGGACTACTGTTCTCATCTTGAGTGTCATTTTAACAACATTTCCTTCGATGCAATCACCGAGCCTTTTCAGGCATATCTTGTAGATAAAGTACTTGGTAAAATGAAGTTGTAAGTTATATTCTTTTAGAGGTTGAAGGTTCAATTATCAGTCCGGGTGACATTCAAAATGCAATTCGAATTACTGAGGGTTTCTACCCAGTCATTGCTGACGGAACGAGAGCATGCTACCCTCGTTAGTTAAATAAAGGCTTCTGTTCGAAATTCATGCAGATTCCAGATTTTGACAGAGATTCCCGAGTTCCTTGAGATAGACCTAAAGAAGATCGGAGGTTACATCAACCGAAATGTAGTGAAAATAACGCTCAAGATGAGAACAGTAAGCCGTAGAATTTAAATTTCTTTTTTTTTTCAGATTAAGTAGAGACAAAACAATTCTTAAAGGTTCGCACTTTTATACACGAAAACTTTATAAAGAGTTAATGATGACATTACTCTCTTTCTTCTTATTACCGAAAGGCTCCTTATTTGATTGAACCGATTCTATTTAAACTCTATTTAACAGACCTCACATATGTCCTCTCCTTTGTATCCAAATCGCTTTTCTTCTCTTCCGAACTGCTGCTTGCATAGTTTTGAGATGTTCCTCTCTGGCTTTTTGTTCGTTTGTAGAGTTAACATGTATCTGATTATTCCTTCTCCCTCTCGTTTTCTTTTTCATATTCCATTTTTCACTGCCAAACAAGGTTGCCGTTGAAGGCGAAGTCGTCATCTATTATTTATTGGCAATTTATGTCTTCAGGGATGCTTTTCATTTAATATGTGTCTTAAAATAATTTGTCTTCTCAAGTTATCGTAACTCACTCGCCTTTGTGTTTTTTACTCTCCATGGTGTTGGGCGGTAACCTCTGCTATATTTGATTTATCTAAGTAATATAGTATCTATATTATTCATTTAAATATTATTGTTTTTGATCCGTGCGATATTTTATTCTGTACTATCTCTCTTGGTCATTTTGCCGTGCCGTTCCCGAGATGCTTGGTTTTCAAACCACTTTCGTAATCCTGGTAGTTAAACCAGATTTTTTATTGCCAGAATATGTGGACTATTTCGATAATGTATTGAAAAATTTCCTATTGTTTTATTCCATTTTTCTATTGTGTCATTCGCCAGAATGGCTTGTAGTGTGCTTGCCTAGAATCGCTTTACTTCTCTATTAGATTGCGGATCATAAGGGGTTAGCCTTCGGTTTTAAATACCCTATTCATTGCTGAAGTGATAAAAACCCTGCGAACGCGAACCAATTTACATTATATGAAACGATGATCGCTGTGAGTAGAAACATCTTTGGATTATAGATATGATTGTATCAAACCTGGTTGATTTAGTAACAAATGCCCCAGGTCATCTTGACCCTTCACTGATTATTCCGCTGACATAATCCCCACTGTTGAAAAGCTCACACATGTCTATGTAGAGTCTTGCTCATGGGCCTTTCATTTAAATTATATGCATTGCACAATGGTTTTCCTCAGATTTACTGCTATGGATTGAATATATCGGTTCAGGACAGTTTTCGTTTTTATAAGCCCATCATACTTTAATTATGAGTAAGAGCTTTGGTTTTTATTATCCTTATATTTGTCCCAAACATTAGTTTTATGATCCTAGCTCGTTATAAGACTACGATTCGTTTTGTTATTAGGTCGTTCTCCGTATGTTTAAACGGTTCTGTAAACGTATTTGTCCTATACTTTTGTTATATTGCATTTTTACTTCTATGAAGGTTATAGCTATTTAAGATTTTCTTTACTCGAATGTAGCATGCTTGCCTAGAATAGTTCTACCTACCCATTAAATTGAGGATGATAAGTTATTACCTTTTGGTGTTGAATACTCTATTATTTGCAGAAGAGATTAAAACTCTGAGGATCTGAACTAGGTTTCAATATAGGCGCTGTGAATAGAAACATTTTTCGATTGTAGATATGATTTTATAAGCCCTAGTTGATTTGATCACAAATATCTCAGGCTATCTTGATCTTGTATCGATTATTCAAATGACATAATCACCACTGTGGAAACGCCCACATATGTTGACGTAGAGTGTTGCCGAGAGGCCTTTTATTTAAACCATATGCACTGCACAGTGGTTTTCCTCAGCTTTAGTGTTGTGAATTAAATACACTGATTTATGACAGTCTTTATGACATCATTGGCCCACAATACTTCGATTCTGAGTAATAGCTTTTTTTAATTATCCTCATATGTGTTTTATGCACTAGGTTTACGATCCGTTTTTGTATGCTTTGTGGTATGATTATCCTGGCTGCGGATATGACTACGCCTCGTTTTGTCAGTTTATTCTTCATGTATTTAAACGGTGCCGTTAACGTATTTCCTTTTGTTGCATTGCATTTTCAAATGCTGTAAAGGTTTGATCCCTTTAAGATCTCTCAATTATCTCCGACTAGGTAAGTGTTTTTATAATACTGCTAGCTATAACCATGTTGATGAATCTCTTCTTCAGATGAGTCTACCCTTTTTCTTACTTAATAGATTACCGAGGGAGTTTCAGGTTATCTTTTCCGTTAACGTGTTTTAGTGGTAATCATATTGTTGTAGACGTAAAATCCATCACGGAAAGCGAGCGGAGGATTGAAGATAGTTGTTAACGCTTGATAGTCGGCTTTTATGAGAAATTTCCTCCCATAAAGATAAATGTGGGATTTTTCGAAAGCGCATACTATTGCTTGTTTTTTTTATTTTTTCTTGAATTAACAATACCGGAGTTCCATTTCGATTAATGTCATGGATACATATTTAATAGGTATGAGTATATATTGTATGCTTCGGTAAACTGGTGCTCATAGTCCCACAGCACTACCATCCATACCACTGATATTTGTAGTTTTGGATCAAATTGCATGAATTGTTTTCCCTGAACAGCTGCATTCTTCAGCATGATAAGACAAGATTCTTATTTATTTTTAGTTCAACCTCATTCTATGATTGCTCGTGTTCACTTTTGTAATGGCTCCCCGAATATTTACAATCGGAGAATAAATTGTGTGATGTAGTTTTTAGATATAAGAAACTATGTATGTCTTCGACATTTTCTTGAAATATTTTATTGCTTCTATTTTAGAGCTTGTCGATCTGAAGTTATATATATAGACCCTAAGCAAGTAAACAACGATTATGTTCACTAGTATAAATTTCGGATATTTTACATTAAGTATATGTTAGGACAAATTGGAGGCAAACGGAAATAGACCCAATGCACCTAATGCGCGAGGTAAAAGTGGACAATGGTTAACTGCTTAGACTAAAAATGCTAGAAGCAGGTGTCAAATATTAGATAGAAATTACATCACGTGTTCAAAATGGAACAGTTCAAGCCAACAGACGTGCCCGATAATTTATGAATCTAAGTAATTATTTCGCCCAAATTCTCTGTTCGCCGACCAATTTAAGGCTAAGTGAGAAATTTTAATAAAACGGAATTAATTGTATACTCTTCTTTCGTAAATGAACTTTCTCTCCTCAATAAAATCTTCGAAACTGCAACAAATTTCCATTGTTCTGTGCATGAGTTATATTCGTCTAAGCTAAACAGCCGATTAACAACCATTGGACAACGCGGCAATACGATGAACGGCCACAAGAAAAAGCAACGACGGAACACGCATGTAAAAAAAAAAAACAAACAAAAACAACTTTTAATTAATTTGTTTCTTGATTACTCACGAGTAACAACATCGATGTGAGTACGCGTTTATGTGCTTCTCTTCATTTAACGTTTTACTTGTGTTAGGAAACTGTTATACTTATTGGACTCTATAAACGCATGAAATTCGATTTCTTCTCTATAGAATATGATTTTGTGCTGTGCGATGGTGAGCTTGTTTTCTTTAAACGTGCGTAATACCATATCTAGGGTTCTGTTATGTTCTCTTGTATCTTTGTTGCTAATTAGAATGTCGTCGGCCCCATTACAGCAATTAAGGATTATCTGAAACATTTGTTGCAGTAATCGTTGCCCTTTTTCAACCTCGGAGGTTATATCCCTAACCAATACGTTTCTTTCATTTTTGAAATGAGGATTAATATATTAATATTATTTGAATTCTTCGGACTGCTGTTCTCGTCACACCGTTTCGGTCGATGTAATCTTGAACCTACTTCAGGTGTATATGTCGAACTCGGGAATCTTTCTCTCCTGAACTTGGGAACCTTTCTGTCGAACTCGGGAATCTGCATGGAATTTCGAACGAAACCCTTTATTTATTTCACAGGGGCAGCATGTTCTCGTTCTGTCAGCCATCACTGAGTAGATCTCCTAAGTAATTCGCAATTTTATTTTGAATGTCTCGACTATCCTAACCAATACCTTATATAAATAAATTCCGAATTTACATAAAAAAGTTTATGACGTCCCTTGATTAAGCATCCAGTTCTAATGGATGATAATAGTTTTCGTCAAAATGTTTGCGTTACCAATTTCATTCAGTAACTGTTCAACTGTTTGTATTTGATAACAAGTGCATCACTCCGATTTGTTTGCCATGTTGGTACATACCCTAGACGCTTTCAGGGTTAAGAGTGAAATTGCCAGAATTGAGATAAGGCATACCGAGGTTACCACAGCATGTATCGAGTTGCAGAAAATAGGAACTCATGATTTCTAGAAAATTTATAATCATTTGATGAACAATGAACAATCAACGATCTCCCCATTAACAACGATGCGGTCACTTGCACAACAACAGAGACAGTGGTTTGCCTCCAACTTCAGGTTCTAAAAAAAAAAAGAGTAAAATCTAATAGTTCCAGCACTATCGGACAAACTCCAACCTGTGTCTCATCGCTGCATATCGCATCCCTGTGTCTGTTTTACAAGTATTTTTTTTACTTGGGAATCACAATTATCAAGGTCCGAAGGCCACTCGAGGATAAGGATAAATTAATGTAAGGTGATAGTGTAGTAATCATTAATGGTGTAGGTTGGGTAGAATTTGATTATTTATGGGAACGGCTCATAAAGAACTTGTTTACATTGGATTTGAAGGTTACCACGTTGTATTCAACTGAGAAGCAGACCAGCAGAAGAGTGTTAAAGGTGGGTAGTTCTGGGAAAGAAGCTTTGTTCATGGCATCTGTGTTTAGATTAAGGCACAGATAGGGAGTAGGGGAAATTGTATATAGTTGTTGTAGCTAGTCGAGTCTTTTTTAATGGTATATGTTCTGATAAAACTTGTGCTCCCTTGATATACACAGTTACGGCGAATCAGTCAAGCAGAAAAATCCCATCCCTTTATTATTAAGGTATGTATATACCGGAAAATCTTCTGCTCTCATAGTTTATTCCCTATAACTGTTCGACTTTGGAATCCCCTCTTTGTTTCCTGTTTCCCTTACCGTACTAACCTGCTGAAATTTAAATGTATTGTGAACTGATTACTTGTTGCTCAACTCCCCAGAGTCCATATTAGACACGATTCCATATAGTAGACCTTTATGTTCGAAATGGCAATATGTCTTGTTTGAGGTGAAAAACAGTAGAACAAATATTCTAATGTCTCCGTTTGGTTTAGGTACTGCTATTAACGGGGATAAACCCGAGTTTGATACTGGTAAATTTTTACATTCACTACAACTAACTTTTCACATTCGAAATGTCGACTTTCACAGGGTATGCTGACAACAAATATCAGTTAAATTTGGAGCTGATAAATCATTTACCAAATATGAACATATATGCTATCCAACGTAATAGCTAATGTAATTCCTGGCAGCTATTTTGTTTTCACCACTGAACAATTAGTAATGCGCATGCGTGCAACTGAAAAATACGACAAAGCGAAGATTTCCCCTCCTCCTCAAACTGCAAAAAAAAGAAAAAATAGGACGTTTTTTCCGAAAACCGTTATTAACATGGAGAGGCTGGGGTGTTTATTCCGAAAGCGGTTCTAAGCATCAGGAGGTTGTGGGTGTTTATTCCGAAAGCCGTTCTCAGCATCAGGAGGCTGGGGGTGTTTATTCCGAAAGCCGTTCTCAGCATCAGGAGGCTGGGGGTGTTAATTCCGAAAGTATGTGAACAGAAAAACAAATTGGGCAAGGGTTGAAATGTTGATGATAAACTCTATACGAAATTACTCCAGGAAGCGGTTGTTGATTATTTTCACATGCATGTGAACGGTGAGTTGTAGATAATGTAAAAAATACCTAATATGTTACCACGTTTATATACTTTTGTAACGAATACTTCACTGGATTTTTTTAGGAAAATTCGTCAACACTGCCAAGAATTTTCCTATTAATTATATTGAAATATTCCCATAAACACTGGATTTACAATTTGTTTCTTTGTTCAGTTTGACCGTAATTTAAAGATTTCTTAATGTGTTGCCATCTATAAGGATGCTGTCTGCCCCCCCCCCCCAGAATCTATTAATATTCCGACTGCAACGTCGTCAATATGGACAATTTCACTAACCGCTAAATTAATAGGTTTCATCCGGAAAACGAATGCCTGGCTGTTTGAATTATTCCGATTCATTTATACTGGTTGCACGTAATTGTGGTCGTTTAGCATGTACATTCTCCTTTTATCGCTGTTATATTTTAAGCATATTTTTTTAGAGTGATTTATTACTCCGCAGTAATTACATTTTCCCAGATACTGCGCATTTTGTTTAAGAGTATATGAAACTTCGTAGCATTGTGTAATGGGTTTTTGTCCTTGGATGGTTTCCTAGACCCACTGTTATATTGTTATTGCTATTTGTAATTAGTTGTAATCACGTTGACACATCTATTCTAGTTTAATCAATGAATCATTGTTGAACCAGGTCATTACTAAAATGGGTGACCATTTGGGAATACCAGGTGCTGTATGTGCTCCCTGTATATCTTGACAATGTTTTATAATTTTCATTCCTATTTTATGTTGCTTTCGTTTAATATGTTATTCACAGATCAGACGAAACCAACAAAAATTTATTAAAAACTAGCAAGACTCGTGTCCCGGTGTTGTGCACGTTGTAGAAAATTTATCTCTGCGTGAGTATAGTTGTATACATAAATCTCGTAAGGTCGCCTTTTAACTGTAAGTAATTTACGTGAGAAAAATAAGATTATCTATTAGGAATGGATTGCAAATTGTGGATTTATTCTTTTGGTTTGATTTATTTAATCAAATGAGAATAATTGTATTCATACAGAAGCTGGTTAGCCCCTAAAAGAGTATGAAGAAAGAAGTTAACTGATTTTCTGGTATAAATATTTTAAGTAATTTTGTAAATAAAGTATTTGCATGATTTAGTGAAAGAGTGTTCATTCATAATTTAATGAATACATGTGACCAAGGACCGTTTATGAATTTAATATTCCATTGGCACTTCAGGTATCTTAAAATTGAAGTGGTCATAACTTTTCCAGAATTTCAAGTAGCTTGCAATTTCAGCATGATACTTTGTTTTAAGAAACCGTTATTTTTCAAGAATACACATTTCTAGAGTTGCCTTCTTAGCTAAATATCTCCCCATTGCAGGTTTGCCGTTTGTAATATGTATTAATATGCAATAAACATAAAACACTGTACATAACTACATAAGAATGGTTATCTTCTTATCATATACAATCTAGTCACATTTTCCAGGTGATTTTAGCTCTAGTAACAATGTAACCAGAATTGAGTGGGCTGTCGTGCAATCCTGCTTCTCGTAACCAATTAATATAATTAGTCTGTCTCCACTGTCTAAACGCAGGAGCTAACCATAAGTCTCTGTGGCTACACCTTTATCTTCGTCTAGTGATGAACCCTGCAAAATGTAACCAGACGCTCACTTGTGACTAGAACTACCGCTCTGATGCTCAGAGCGCACTAAACGCGCACGACCCTAAGTTTGAGTGGCAACACTTTTCACTTTGGCCGGCTGTGGTTTTTGAGTTCCTTTCTATAGACCCTTTAGTGTCGCTGATACATCGCTTTTTTCATGCAGTTTAGGCTGGTTGGCGGCGCTGTAAGTAACTGTATTTTCAAATCAAAGCAATTCAAAGACAATAATAACTCAGAGATCATTTTCTTATAAACGAGAATTATTATTCATAAAATATTTCAGGGTAAACGTTTGCAAAGGAAGTTAAACTATTCGGGTTCTTAACTGTTTCAATATGCATGATTTTTTCAACTTGGATTTCTTTCAGATGGTTTCTCAGTCAAAGGAGGAATAGCTTTTCGACTTAGCACTTTTTACGAAATATCCAGCTTTTGGGCTAAAGCCTCCAAACCAGCGCGTGCACTACAGCCAGCAAGCAATTGCTTCATCTGCCAAATGTTAGATGAGATGTTACTTGGTTGAGTAACATTCTAGGAACGACAATCAGCTCTCCGGCCGAATGAACGATATCAAACGATAGACACATGAATGATAGAAGTATCAACAGGTCGATATTGCGTCGACTATAACCGGCTGGCATTGATCTCTTTTTAGACTTCTTTGCGTCGTTACGGAGAGCGTTTCCATCGTCTGGAGTAAATGGCAGAGACCGCTTGCTGAAATTTAACAGCGGACAAAGGCATTTTTGAAAAATATAATTATTTCATTTAACACCAGAGGAGCTTATTGAACTGACCCAACAGCTTTACATCTATGAGTCTGCTTTCGACGGATTGAACTGTTTGACTGTTTAAAAGAACGCAATTATAATTCAATTCTCCTCTCTTTCAATGAAGAAAGAGAGAGAAACGGAGCGAAGGAAAGAAATAGAAAAAGAAAGAAATACGCATAGCACTTGTACATTGTTTAGTTTTTGTAGAGCTTGATGATGAGTTTTTTAGGATCTGATCTTTCGAATTTTAGGATCTCAGATCGTTGTGACCCAACCGATTTTCATAACAACTGTTAATCAAATCTGGTTGATATATTCTGACATTTTGAAAATCACACAACACCTGCATGACACGCACGTGCTTCCCCATAAGTACATTGTTGTGTGCAATGTTATTTAATGTACAAGCCCCCAGCTCTTCCCAAAAGGGAACTACTTCCTTGTGTCATACTGAATCGACGTTTGAAAGATAACGAGAAAACATGAACGGAACAAACGAACATTTATATATCATGGTATAGATACCAATTCTTATTCCCCAAAAGGGTCCCTTGGTTTCTAAGAATTTACACTGACGTAAAATTTAAAAGAACAAATCCTGGTTGCTGAGTCTTATTCTAATTAGGTCCTTATTTCGACCAAATGGGTGGTCAGATCAATCGGTTATTCACGTCATGTCCTAAAAAATATTTCTTGGTCTTCGGGCCAATATCAAAGTGTAGTATATGTTCTGCAGATGCTGCACTTAAGATAATTTGTACCAGTCAATGGAGGGGAAACCAATCATTTATTAGTTTTTGGTAACCAGAGTGTCCCTTTTTTGCCTACTTTTAAGGGAGCTGGTTTTTGTCCCACATTAAAAACGGCCTTGTGCCTAATTTATTTTGGTGGCGAAGCAAATAAATACAATAAACGTTTCTATTTGCAGATTTTATAAATAATTTTTCTGCAGCGTCAATTTTGCCAGGTTTCTGGTCCGGTTTCGAATGTAAACAATAACAGGTTTAATAGTTATTGTCCAGTTTCGAAAATCTTAAAAGTTGCTTCCATACGGATGTGCCCGTAATATAAACAGTAGTCGTAAAATCTCTTTAATTTAAAAAAATTTTGCTTCCAAGAGGTCAAAGTTGAAAGAATTAACCTTTGCAGATTCTACCAAACTCCTCCGCCAATGTTGGGTCTAAACACTTAAAATTGTAGATGTAGATTACTTGGATATTGAGCCCGAAACAATAAATATTAAGGGGTCAAAATTAGGGTCGAATTAAAAAAAAATATTGACCTCCTCGGTATCTGCAAATTTTTCTCTATTGTTGTTAAGGAAGCCGATTATATAGAAAGGCATTATCGTACATATGCACACTTTTTAATATATACATATACACATAAAGTTATAAACAGTACATAGGACACGAGAAGAGCCGAGCTGAACTGCTAGTTATATATAAAAATAATTTTATAAAATCTACAGTAGGTTCTTTACAGAGCAGTGTAGACAATAATGAATTGTGAACTAAGTCGCTGCGAGTAGGCATGTTAGCTTCCCAAGTAGAGTAGGCAATAAATCGATTTAATTGACGAATGGGCGATTTCACCGATTTCCATATTTGAAATGCAAGCATTATGAAATCGGTCTCCAGTTCTAGTCGTGATATGCTACACGGTGACGCCTTTAAAATAGAACGCGATGGCTGCCGTTGCCGAGTGTTATTATTGTTACAGCGTAGCATTCTTGATTTGCTTAAGTAGAATTTTAAAACGTCTCGTTACATATGTTAGTCGGTGTCCAGATGGACATTTCACACTCTGAACGTTATGTGTGTTGAATGCGACGAGTACAGCTGCATTCGTTAAGCATATTTGCCTTTAGCACTTGTAATCGGGCAGCGAGCCACGTAGCCGCCATCGGTGAAGATGTCACATAATTGGATTTATAGGTGCAGTCATGTAGACACTTGCGAAAGCGGAAGACAGAGATATAGAATCTTCTTGAATTAGTGACTAATGAATGCCGTGATAAACATCTACATAATATTTTTATTGTTTTCTTTTCGGACTATTGTCCTCATGAGCGGACGCGAACATGTATTATTTATCGTAAATTATCCGCAGGCAACGTGTTTTGTTTTTGTTTTTTTAAGTAAAAATCAGCGTGGAAAAACTGCTTCTTTTAATTCAAATGTAAGAAGCCGTCACTTAATTGAAGAAGTTTATAACAACGCATCAAATTTGATATAGTAGAGAAAGGCAATACCAAAGCGCTCACAGATATCCTAAAGGTCTTCCTCAAGCAGTTTAGTTTGTATTCCGACTCGTAAGAAATCCTCGCACAAGATAAATGTTTCTAGCGTTCTGCAAGTCACAACGGCGCGACAATTACTAGATCTGCATCCATTAAAGAACGCAAGAGAAAACGTACTATTAAAAATGATTAAACATGATTAAAAACGATTAAAAATGATTAAAAATGATTAAAATGATTAAAAATGATTAAAAATGATTTAAATAATTAAAAATGATTAAAATGATTAAAAACGATTAAAACGATTAAAAATGATTAAAGAATGAAAGAGAAAACGTACTATTAAAAATGATTAAAAATGATTAAAGTGATTAAAAATGATTAAAAATGATTAAAACGATAGAGCAGTTAACACTTCTGCAACAGAATCTTCTCACAGGTATCCTACATACAGGTGATACTTCAGAGCTCAAATTGAACTGACGATCTATCCAGTAACAAAGCAATTGCACGATCACGAAGAAAGGATATCACTAAAAGAAAGAAACAGTACGTTTATCAATACAGAACTAATTAATTTTTACTAACAACTTGTTAAAACAACGAAAAGTAAAGATTTCGTGTCCAAGTACGTTCTAAAGAAGAAAAAAAAAACAGCGTTTGTTTATTATGAGAAATTGAATCCACATGTTACTTTCAACCAGCACAGAGTGAGTTTGAGTATTGCAGGGTTTATAAAGCGAAAGCATGTAGACGTATGTATATTAACATGATTCTTTTTCAAATTAGAAGATGCATGACTTGTGTGTGAAAGGGTTTGATTAACTGTGTGTATATGCTGAGGCTGTGTTTAGTAGTTTGTTAATGCTCCTCGACACACGTGTGCGTAACTTGCCGCAAACATTTTCCACCTCAACTGAATCAAGCTAAATTATGACGTGAGCACGTGTGTTGTCCATGGAAGAAAATACTAAAAAACGAGGGACAAAAACGCTGTGTTTGAGCTTTTATACTACGCGCGAAAATTGGAAATGAATATCTCCTATTACATAGAAAAATACGAGTATGAAAAGTTATATGGTTAAGATTAAACATGGAAAAGTAAAAGGATTAGTTGTTAAAATTGGAAAAGAAAAAGAGAATATATTCTAGTAAAATATATAATAATTCATAGCTTAAAATATTGCAGCATTAACATTTTTTTAAAATTCAATTTAACATTATACAATCAATTCTTAATGAACACTGCAATATTTTAAGTTATAGATTTATTATATTTTTTACTAGAATATCTTCTCTTTTTTTCTTCCCGTTTAAACAACTAGACCTTTTACTTTTCCATGTTTAAGCTTAACAATATTACTTTTTATGCTCGCATTTTTCTTTATAATAAGATATATTCATTTCCAATTTTCGCGTGTAGTATAAAAGCTCAAACACAGCGTTTTTGTTCCTCGTTTCTTAGTATTTTCTTCCATGGACAACACACGTGCTCACGTCATAATTTAGCTTGATTCCGTTGAGGTGGAAAATGATTTCGGCAAGTTAGGAACACATGTGTCGAGAGGCATTACCGAACTACAAAACACAGCCTCAGCATATACACAGTCAATCAAACCTGATGGGAAATAAGGCTTTTCATGATTGCAGTATTCTCCATTCTCATCCTGGGCCTTTCAATCCACATAGATTCCTGAAAATTATAGTTTACGTCTTCAACTGATATTCGTGCACTCGCGCTTTTTTATGCGGAAAGAACATTTCATACAACCCTACGTCGGTAGTTTCAGTTACCTTGGATTTCTGTAATGTTTTATCTCTCTTTATATTGTTCTTACGCGGAGTTATTCTCTTTCAACTTACATGTGATTGGGTAATATGACCTATTTTCGTTCATTAATATTATTTTTGTGTAAGCCTAAAACTTCATAAATGCGCAATCTAAATATACCAGAATCCTTCCAAAGGTAAAACCTTCTATTTTTTAAAATTCAAAACGTTGAAGAACTACGAAAACAGGATTGGTAGCATTAAAACGAGCACTCTTTTGTGATACATAATTTATATTTTTACATATTCAACAACATTCCCACTCCCCTTTTATCAGGATTTTAATAGAGCTTTTTTTCTGAGAGTTTCATATCGTTAATATCTTCAACGGAGAGATGACACTTTCAGGTCATGAATTCAGAACTTCAGTAATCATAACAATGCAATTTTCAGCCCCATCTTATTCATTCGGGCAGAATAAAAATAGGAGGCATTACTTTTGGAGCATACCTCGTATATTCATATTCAATGAATTACTTTAGAAAATTACTTTTTTTTAAAAACCACTTAAAATATTACGTTAGTAATTACTACCTCCAGAGTGTAAGGCTCGATAATTGCATTAGCGAATTGCAACGTTATTTAAGAAAAATAACTTCGTTAAAACGAACGATGCATTAAATGAGATTGATATTTCTTAAATAAGATGTTAATAAGAAATACGTCATTACAAATGGATTATTAAGTGGACCCCCGTGAACAATCGAAAGCGCTGGTTAAAGATATAGACATTTTTCGAATTAGTGAATTGCTACGTATGCATCTATATTTGTGCATTGTTTTTTTTTTTGTAAACTAATGTAATGGCTATAAACACATCCTTCTGACAAGAATATGATTGGCTGGTTAAGCCATGAATACAGTCTGGAAGAGCAGATTGGGGCATATATCGAAAGACAGGCCGAAAGACTAAGGATATTAACACGACCACAAACACTTTTCATAAGACTTCATTAAGATTTGATAACACTTCATTACGGCGACTTATTCGATTGTACTGTAGCAATGATCACTCAGCTACTTCCAACAAATATATTCATTTCACGGGACATATTAGCTTTTATTACTTTTTTATTTTCATAAACATTATATATGTCGATGTTTATTACGTACTTGTATATGATGAACTGAAAATTTGAAGTTTATTAGTCCACCGACTTACTCGGATTTGGACCTTAGGATGCACCCTCGTCTGATCGTTCGTTCGTATGTTCGTTCGTTCGTCTGTTCATTGCCAAAATTCTCAATAACTATTCATAACATTTTTCTAGAATTTTGAATAAAGTTACAACTACCCAGGGGAGGAAATGTAACATTCTCGGATTTTTAATAAAACATCTGGTTGCGTCCCCAGGAGGCCAAAAGAAATAAAAATTGCCAAAAATAGCACTCTTCCGACCATTATATTTTCCTGAAAATTACCCAAAGCAAGATCACAATGATATGCATTTGGAAACATAATATCTGACCCTGGGAAATTTCTGGTTGCGTCTTCAGGAGGTCAGAAAGGGTTCAAATCGCTTAAAAATAGAACTTTCTGGGACATAGAATCTTTTCCGACCATTGGATTTACTATTTATTTATTAAGATCACATGGATATACATCTGGAAACGTAATATTTGACCTTAAATTTCTGGTTGCGTCCCTCAGGGGTCTAAAGGCGTCGAAATGGCTCCAAATAGTACTTTTCGGGAATCTTTACTGACCATTAGATTTTGCTGAAAATTACCAAAAGCAAGATCACCGTGATATACCCCTGAAAACAATATTTGATCCTGGGAAAATTCTAGGGCTTGACTCACAGGCCGTTTTTGGGGTCAAAAACACGCCTTTTGAGGCTAATTTTTATTTTTCTCCTTAAATTCATATTGTGTAAATAGGGGTTTTAAATGGTACCGGATTAAAAAAATTAAGGCATCGTCTGTCATGAAACGGTGTGATTTGGCTGTTTTAGCTCATTGTTTTACATCAGGCTAGGAGTTTAAATGGTCAAAATAGGTAACAGTTCTACAACTAACAGTACAAGGGAAGTACCCCTTGAAGACTCAATTTTACAAATATTGATTATATATTCGTAGATTGAACTTTAATATATGCAATTGGTTTACGATATAAGGTTACACACTAGTAAGCAGCCAACTTCTTTTTTTAAGTGCCTTCTACACATGAAGATCCGACCGTTATCTAACTCTAACCTCGTGGAGAGGCAAGTAAATAAGAGCATGTCAATTCGGATTTGTTATACAATTCGAATTGACTATGTATTTATTCCAATTTATGTTTGTTACCTGTGAATGTTAATAAACTCTCAGCTAGTGTTCATAGGAAGTCATGAAGATTTCGTCGGTGATAAGAACCTTCAAAGTTTTGTATTTTGTACGTGGATTATTTAGAGTTTTATCAGAAAGGGTCTTTCTTGATCTACCATGAAAATAGAAAGATGAAAAGCCATGTGAAGTGTGGTGCCGTTTATTTTACTGGCTGCAGTACAAGATGAAGCTGCAACAAAAACAGCTGGATGTTCCATATCCTAAGGCGAAAGTATTCGCTTGAGGTAATCAGTTATATGGTTAACCACGTGACTCTTTCCAGTCCCACCACAAAAACATGAAACATGACAATAGCATCAGTCAGAGGGTGGGGGCATATAATTTTTTAGCTTGTTTTTAACTGTAATCTAAAAACAATATAAATTTGTATTTGAACAGAGTTAGACGCACCGAATTTTTTTGTTAATTTTGTTTTGTTAGAATTAAGTACCGCTACGTGTTAAGAAGATTGCAAATGGGAGATATTTACGACTTTGCCTTTTTTTTATCCCCAATCAAATTTCGCATTCTATTTTTTCATTTGAAGAAAACGAATAATGTATCCATTAGTAAAAAGAAAATACATTTTGAATAAAAAATGCCACTTGTGATACATGTTTAGATTTTAACTTGGCAACAAAAATAGAATACAAGTTATCTTGAAAGTACGATTAAATACGTGACCGTTACGGTTGAACCGTGTTCATTACAGTTCAAACCTCTCTCGGACCCCCACGCTGTTTGGCCCCGTCGAAAAGGAACAAAGAAAAATTAAGAATCGGTATGGTAACTTGTGATTATAAGATTTACAAAATATTACTGGCAGTAATATTCTATAAGTATTACCCTATCTAAATAAGAATTGCTATTTGCTAATATTTTCCCCTCTGAAGAGATTGTAGACATCGAAACCCTATAGGATAAGGAGAATAAAAATCTTTGATATGAAATTCAAACTTTTCACTTCAAAATTTTTTAAATGCATTCAATCACTAAAATTTGATATATATATATATATATATATATATATATATATATATATATATATATATATATATATATACATTGTAAATCACTATCCTAGAAGAATATGTTGACTTTTAGCATCATATATATATATATATATATATATATATATATATATATATTCAGCCAAACATTATTAAAAACAACAGAGATACCTTGCTTAATGATACTTTTTTTCATTTTTTCGATCTTTCGTAAGATTTTTTTAACTTCAAGATGGAAGGTATTTACAAATGTTCCATGGTTCACACGAGCGCTTTCGATTCTTTCTTGAATCATCATCAGGTGAAGATAAAATATTAAAAATAGAAGTGAAATATATAGTTACGAATGATAAAAAGAGTCAATGAAAAGTCGATTAAAATATACATAAAAAACTCGATTAAAAATTAGGTTGATAAAAGGCAATGTTAGTAAAACCAGTCTTATACTGGTTATGCTAAACGTTTCAGCAAATTATTGCTACTTTCAAAATTAATGCTATTTATAGATGGGTGCTGGGTTTTTATATATAGTGCTTCAAGTATTTTTAATTTTTTACAATTACTTTGTCGTTGCAAAATCCTTGTGTTGTCCACGAGGACCTTTCTAAGATTAGAGGGGGGACAGGTATGTTGATTTGTTAAATGCTGGTATATTGAGCTAGTACTGTTCAAATGCATCGTTAATCGACGGGACAATGTTGTTTTTGTATGTCCAATATATGCGTTTTTATTTTAAACTATCCTAAGGGGCATTGAAATTTGTACACAATATTGGTTTGCTCCAACATTTTTGTCGCCGGCGAGGAGTTATTTTTAACTATGAGGTTCTGGGTTCGATACTTCTTATAGTATATAATAAATCTAATCTTAGAATTGTTCTCTAGAGGTGCTGCATATCTATGTATGATGCCTTTAATTATTTTTTCTTCCACTCTAAAATTTGGTGTCATTTGGTTTTTATAAAATATGTCTATAGGATTAGTGTTAGAAGATTGATTAGTATTGGTGTTAAGGTTTTTAGGGGACTGTAACAATAGTTTAATTTGTTGATCAACAATATAATTCGGAAAGTAATATTTTTAAGAACCTGTTTGATATTTTTAATTTCTATTAGTGCTTTTTTCGTAGGAGAAATCATCTTAGCACGGTTTAAAAGATTTTTGATTATGGCAATTTTATAACTCTGAGGGCACTCACTCTTAAAGTTCAAGAGGTTGGATTATGTACTAGTTGTTTTTTTGTATACAGCTGTGTCGAAAGTATTGTTAGATGAGTCTAAATGTATATATATATATATATATATATATATATATATATATATGAACAAATGATTAATAAAACATGTTAAAAGACATCTTGAAAAAGAGTTAAAACATATTTAATTTTAAAAAAGGAAGCACAAGATAAGTGGATTTCACTTATCTTGTGCTTCCTTTTTTAAAATTAAATATGTTTTTAACTCTTTTTCAAGATGTCTTTTAACATGTTTTATTAATCATTTGTTCATATTATAAGCTCTATTTCCTTTTCGGTTTTATTGAGCTTTTACATATGGCTGATTTTATTTTACTTGTAAATATTAACTCTTTAATATTTATAATATATTTTAAGTTTACCATTTTGATTACCTTGGTAAACTTATTGTAACTTTTATTTTTTATTTATATATATATATATATATATATATATATATATATATATATATATATCATAAATATATACATATATATATGTACACATATATGTACACACATATATATATGTATATATATATAATGTAAATCAACAATTATATATATAAGCGTTGTCAACATAAATTATAAACAAAAAAATAGATAAAAACTGTAACATATTTCTTTTAAAACTGCTCTCTCGACACCATTTTTCTTTTCTTTTCTACCACTCATAGATTTGCCTTGATATTGATGTGTGATTATTATATATAGATACTCATACAAATATATATTGGGAAATGAAAATGAAACTCACTCAAATTATTTATGTGTTCATCAGAGTTTCGTCTTTATTTCAAAATTTCACTGGGATGATTGATTTACAGAAATCAAACCAAGTATTTGGATTTGATTTCTTCAAATCAATCATCGCGAGGAAATCTTGAATTAAAGACGAAACGTAAATGAATATTTACATAATTTGCGTTTGTTTTTTCATTACCATTCCATAATTATATATATATATATATATATATATATATATATATATATATATATATATACTACCAGAAGTACCCGTCGTTGACTGAGTTCCAAAACAGCCTACAGAAAATGGACTGTGATTGATGAACGTATGATAGGTTATTAAAAGGAGGGGGTTGTAAAAAGATAGGTTTTGATACTCAAAAATTTTACCCTAAGCAAAATATGATGACAGTAAAGATAATTTTCGCGAAAATATATTTTTTATGTCAACTTTGTTTCCATTCGTAGCCAAGAGTGACCAACAAAATGATATTTCCTTACAAAGAGAAAATGTTATATATATATATAATGATATAAATATACAATATATATACTATGTTATCATAGTCAATAAAAGTTACTTTTATGGTAGAAAAGTTCATTGGTTTGTATTTTTAAGTAGTTTGTAAAAATTGTTTTTTTCAATTCACGGACCGGTTTGAAAATATCAAAATGGCTGCGATTTTGAAATGGAGAGCCCGTTTTCAATTTAAAGGAGGGCACCTGAGCATTCTGTCCTAACAATTTACGAGAGTTCCGTAAACGTAAGGAATATTTATAAACATATTTTAATGTTTTCCGTTATTTTGTGTTTGAGGAATATTCGCTTATGGAATGTGTAGTTTATATAAAGATTCATTTAAGTAGTTATCGCCCCAAATTTCGTTTTAATTTCCGTTCGCTGAAATTATTTCAAGTAAAGAGCATTAAAAACCATTTCAAAACAACAAAAAAAAAACATGAACTGAACTTTTATTGACAATGGTAACATTTCTTGTATATTTAGTTTTCGGGTAGTCGTTTGTTGGCTTTTCTGCTAAACACTCTTAATTTCGACGAAATATCGAAACACAAAGAAACAAAAACCATTTTGAAAAGTAATGAAGCTTTATTACTTTAGTAAAATAATCCGAAACAGCAAAATAGGATATTAAAAAAGTAAACACGTAATTACTTTAGTTTTTATAGCCAGGAATCGATATATATATATGAATAAGAAAAAAATGGCGCCCTTTTCAAGTCGAACAGCTTCGTTTCAGTTTTACAGTATTGAACGATGTAGTATTGCGCCGTCGGATTCAGGGTTGTACTATTGTAATGTAAAGAACACGCAGAAAGGGTTGTAATCAACTGAATTCCTTCTAGTTCACTAACAAAAAAAGCTTACACCGATATATAAATAAAAATAAAAAGATTATGTAAATGTTTTTAAAAAGACACGTAATCACGTGAGCAGGATTTTTTCCTTCTTTTGACACGATAACAAGTAAAGTTCTTATTTTTTATTATTTATCTATTTATCTATTTTCGAAAGAGTGCCACGTGCAAGTCGAGAAGGAAAAACAGAGTTATGCAAAATTTGTGTCGAGAATTGTCTAAAGTTCCGACTTTTTTTTTTGTGGCTTTCACTTGAATAAGAACGTGAATTTATGAGGTGAATTTATTCGACACAACTAAAAAAATACAAGCTAACGTGAATTAAGATAAAAGGTAAGGAGTTATTGTGGACACTCACCCCTTTTAAAAAAAAACTTATTAAACTTTGTGACATATTTACATTCTATGGAGGTCAGGCGCGAACGAACACCCAATAATTTTAGTATACCATATTTCTTCAAACTGAAATATAATTATCAAAGTATACTTTCGCAAATAGATATGAAATGTCTTTGTTAATGTTTGTGCAATGGAGTACAGGCGCGAACGCAGACCCCACAATTTTATTATACCATCGCTATTTAAGTTGAAACATACTTAACAAAGTATTCTATGTACATCTATATCAAAAACCCTTGTAAACGTTTTTTTTTTCATTTTTTATGTTCATACTTTGGGGGCCAGGCGCAAACGCAGACCCCCACAATTTCAATGAACCACCGTTCTGCCAGATCAAACATACCCATACCTGATCCTCGAAACATCTTCTATCATTATATGTAATCAGTTTTTTTTAAATAGTCAACCATATAGGAGCCTATTCGTGACCTGACACACACACACACGGACGTTCAGCTTTTTATATATATATATAAACATTTGAAATTTTACATAAAAAGATATTCAGAGATAGGGATAGCTTTTTAATCGGATTTGGTTGAAAAATTTTAGTTACCAATATATGAATGTATGTATGTATGTATGTATGTTTGCCAACACTTTCGACAGAGGCGAGGGATTTTTTCAAGATCAATATCCTTTGGAAGTTCCACCTTTCAGTCGACAAATATCGAAAAATTGGCGAAAATCATTAATATCTCTACCTTAAACTTAGCACTTTTCTGCAAGGGGTCGCTTTTTTCGCCGATATTTATGAAAGTAATCCTCTCCTTTCGATTGTCTAGCCTTAATTTAAACATAAGTCACTTCAGGTTTGGCGATGGTCGTAACCGCAAAGACGACGGGTTTTTCCCCATTTTTTTCCTCCTCGGTACGGGCTCGAGCCTGCCTTCCTACAATCACTTTTTTTTTTTTTGCTCAACATACACATCCAAACACATCCAAACACCCAGGCAATGCCGGGCTGAAATGCTAGTATATACGTTTATATATATATATATATATATATATATATATATATATAAAAGCGAAAATGTACGTATGTATGTGTGTTCGCTTTTTCTGTGTGTCTACAAAAGGCTTCTTTCAGAGAAGCGGTCGGTCGGTTCACAACTTTTTAAAACTTTTATATCACATATAAATCGTAATATTGCACAGTTAACAACGAAGCTCGCCTGTCTATTTAATTTGCTCGATTTCGGGAAGATAAATATTCAATATTTGTCGCTCGCCGCATGTGGGTTAGTCTGTTTCCTATAACATCTTGAGGGGGGGGGGAACGTTCAGCAGTAAATGAAATCCCGCAGTCAAACTTGACCTCATTAACTCATTAAAACGGGTACCTGCTTACTCCATGTAATTAAATAAATTCAAACGTGTTTCCGTAAGCATATCGCGGTGGAGCAATGGTTAACGTCGCACGTTTTTTTTCACAACTTTGCCTCAACAGTTCGGGTTCGATCCTCATATTTACTTTTTTTTACCCCCCCCCCACCTCCAAACACCGGGGCAACCCCGGGTACCCCTCGCTAGTATATCTATAAAAGTGAACATGTCTGTGTGTCTGTGCGTCTGTCTGTGTACATTTCCATACGCAATAACTGCCTCAAGCCAGGATCATAACCCGACCGCCCAAATGACAGTCACCATTGCGCTATATGGCTGCTGTGTAAGTAATGAATTAACGATGTTTAACATCGTCCAAATGCCTCCGCTGGATTTGTTTACACAAAGAGCGTCGCTTAATACGCTAATGGCAGTTTGTATATCACTTCCAAATATGTTACACCCAAGATAGACAGCAATATAGTCATCCACATACACTACTGTTTCGCTGTACCACAGATCATCATTTCAGGTAGACAGGCAACTGCCTCAAGCCAGGATCATAACCCGACCGTCCAAATGACAGTACACACACACACACACACACACACACACACACACACACACACACACACACACACATATATATATATATTATGTTTGACGTTCATCTTCGTCGCCAACTGTTATGTTTGCAGGTTGAACCAAATAACGTATAAGCCAATACAAATGAAGACTCAACAAAATAAAAGTAGATCAATAAGAAGTGTATTAGGAAAAGTATATTTACAGTATATTTACATAATGGTTGTTAAGTAAGAGAGTCTTGGCTGGAGAACATATCTGCTCTCGGCTCGGCCTTCGGTGGCTTCTGGTTAACACACACTCAGACTAACCGAGTCTTGCTATTTATGTGTAATATTATCCACATATGTGAATAAGTGGGTGCCGCCACAACAATATATATATATATATATATATATATATATATATATATATATATATATAAGTGAACGTGTCTGTGTGTGTGTCTGTGTGTGTCTGTGTACATTTCCCTACAATACGCAATAACTCCGTCAATTATTGTCTACAGACTCAACATTTGATATAAAGGGTACTGAGATTTGGGAAAATCTTTGTGATCTGTTTTCGGCCAGAAATTTGGCTGTTAAGGGGTCAAAGTTCAACGATTTGACCTTTGACAACTCCATCAAACTTCTCCGTCAATTTTGGGTCTAAATACTTGAAATTTTAGATATAGGTTCCTTGGACAGGGATATAACTTAATAACTTGATTTGAGCCCAAAGCAATAAATGTTCCTATTTACAATGCCTCCCCAGGGGACAGAGTTAGACACCAGGGTCGTTTTTTAACGTGGAAGAAAGGAACAAAAATAAAAATTGTCTCAGTCGTGAAGGATTTCTCATCCACTGACAGAGAACAGGAAATTGAAGTGCAGCATCTGAAGAACAGATACTACACTTTAATCTTCTCCCAAAGGCCAAGTTAATGAATGTTAAGGGGTCATAATAGGGGTCAAATTTTTAAAAATTGACAGTTTTTTTGTTTTTTTTTGTTGCCCAGTATACACCTGCAAACACCCGGGCAACGCCGGGCACCCATGCTAGTATATATATAATTAAAATTATATATATATATATATATATATATATATATATATATATATATACACATATACATATATACATATATACATATACGTATATACATATATACATATATACATATATATGCATGTATATACACAAACATATACATATATAAATAGACATATGTATACATATACATATATGTACACTCATAGACATACAGATATAAACATACATATTCGCATACATTTATAAGCATATATATCTATATATCTATCTACGTATATATATATATATATATATATATATATATATATATATATACATGCATATAGACATATATAAGTTACATATGTTTATATATTTTAATGCACAGGATTACCTTAAAAACTAATAAACCGAGCATTATGAATTTTAGAACAGGATCAGATATTCTTTAGATGCGTCCATTTTTTCTGCGCGTTTAGCAATGGTAATACTATTTTTAAGTTAAGCGTGAAAGAAGCAAAATAACATGTTAAACTTGCACGTAATACTAGCGCAAGGAAATATTCTGTTTTTACTCACGTCCACCGTTTACAATGTTATATACTGGTGGTATTAAGATGACGTATATTCTGTATTGTTTTGTTGTTGTTCGTTTTAGGAGAGTCTTAGTGAGATATCTAGAGACAGGGTACACACTACTATAGGAGTACCAAGCCTGTAATTCAACTAGAAGATATTTTTGAATACATTGATAGATCGACCGTTGTAATCATGAAGACAAAGACAGCAGTTATAAAAAACATGATGATCATTTATTCTTCGACCGGTCGGAAATGATTCTTTATTTCAGGGATTCAAATTGCTACATGGTTATTTCTAAAAACCTCTCGCTTCCTAGAGGGTGCCTTGACTCGAACCGAGAATCGGTCTGAACCTCTTTGCTTCTCTGATCTGACTGATCTAACTCCTTCTAACTAACTTCGAACTCTTTCCTATATTAAGAAATCACACGTATGTCTCGTCAACGTGACAACTCACGTGTTTCCAACATGCGTGATTTGCACGTTAGTGAACCCATTTCTGACGACCAGGAAATTTCCCATTCTCTGTGTTGTTTTACAAAGGAATTTAACCTACTTGTCTAATTCTATAACCCATATTTTATTATGCATTCTTTCTAAGAATGTGAATAGTTTCCAGCCAAATTTGCATTTATTAAATATTTTAACAGAATCAACAATTTACTGGACATTCCATTTATAATAGCATTCTGTGTTTATTTTAACTTATGATTGGAATTCTCAATTCCAAATCTAGCTTCGTAAGTTCGAATCCTTGACTATCCTATTTCATTTTTACATTTAACTAATTCCCTATTTTTCTACTTACATGAAAAGGGGACAGCCCTTATCATGTAACAACAAGACATGTCGACACTCGAATGTAAGGGCTGCTATTTGGGACCATTATTGATTTATGTTATATTTAAACTTTTGCATATCAGTACAGTCAGGTAGCAAGAAGGGAATTCCAAAGTCTAGCCGTCCGAAGGAAGAAACTATTAGGCTAGAAAGCTTTCTGGCATTTAGGGATCTCAATAGTGAAGAGGTGTGATTTTGTTGCTAAGCTGGTTTGTCGGGGATATGTACGTCGAGGAGACACAAGTGAAATGAGTTCATCAGAGCACATTCCATTAACATACTTACAAAACAACCACAGGGATGCAACACTGCCGCGATTGGACAGTGGTTTGAGTTTAGTTGACAAAGTGGGGCCTATTAGATTGAAGACTCTTTTCTGGGCCCTATCCAAGAAGGAGAGGCAAGTGGTAGATGCACCAGCTCAGATGTGGAAACAATACTTCATGCATGAGCGAATGGTGGCTTTGTAAAGGTACAGGATACTCTCTGGTGTGACTAATCTTCTAAAACGATAAAGGGAACCCAGATTATTTGCAACAGCCTCTGCAATCTCCTCAATGTATTTGCTCCAGTTCATATAACCCGTGAATGTTAAGTCGAGGAGTTTGAAAGAAGAATCCTCAGATAGTGTGTTACTTGTCATATCGGTAGTTGAAGAGGCTTATTGCAATTGTTAAGGAAGACGACAGTCGACAAAAATACAATTAAAACAAAAACGATGAAGAAAAAGCAAAATTCTATTTGAAAGGTGCGTGAGAAAGCAGCAGTAATAATATTAGACATTTGAAAATGTCAGGCTGACGAAATAGTTCCTTTAAGCATTACGGACCAACAGATACACATAATATTCTATAAAATCATCATCATCATCATCATCATCATCATCATCATCATCATCATCATCATCATCGTATGGAATCTGAATATTCTTTTGTTGGTATTGGTTTCCCCGATAGATTCTCTAGTCAGATTTTTTTTTCTAAAAAAACAGGGTACTTACGGAAGGACTACGAGTAGGTGGCCAACATCCTAATTGACAGCGAAGTTTGTGAAACGAACTGGATTCAAACTTGGAACATCCAGTTATCAGGCATTGTCATCAAATAATAAACTACCGTCACCTATCATTGTCTTTCTAAATAAAACAGTATAATTTTGCATGTGGGTGTGTATCTGTGTGTAAATATTTAACCGATAAACTCTTAAATTACTGGCCACATAAAACTGAAACTAACAGGAAAGAATAAACATACACCAAGGATGATATATAATGAGTAAAATCTATGTTTGGATGAATGAATAACGCGTACATATTTTTTTTTACATAGGCATCACCACTTATCAAGGCCCAGTGACCACTCGAGAATAAGAGTTTAGAGTGTGCAGTAGTCAATTGGACAATATAGTAATCATTAGTAATGGAAATTCGGTAGATTTGTTAACTTTAGTGGAACGGCTCATCAAGAACTTGTTTACGTTGGACTTGAAGACAATCAGATTGTAGTCAGCTGGAAAGCATGAAAACGGAAGACAATTCCACAGGCGTGCACTTCTAAGAAATAAGCTTTGTTCATGGAATCTATGTTTAGGTTTAGGCACAGATAAGGAGCGGAGGGAATTATTGATAGTGTTTTTGCCATGAAAATAACGATAAAGCAGAGACAAACTCGCAACATCTCTTCTGTGAGATAGAGGTTGCAGGGAAGAGAAAAGAACATATGCCGACAAGATAAAATGCAAATGTTTGTTTCAACTTGTCGATATATTTCTATTCTTTTGCACACGCGCAAATATATTCATAACGCTAAGCGGTATAATTTTGAATCTTTATTATCTATCTGTCTATATCTCGAATGATAGGGAACGCTTAATGTTTTGGTTTCGATTTTAGCTGATAACACCGAAATCAATATTTTTTAACTTTTGACATCAGTACTAGATATTAGGTACAATATAATTATAAAAAGAGAATTGACTTAGTAATAATCTATACAAAATCTGAATGAATAATAATATAGTTAAGCGAGGGCACCCATAGTATAAAAAAAAAAAAAAATTAATGTATCAGTTTAGCGCTTCAAACTGGTTTTCAAGCCCACGAACAAACGACGGAATGTTGTTTTATCAACATTCGCGGACACTTAAAAAATCTTTTTTTATAGTCGCCATTGAAATGAATCGCTGATATGTCAGAGATCAGGAAATGGAAACACTAATAAAAATAGAATCAAGAAGAAGAACAAGGTTCGTTCGATGTAACAGGAATATTCACATATGCTAATATTTGTTAATAGTACAGACTGACCAAGATGAGGAAGTGCAAACAAAGGCAATAAAACTCATTGATTTCGAGATAAATAAAACGGTTTTGAAAGAGAACGGACCGGAAAATAAGAGAGAAAATCTCCCAGTAGGATGGTCGGAGGAAATCGGCTAGCAATCATATCGCACAACTTTACTCTGCGACCGTTGACTATGTTGTGGTGGCCGTGGAGCGTTATGGGTGCCCGGAAGCAGTCAAACAGCGACAAAAATGGCACCACACTTCAATGAACAAATGGTTTGGAGCCAGTTTATCTGTTCTTAACGATTGTAGTCGACCAGCTTCCCGTCCAATCCCCGTACAAACATCTAGGTTGGACGATCAGTGATGCGTACCTATTGACGTTGGTCCTAGCGAAAGAAATAGCTTTAACAAAATTCGGAATATTTTATGTACGAAAATCAAAAGAAGCTGATTCGTAAAAATAGTAAAGATTACCGAAATCTGTGAACGGATCTAACAAATTTCATTTTTCATATCAAAATTAGAGACTCTATGGACATTGTAACTGTGGTATATATATATATATATATATATATATATATATATATATATATATATATATATATATATATATATACACATACATATATATATATACACACACACACATATATATATATATATATATATATATATATATATATATATATATATACTCGTGAGCAAAAAAAGGGCCAAACAAATTTTATACATTTCATTGCACAAAAGCTATATTGAACAACGAACAATTGAACAATGAAACTTAAACGCGACTAATAACACAGAACAAGACATTTATGTTAATAAATGCTTAGGATAGAATCGCATTCTTTTTTGATTTCTTAAAAAGATAAATCCTTTTAGACATGCTCGCAACCAAAGTGGAACACTGAAGAGGAGGTGCTATTCAATTCGCTTTGTACAGCTTCCCACAGTTTTTCATAGTTCAAAAAAGTTATTCTGGCCAATGCACAAGATATTATGAACCAAATATTCTCGATTGAGTTTTAATGTGACCATCGTCATAGGTGGCCTGTCAGTTGAAAAATGACGTCATCGCCATAGGTCCTACCAAGCAAGATAAGTGGAACACAAACTGTCGATAATGAGCAGACATTTTTTACAGAAAGCGTTAGAAAACTTCAAAATTGGACTAAAAAAGATAAACATGATACTTTGTACTGAAACTCATCCAATATTAATAATAAAAATATTAATAATAAAAAGGAATTGAAAGGGAGAAAAGTTGTTAAAAAGTTTAAAAAGAAAAGGAATAGGATTTGATTAATATGAAACTGAAGTTTATTCAATAGAAATAAATAAAAATGAACAATAAATATTTTTTAGATAAAAAAACAATATTTTAAAAATCAAAACTGAAAAACAAACGATAAATTAGTTTAACTGAAAAACGAACAATAAATTAGTTTAAATTAGTTTTAAAATAAAATAGATAAACGCCATAATTTATTATACCATACCTGTTCACACTGAAACGCTTATCACAATATTCTGTGGATCTATATTAAAAAACCTTGTTACATTTTGTGACATATTTCCATTCTATGGAGGTCAGGTGCGAACGAACACCCCAGAATTTTATTATACCATATTTCTTCAAACTGAAATATAATTATCAAAGTATACTTCTGCAGATAGATATGAAAAGTCTTTATTAAAGTTTGTGCCTATTTCCATTCTATGGAGGCCAGGCGCGAACGCACACCCCACAATTTTATTATACCATACCTATTTAAGTTAAAGCATACTTATCAAAGTATTCTTATGTACATATATATCAAAAACACTTGTAAACGTTTTTTTTTTAAATTTTTTAATTTTTAATTTCCATACTTTGTGGACCAAGCGCGAACGCAGACCCCAGAATTTTAATGAACCACCGTTCTGCCAGATCAAATATACACATTCCTGTGTCTCGATACATCTTCTATCATTATATGCAATCAGTTTTTAAAAATAGTCAACCATATAGGAGCCTATTCGTGACCAGACACAGACACACACATACACATTCAGCTTTATATTATATTATATATATATATATATATAAAGTTACACATGGTCATATGTTGTAGTTATACGATCTACGAAACTAATAAACACCTCGTTCTGAATTTTATAACACAACTGCGAGTCGTAAATTGACTAAATATTAGTAGTGTTTTGTATATTTTAGCTTTGTTCAAATTGTTGTGAAAATATATGGAATTACTTAGTAAATATTGAAACACTTCTAATTTTTTTTTAAATGTTTATAATGTGTATTAGACACCAATTAAAATATTCTCCATTTTTGTTTTTGTAATATTGAAGCGCGCATAAGAGGAACACAACTGTCTATTTCAAAATTCAAATATTGCAGATTTGCATTAAATTTGATTCATGATTATTGAACACAAATTAAACAAGATTTATTGAATTTAAAAATCCTCTTATGACTCAGCTTTCAAATTATTAACGGATTTTGATTTGAATTAGTATAAATATGCCAAACATAAGCATTATATGTCGAGTTCAGTTCAATCTTCGTAAGGGGGAGATTAAGTTGATGCAATATTGTTTGGAAAATTGGTTTTACTTTTCCTGGGACGAGTATTTGTTTTAGTTTATTTTATGAACTTAGAATGACAAAAAATGTATACAAAAATGAATAGAAAGAAACTTTAAATAAATATTTATTTTGTTTTGTTTTCTATTATCACACACACACACACACACACATACACACACACACACACCAAAATATTAAGAAAAAATAATAAATTGCCGTTGTTTATTCTGAACGCTAGAAGATAACGCGATTATAAACGTATTCAAGATGGGTGTTCCATGACGACGTTGTTTTGTGAATAAGTTTCTTTTGCTGTTTATTTTGTTCATGGTTGCTAGCCGGTACTAATATGGCGTGATGTAAAATGACGCTGTAGAATTCTTGTTCGACGGGGTGCTGGGCCATCTTTGTGGTTGAATTATGACCAATGCCAATCAGTAAGTTCGCATGAAAACAGTTCCATAAAAATATATAATTTCTATAAGATTTCTATTTTCAAAATTGCGTTTGTTAAGAGAGCGAGAACGAGAGAACGTGAGAAAGAAACAATGGAAGGACAGGTAAAGAGAGAGAGAGAGATAGAGAGAGAGAGAGGGAGAGAGAGGGGGAGAGAGGGGGAGAGGAAAACAGAAAGAGATAGTAGATAGAGAGCACTTTCTTCCTGTGTTTTTTTATCATCTCTCTTTTCTTCTGTCTGTCTCTTTTTCTCGAATTTTATTCCACGAGGAAACAATTTTATGATATAACAGCATATATTTGAACACAGAAAACAAAACATTTATTATTTTATTTTTTCACACATTTTGCATTTTTTGGCTTTTGACCTTCCTCGGAAGTTACCTCCGAATATGGTATTCTCGTATCTTGACTAAATCCAAGTTGGACATCAGAAATATTCAAAACATATAGTCCCTATTTGCTTGCATCTCCAAGAGGGAAGAGTCAGACAAAATGCTTCTATTAGTGATGGGACGATTCCAATGTTTTTCCCGATTCCGATACAATTACCGATGCCGTACTAAATTACTGATATCGATACTGTGAAAAATTAATTTCCAGCAAAGAATCAATGACCGCTCAGATGAAGAAGGGAGCAATGCACTTACCTTAGATTGCGAAAGAATTGCCCCCTTCCGCGACGTAACCGTCTTGTAGTATCTTCGCCAGACGAAAGTGGAAAAGATTTATTTTCAATCGCCGGCAACTGAATCAATTTGTGGTGAAGAAAAAAAAGAGAGACAAGACAAGGGAATCTCCCCTCTTATATAATGGAAGGATCAGATGATTAACTATCACGTGATCCGGAGCACAAAATAAAACTTTAAAAGGGTGAATAACAACAACAATTCTTCTTGGTTAGTATTCAAGGTAAGTGCACGCCGATCCTTCTCTTCTCGAGCAATCATTAATCCTTTTTTTCACACGATACCGATTGTTTATAAATCTCTAAATATTTAACTATAGAAGTGTTATTTTGTCCCAATTATTATAAAAACACATCTTAAATGTACACATATTTTCTCAAACGTAAAACACACTTGTAATCTAAAGATTTTAGCCATATTGGAATTTTAAATCAATAAATATTTATTATTTTATTATTACTACTACAAGCAGTGGAAGATTTTTTTTTAAACCAAAATCAAATAAAAATGATAATTAAAGGAATCGGTTTTGGTATCGGACCAATTCTGATACCGGAAAAAGCTTTTTTCCGATTCCGATTCTGATTCCGATTAATCGTCCCTACACCAGTTTCTACTGCAGGTTTAATTAAGCTCCTTAAAAGGGGCACATTGGAACGTGTCAAAAATATTATCTCCGTCTACAAGAGTTTTCTTTTACTAAACGGGGATAGAAAACCTGAAGTGCAGTATCAGAGGAGATACTACACTTTGCTCTCATCCTCCACCAAAAACAAACAAACAAAAAAAAAAACACTAACAAATAGGTGCGGATGCTATTCACGGACATTCTCGCGTCGATGTGATATATTATGACGTCATGCAGGGATTCTCGGTAACGATTATAAACTTACAAGTGACATATTTATATAATCTTTTCCTGTGTCAATGGAGTTCGCTATTTATGAGATAACAGTCATCAAATAAACTGTTTGTAAAATTTACTTGATAATGACACCAAAGCAAATTACAATTAATAGCCGAACAAAGAACTTTTTATATCGGAGATGATGGCTTGTATAGCGATAAAGAGATTGCAGCGGATCGTACCGTCTTTAATATGATAATCAAAATCCCAAGATTAATTCTTTGTTCGTTTGTAAATGGTTAACGTGGCAATTGAGGCGCTATTAATTCCAATCAGTGAAGATATTTCGTAGCACATTGAATCAAGTAATGTAATATCATAGATTCAAATGTGAAATTCTTCCAAACGAAATACTGCTTTATTAAAAACAAACAAACAAACAAACAAACAAAAACTAGCTGTCCTACGAGGCGTTGCCAGGGAATAATTTTACTTTCATTAATAATTTAGATAACTTAAATAAGGTTTATTCGTCTGAAATGTTATTTAGCTTATAATGATGTAAAAAATAGCGTTTTTTTAAACAAAAGTAACAGTTGACTATTTACGTCTACTATTCTAAACAATCGACTAGCTACAACCACTATATACGATTTTCCCCCACTCTCTAACTTTGCATCTACATGCAGATTCCATGAAAAAAGCGTCTTTCTTAGAACTGCCCGCATTTGTAACACTGGCTCGCTTTATGGTTGAATACAACATGGTAGACTTCAAATCCCGTGTAACCAATTTATTATTGAGCCGCCCCCATAAATAATCAAATTATACCCAATTTACATTAACGATTACGACACTACCACCTATAATTTCTTAACCCTTATCCTTGAGTAGCCTTCGAGCATTGATAAGTGATGCCTTCCACGTAAAAAAAAAACAACAAAAACTATTCACTTCGCCAGAATAAAAATAAATGTAAAAATAACTCGGAATCACATATTAGCAAACTAGAGTCTCATCAATTTACTCACCGTAACTATGTTATTAATACACATATTATAAGGCATTCTATGGAACCATTGTAGAACATAATATCGCGGAGCTGCTTTCCAGCTGACTACAACATGGTCGTCTTCAAGCCCAATGTAAACAAGTTGTTGTTGGGCTTTTTTCTTACATAATCAAATTTCGCGTACTTTCGATCAATTGTCACGGTGTTGTTTAAACCGACACGCATTAGCCCTTATTTGCTAGTGGCTTTCGGTTTTTGATAAGTAATTACCCCCCCCCCTAGTAAAAAAAAGTGACATAACCTTCCATTGAAATTTCCTATTAAAACAAGGGAAAAAGAAAAGTACAAGCGATGAAACTCAAAATAATTGACGCTTTTGTATTTCTTCAAGATTTATGAGTGCGTGCGAGAAAAAAAAAAAAAAAAAGAAAAAAATGCTAGCTCGGATATTTTATTTATTTGTTTTTTTTTGTTCGTCCATTGGCGAAACGGCTACGTTACATTCCTATTTATTTTGGATGCCGTGAACTTGCTTTTTATCAAAAAAAAAAAAAAAAAAAAAAGAGTCAATATGGAAAAGAAGAAAAATGAAAGGAGAGAACAAAAAAAAAAAAGAACGTTCCATGGAAAAATCCAGTCGCAAAAGAGGAGCGAAAAAAAAAAAAAAATGAAATGCGGTCGCAAGTAAGGACTTAAAAACAAACTGGGCCGAGAGTAGAGAACCTGAAACAAAAATGATATTACACCAGTCGTTGAGTACATTTGTTCGCTTTTTTCTTCTTATCTGCTCACTTTCGGGTTTTTCTCTCGTCTTGTTAGTCATATTTTCTGTGATTAAAAAGTAGTGTAATCCTGACCTTGTACAACGTGGCGTCCGTTTCAGAAAAGGAATTTAAAAAATGGCTTCACCTGCTATGAATTGACTTGTGGTCACGTGGGGTAACGAGAGTTGGGGGAAATATGCAAATGAAATTCAGTCGTTTTTCTTTTTCAAATAAAAAACCTGTGTGTCAGAGAGAGAGAGAGAGAGAGAGAGAGAGAGAGAGAGAGAGAGAGAGAGAGAGAGAGAGAGAGAGAGAGGGAGGGAGAGAGAGAGAGAGAAACCGAGAGAGTCACTTTGGCAGAAATAAGTTCTGACATGTGCACTGGGTTTTGATACTGAGAATTACGAGAACGAGAACATAAGGGTTGGGAATCCTTTCTTTCTTTTGATAACAATAGAACCCATGCATTATTATGGAAAATTTTTTGTTACTTTCACTTTACTGAGCCATTTTGTTGTGAATGTTACCTCGGATAATCCCGGCAGCTTATGTAGACCGCCAGAATATGGTGAAAATTCTCAGCCAATGAAAAATCGATTAACCATAAAACATTTCAAACACGCTGTTCATGTTTAGCCAATGAAAGTCTCATGAGAAGAAAAAAAAAATGTTTAATCACACAAAAAATTTAAATCATTAAAAATTTTGTAGACGTCAACATGAATCTAGCGAACTTGGATAAAGTTTACAGTCGAATTACTAATTGATAGAAGGATAAGGTTTAGAGTCGAATTACTATTTGACAGGAGGATCCTTGAACCACTCTGAGTCTTCAGAAGATATGACTCCGCCGAGTCGGTTTTTCAAATAAAATGTTTGCGTGTCAGAGAGATGGTGTGTCTCTTTGATAAAAGTATATTCTGACAGATGTGTGCTGGAATTTGATACCAAGAATTGCGAGAAGGGGAGCAGACTGGTTGAGGATTATTTCTTTGGTCTTTAATTTCTAATAGTACCAACATATTTAACTGCATTTTCTAGTTTCGTAGGGAAGGTATTTTACCGTCAATAATGTTTTAGTCTCAAATACAAAGGTCCTTGTTATACGGATCGTTTATGCATCGACATAAGTCATATTGCTACATACTCATCTTAACATGGCAAATATCTTGTTTTGTTTTAGACAGAAATTTTGAATAAACTATTTTGACTTGAACATATCTTTGTAAGTTTGTGTTTGAACTGTTTTAGTTATATTTCCTATTTTATTATTATGAATTACTAAAGATTTAAAATTTGAAAAACTTAGCTGGAGACATGAATAAATGTTTAACAATTATAAAGCGTGTAAAAGTAAAAATACGTACTAAAGTAAGTACTAAATATAAGTAAGTACTAAATATAAGTAAGTACTAAAAATAAGTAAGTACTAAATATAAGTAAGTACTAAATAAAATAGATATAAAAATAAGTTTGAATTTATTCTATAAAGACTAGTAATTTTGAATTAAGCTTATGGGTCGTTTATAATTGATTATTAATATTGTCATTGTGAAAAAACATTATTAAATATGACGGCATTGTATGTTCTTACTGTATTTTTGTATTGACTAAGAAACTGAAAAAAAGGACACACTCTAAGCAACATATTAATAATTTTATTTGCGAAGTTTTTTTCCGCGTCAGATACTTTTGTTTGTTGGTATTTTGCTACGTGGATTCAAATAAATATTGAAACACTGAAATATTAAAATGTTAAGTAGGTTTTATCTTGAAATAAACGCATGGCTTAATATAGAGGAAAATGTTCTTTGAAACTAAAAGCTTTCATGACGATGAAACGCAAAACCTTGCATTACCACTGTAGTAGAAAAGTAAAAAAGAATTGGGGTGCTCACAATTCCCGATTATAGATATTTAGGCTGTAAATAGCGATCATTTTCTTCTGTAAACAGTCCGAAAGTTTTCAACAGAATACACACAACAGATTAAATTCCCAGGATATGCAACGTAACCTAACCATCTGTACTTGCAATAACCCTTATCCCTGAGTGGCTTCTGTGCCTTGATAAGTGGTGACCACCGTGTAAAAAAGTTAGTAACTGGACTTTGGTGGGTCGTTTTACGAACAAAAAGAGGATAGCGGAAATTAGGGAGTATTTAGTGAAAAAACAGTGTTCGAATTAAATAGCTCTTTTATCAACCTACAAAGGTATTTATTTAAATAATCTGGTTAATTTAGTGTCAGAATATATCCGGTTATTACGCTTATCCCCAGTATTATTATAGGAGTCTGTGACATATTTTCATTGTATGAAACAATACGAGCTAATTATAACATCTATAGACAAAATATATACTGCCTTTGGATCCTAGCAAGAAAACCAAGAAGGCATATGTTATTTTCACGTACGGCCCAAAAGCGATATCATTTTTATTTTATTTTATTTATGTATTTGATATTGCGTGTTCGGTGATTGGACGATCCTATTTATTTATAAGGAGACTAGAAGGTAATAAAATATAACTAATGTTAAATTAGCGTATCTATATATTAATCCAATGTTCCGTAGTACGTTACCATCTTATATCCTCCTTTTAATATATAGGATCTCCCAATCGAATGATTTATAATTTGGAAACCGTGACAAACGTACATACCTCAAAGATATCTCAAAGATACTACGGTATTAATATGTAAATTATGAGTATGAATATTAACATTTGCGGAGCATATTTTTCTCCGCTATTTCTTACGTAGGCAGTACACTTAATCAGAAGAATTTCATAGAAACAAACATTTTTAGCGTTGTCATTCTTGATTTTGTTGACGTTCTTTTTTTACACATCAGCGACAAATTAGCTTAAAATAGTATCGATTGGCTTACACATAAAACTAAGGCAGAAATTTGAGCGTGACTGCTTCAGTAGTAACAATCTATAAAATGGAAAGAGGGTTGTAAAGTTAACATTTTTTTTTCTTATAGCGGCTCCTTGAGAAGAAAGAATCACGCGATTCGGAAGTGCAAATTAACGAAAATTCAGGAAGAAAATCTACATAAAATCTTGTCACCTCCCTGCCCAAATCCGACAAAAGGTTAATGGTATTTATTTGCTCCCCCACTGAGCAAATTAGGCACAAGGCCGTTTTTAATGTGAGGTAAAAACCAGCTCCCCTAAAAGTAGGCAAAAAGGGGGCACTCTGGTTACCAAAAATAATAATTGCCCCAGTATAGAGGGTTTCCCCTCCATTGACTGGTACAAATTATCTTAAGTGCAGCATCTGCCGGAACAGATACTACACTTTGATCTTCTTTCGTGACAATATCAGCAAATCGTAAAGGGAATCTCAATTTTCGATTCCTGACTCGCGACGAAGGCGACCATTGTCCGTGATTCTTGCAATCTATATTTGTAGTTGCCCTTGAATAATAAGACAATATCACGCATAATTATTGATGATTGATGGTTTTCCAATGCCTCAGAAACTATGTATTCTCTAATCGTAAATTGAAGGCGACCGAATCAGAATTAAATCCTGCATTATCAGACGTTTATAATTAACGGGTTTATCAATCGAGATGATCATTCATATTATTTAGATAATTCGGTCTATTGTTCTCGTGTTGTGTTTTATTGTCATAACGTTTCGGTCGATGTAACCTTCTTCAGGTGTATATTGTTGAACTCAGGAATCTTTCTGTCGAAGTTGAACCTGTGACGTAAACCGATAAAGTACCTGGTAAAATTCAGTTGTAAGTTACACTTTTCTGAAAGTTCAAACCTTAATGTAAGTGATACTGAAAAATACAATTACTTAGTACTTCTACCAGTTTATGGATGGCGGCGCGAGAACATGCAACCACCGTGGAGTAAATAAAGGATCCCGTTAGAAATGCCGTGCAAATTCCCAAGTTTGGCAGAAAGACAACCGAGTTTGAAAAAATACGTATTAAGTAAATCGGAAATAACATCGATGGAAATGTGGTGAAAATATCACTCAAGAGGAGGACAGTAGTCCGAAAAATTAAAAAAAATAATTAATATGCAATTGTTTTTCATATATATTTGAAATTATCCATTTAATCTGGTATAGTAATATTTATAGCATTTTTTTATTTACGTTAATATAACGACCAGAAGACTGCAGTTTAATCTGTAGTGAACAGAGTCACCAATTTGTAAAGAATTTTTTTGTAGAGGAGACGTGGTTGACAATCTCGTAGATAATATAAGGCTTGTTCAAAACTCCGACCTCAAAGGTCTTGGGCATGACCTTAAACTATATCCGATGGTGAGGCCCCAGCTTGCGGGCTTTCGGGAGTGTGGAGCCACCCTTTAGTTGCCATTGCTCCCAGTTCCACTCTGACCCGGATTGGTAGTACCTGTTAGGGTCCCAACTATGGGTTAAATAGAAACCGACTTGAAAAAATATATATTCTATGAAAAATAATTCTTCAAAATAACTGGATCTGTCATTAAATAATCTGAAAATGATTGATATGCTGTTAAAAAAAAAAAACAACCAACAAACCGATCTCAAAACCATACAACGAATGCCGAGTTACAATATATACAAATAATATATTTCATTAAAAGAACAAGAAAGAAACAAAAGAATGTGCATGGCGCACAGCATGTGTGTGATTGTACACGTATAAACATGCTTTATAACTTGAAATGTTCGTCGTATGTTCGTTGTGTGTATATGTCTGAACTGAAAAAGTTTCGATACGTTCATTGTGACTGCGTGTTTATCAAATGTTCATATAAGTTCGTTAGTGTAGTTGTAGACATGTGCCTTCTTATCTTGAAAAGAGATGTATCTTCGTTTTATCTTAAAACGAAGGTATCGCCCGTCGAGGCGAACGGAAAGTGCGTCTGACTACATCGGTGGTTCGGGCTAAAGAGAAATAGAGGAGAATGCGAAACAGGAAGTAGAGGGACCACCTGTCGGACAAATCGGAAACCACTGTTCGTGTGCGTGTGCGACATACCTATTCGCATATCAGTCTGAAAACTGTATGTCTATAAATCTTTGGCCGAGTTATGTCAAAATGATACTCGATGTCACTTGCTAAACATTTAAAATTATTAGCTGGAACTCAAAGGTAAGTGGAATGTATCCCTTCTCTATATCTCAGTATTGTGATTAAAAAGCTACGGTCGACCACTTTACTTTTTACTTTATGTTAAAAAGGACAAACATTCGTTTATTGTAAAAATAGAGACGATAATGAAGGCCTATCAGACTCGAACTGAGTATGATGTTTCGCGTGTGGGCATACGTATTCCAATGAAAAAAGAATTTGTTCCTGAACTGTCTGTATATCTGGGTATGTATGTATGTGTATATATGCATGTATGAGTCCATGAGTGTGTTCGGGTGTACATGAGTGTATCGATATATGTACGTATCTATGTATATGTATGTGTATGTGAGAGCATATGTGCCCGCTACCTGCTGTCCACATTTGTATGTATGAGCGGGCAGCTGTGTGTATGTCGATGTATGTGTTCACGAGTATAAGTATCTGTATGTACGCGTATGCTTGAATATATGCGTGAGGATGCATGTATGTCTTAATCAATATATGCATATAGGCTCATGTATACGTTTGCATGGGTGTATGGGTGTCGGTGTGTGTGTATTTATGCGCATCCATGCGTACCCAACTTAACACTTTAAGGTCAATTGAGGTCACCGGGAGCAATGCGGGTGTATATGTGTGCATGTATGCATATGCGCATATGTTTACATGCCGAGGTGGAGATGTATGTATACATGTGCGCGTTTCTTTAAGTGTATGTGTGTGTGTATGTGCGCATGTGTGTGCTCGCGCGTACGGCCCCAGGCTAACCTTCTCAAAGCACTTAACAACAAATAAAAATCAAATAGATAAACCAAATCATAGCCCCCCCGCCTCCCAACCTAAGCGAACACCCAACAAGTACAGACATGCTTATCAAGAAATCATCTCACCAACGAGACACCAACAACCTAAACCTTAGAACTCTAAATTTAAAGTAACCCCCTCTTCCTACCCCTACATATCTCTCTCCCCCTCCATGTATCCCTATGTCCTTAGCCACGCCAGGGATGAACTTCCCAGACCCCCCACAACCACCTAATGTTCTTGAACTCCAAACTAAAACACTACCGACCTACCAAGCACCCACCCTCGCACCTTTCTCCACTTTCCCCTTCTTCTTTTTCCGCTTTTCTCATACCCTTCTCCTGACATCATTAACTCTTTCATTCCACCATAAACGAACATTTCTGTAAAAGTCTGAGGAGGCTACATGACGGCCAAAAAACAGTCCTGTAGCTGAAACAATAATGTAACTAAACAGAAAAAAAACGGTAATAAAGAATAAAACGCATATTTGCTCTACAACAGTATTGAGCACTTTCTTCAGGTTTTTATTAATTACCATTTCTGCTATATATATATATATATATATATATATATATATATATATATATATATTGAATGTGAGAAAATATATAATTATTTCTACAGCCAGACAACGTCGCAGCTCACAAGAGCCAAGAAAACTAACAAACCGGAAGTTCAAGACTCGAGTTTCCCCCTCATTTAGGCTCATAATTTAGTTCGGATGTGTCTAACGGATGTGTATATATATATATATATATATATATATATATATATATATTAAATTGACAACATATATATATATATATATATATATATATATATATATATATATATATATACATTAAATTGACAACTCTATTGTCTTTAATTGCATTTAGGGCAACGATTGGTTAGTTTGAGCTTAGCTTAATTTGGCAATTCATCATGTTGTTTCGGAAGGACGGCGCCACATGCCACACAGCCCGCCTAACGATCAATTTACTGAGAGAAACATTGTATAAACAAATAATTTCACGAAATAGACCTGCCAACTGGCCGTGTTGTTCATGCGATTTAATCTCATTAGATTATTTTTTGTAAAGTCCCATTTTTCCAAAGTCCCATTCCTTCGCAGATAAACCAGCCACAGTAAAACACTTGGTAGACGACATTCGACAAGTTGTTGTCGAAATACAACCTAATTTCATAAGTAGAGTTGTGAAAATTGGATTTCTAAATCACGCCATATACATGCGAACTGTGGGCTCCATATGCTGGAAATTATCTTTAAATTATATTTGCCTCATGATCGTTACGATCGAGACACATCTCCTATAAAACGCCACCAGGATATTCATTTATTTATTACGGACTATTATCCTCATATTTTAGTCGTTGTTTCATGATGTTCCGGCCAACCACTCCTCTGGCCTTCGTCAGTTGGTTACCGCGTTGGATAAGAACTCCGAATCTCCTAACTGCATCTTTAGCAATTACTATCTTCCATAGTTCTTTGACGTCTATGGAAGGCAGTAATTGCTGGGGGATGCAGTTAGGATATTCGTAGTTCCTATCCTGAGTTAGGATATTCGTAGTTCCTATCCCGAGTTAGGATATTCGTAGTTCCTCTCCCGTCACAGTAAACACCTGATGAATTTCAGAGGAATGTTTGGCTGAAACATCGTGAAACAGCAACTCAAAAGATGAGGGTAATAGTCCGCAATAAATAAATGAATAAATAATACTCACCTCAATAAACATTCCAATTTTTTTTTTTACACAGTGATCACCACTTATCAAGACCCGGAAGCCACTCAGGGATAAGGGTTAATTAAAATGATATACTTCCCACCAGGATAATCAATGATCCGTATTGAAAAGGTGTCAAACAAGACAACACTAGTTCACCAAACCTTTTTACATCCTGCCTACAAGATTTGGTTACCAATAAAATTGATTGGGAAGGAAAAGGTCAAAATTCAAACGGAGAATTATCTAGAATTTACCGACGATAATAATATTATCACAAGTCATACACTCCAAGAACTAAAAACGATTCTTTACGACATTCACATCGCTAGTAATTTAGTCGGCCTTAAAATGCGCGCAGGGAAAAATAAGTACCTGTCAAACAAATATGCGCAAAAGCTGTAGTCAAAGTCAACGCTTACGGTTAAACTAACAATTTCTTGTATAAATTCGGCATATTGCTGTGAAAACCCCCAATTCTATATTCTGTTGTCAAAACTTTCACCTCCGCACTCCGTTGTCTAAACTTCCAACGCAAAAACTCGACACTCTTCAAAGTGACTTGCACATGACGATATACGTAGCGAACCTTCGCCCAACTTTTTATTAACCTGTCTCATTTGCATATTAACGTCGACAGTCTGGGTCGCTCACGTGATCATAAACCATAAAACGTACTTGGTGTCGAAATTTTGCACTTTTTTCTTTCCTTTTTTTATTCATACGACCAACCCTTTGAAGCACGCACACATGCTAGCCAAGTAAGTTGTGATTTTCTCTACAAAATAGGGAGAAAGGTGAGATTATATCTACAAGATGATAGGAAGTGACACTGATACTCTGCTCGAAATCAAACGGTGAATTTGATTTAGATTGACAGTATTTTAGACAGTAGACTACTCCACGAAGAGTATAACCTGCACTATGAACATTAAGCGGAAATATTCTACGAGTACATCAAGCCTGTTATAACATATTGTAGTGAAACGAGAGCAATAAATAATGCAGCAATATTAAAGAGTGGCAAAACGTAAAATGGACGCATTACGCTCGGTACAAGTCTACGTTAAATAAACAGAAACATATGGAATAGAAAGCAAACTGGATGTATCGGCATTCTCAACATACGAACTGCTAAGCATAGATGAGCAATTTGTCCTTCGAGAATTACAGACAGCAAGTTTACATATAAAGAGACAAAATCAATCCGGAGGCAATAGGAAAAACCAAGAGATACGGCGAAAATCTTAGTGACGAAATGACCTTAACAGTTAACTGGGCGTTACACGGTCATGATGCGTAGACAGAAAAAAAAAACAAGACGAAAGAAAATCAGGGAGAAGTTCCTCTTCAAAGAATGATGAAAATGTGGCGGGTGTGTATAAGAAAAATACAACAAACGCTACTACTACTACTACTACTACTACTACTACTACTACTACTACTACTATGTGAATAACTTAATAATGCTAAAATATTTCTTTTAGTTTCACTAGATTGTAATCTCCCTTCTTTATTTTTATTTCTGTCTTTTTACCTCATTTCTCTTGATTTCATTACAAAACAAAGAAGATTTAAAAAAAACGTGAACAATAAAACGTATTTTCAATCAATCAAATAAAAGTATTAAACAGTTAAATCAAAAGTAAAAAAACAAACAAACAAAAACCACAAAAAAAACTGAGTCCTGACATTTAGGAAGTTAAGTAGACGAATCCACATCGCCTTGGTGTAACACTGTCTCATTATAACCTCTACATATTTACATTTGGAGTTTACAAGCTTCACCTAATTCAAGTTACATCAATTAGACAATTCCCATATCATCAATTCCAAGATTCACGGGCGCACAAAAGACCTTTTTCATGTAATGAAAACCCGAATCACTAAATATGATTACATATCATACGAAACACTTTCACAAAGAACATTCATTTAATCCTACTTAATTTTGTAATTTTCATATTGGAGTCAGAATAAATAAATATATTTTGTACAATTATTATGCGTCGTTGTATTTCATCAGAAAACAACTCTGCACACGACCACAAAACACTAATGATGAAGATAATTCTTTTTTTTTTTTAGGTATTTTCAATATGATACGACTTATACATATACTGTTATCAGCCGTTTCACACCTTATTCCTCTGTTACATGGTAAACAAAGAGAGGCACAGAGAGAAGAAAATACAAAAAGATTGACTGATGTGAGACAAAGTGCGTGCGTCTGTGTGTGTCAGTGAGAGATAGAAAGCGAGAGAGAAGAGCGATATATATATATATATATATATATATATATATATATATATATATATATATATATATAACATTTAAAACGACATAAATCGTGCATAAAATATGACGGGGTATCGTAGCCCGGTGAAAAAAAACACCGGCTACCGATTTGGTAATTAGGAGTTCGATCATTGTTAAGAATTAGCCATGCTGACGACGGGCGATACCTAGAAACCTTTGTCCATGGATGACTTTTGTGCACGAAAAGAAATTTAATAAAATTTAAATAATAAACATAATATATTATATAAATAATAATAATAATAATAATAATAATAATAACAACAACAACAAAAAATACTTCCCAAAAAAGGGGCGACGCAAATAAATAAAGGGCAGGTAACTCCCACCACGCTTAGGCAAACGTAACAATTAAATACAACAAAATAGTTGAGAAAAAATAAATTAAAACAGACAATAGATCTTAGATTTAAAAGCGATAAAAATCCTGCATAAAATTTGAAGGGGTATCGTAACTTAATAAGCATATTTCACCCCCTCCCTCCCTCCCTCTCTCTCTCTCTCTCTCTCTCTCTCTCTATATATATATATATATATATATATATATATATATATAGTGAACGGGTTCCAGAGATAAAGACATAGCACCTCGGTCATATTTATTATGTTTACTAGACTACCCGTGACCCGTTGGGCCAGTATGTTATATTAGCTATGGAATTCATGTAATTGTGACGTAAAGAAAATAGTTTGTTTTTGCATAACAGAAACATTTCTATGAAAATATATTAAAATGAAAAAAGAATATAGATAGATTTCTATGAGTCGTTCTGTTTAATATAATTGATTATTTTTGAAAAAAAAAAATACAGTTACTGAATTATAAGTGGTTGGTCATACTTATAGGTAAATATGCACTGAACAGATACCATGATACTTATAGTTAAATTCAAATTTTGATATATCTGCTTTTTTTTTTACATCGTTCATTTCTGTATTACGTTTAAGTTATTTTAAACCCAACTCTTCCCATATCAAATAATAATTTCGAAATAGTAACGTTAATATTTTGTGCCCCAATTGTTCTTTTGTTTTTTGTTTATTTTAAATCCTACTCTTCCCATGTTAAATAAGAATTTCGAAATAATAACGCTAATATTTCAGCGTCCCAATTGTTCTTTTGTTGTTTTTTTTTGCGTTTAAATTATCCAAATAAACAATTGTTAATACTGTCTGCTTTTTTTTACATCGTTCATTTCTGTATTACGTTTAAGTTATTTTAAACCCCACTCTTCCCATGTTAAATAATAATTTCGAAATAATAACGTAAATATTTCAGTGCGCAGGTCATGCGCGCATGCCAAACCGGATGTCGTAAACCGAAAAGTGGGTTACATACATCGTTACAAGGTCATTTGAATTTTATAATTATATAGATAGATTAGAGCAGATTACGATGGTGCTACTTTCTCTAATGACGACGGACACAAAACTGATGATTTATTTAGATTTTTTTATATTGAAATTGATTTTTCTCTTTTCGATCAATTCCATGCATCGTAATTATATTTGTATAATTTGTTTCCAAATATATTGATATAAATCAACGAATTGGCAGATATTTCGTTCGTAATTACATTTGCTAATTCGGTTTCTTAGCTATAAATACGAATCGTCGAATGTACCGGATGTAATTTTCACGAGAATCATATCTCGAAGATACAGTGCTAAATTCACACACAAGAAACGGCCACAAACAGACACACATACATACACACACAGACATAATATATATATATATATATATATATATATATATATATATATATATATATATACGGGGGGGAGTGCGCACGTGTGTGTGTAAAGAGAGAGATAGAGAAAGACAGAGAGAAGAGAGATAGAGATACAGACAAACGCACCTATATTTTTATATATATGAAGTAAGGTATATTTGTATATACAGTATTCATTCCTAAACTTATAAACCGAAGATTACAGATTTTGAAACACAGCAGCTATGCATAAGGATGAAAATGTGATCTATGTGCAGTTGAATTTAATAAAACCAAGTTAAAAAGGAAGTTAAAGCCATTCGTAAAAAATCAGATACCTCTTATGTTCTTGACATTGTAACAATTTATTCGATATATATATATATATATATATATATATATATATATAACTACTTCATTTACTCACATAAAATTAATATACGAAAGTATAGATTTATACGTAAACTTTAAGTATTTACTTCAAAAGTGCTCAATACGTAGGCAGAGCTTGTTAGTAATTTATAAAATATATATGGCGATAAAGCTACACTGAATATTCGGCGTTTCATCCACTCTAGGATTCGTCAGGCTTATGCACGAATTCTGTGGTTGTTTCTCGTTTTTATATGGTCCTCTTCTGTTGAGGATTTTAGTTAGCCAATCAGCTTTCTAGTATCCACCGCGCCCCTTCCTATCAGCCAATGGGCATGCATTTTATCGAACAAAGGATCTGTTTTAGAATTAGGTTAGTGGTTTAATGCAGACCTTTTCCTTTTTTATATATAAATATGCATATGTGTATATATATATATATATATTCATATACATATGCACATATATATATATACATATATTCTTTAAAGGCCCCCAAAATCTATTAAACTGTAGAAGAGAAATAGAAAATAACTGCGTTCACAAAATAAAACTTACTCTAGGATAGCGATACAAAATAGCTTTAAAACTAACAAAAACAATAGAAACTAAACAAATAAATAAATTAAATAAACATGAATATACATAAACGATCACACATATATGTATGTATATATATATATGTATATATATGTGCATATATGTATGTACACATATGTATGTTTATATATAAAAAAAAAGGAAAAGGTCTGCCTTAAACCACTAACCTAGTTCTAAAACATATCATTTGTTCGATAAAATGCATGCCCATTGGCTGATAGGAAGGGGCGCGGTGGATACTAGAAAGCTGATTGGCTAACTAAAATCCTCAACAGAAGAGGACCATATAAGAAACGAGAAACAACCACAGAATTCGCGCATAAGCCTGACAAATCCTAGAGTGGATGAAACGCCGAATATTCAGTGTAGCTTAATCGCCATATATATTTTATAAATTACTATATATATAGATATATATATACACACACACACACACACACACACACACACATATATATATATATATATATATATATATATATATATATATATATAGTGCCGACAAAAAGAAAACCCGCACTGCAAATTTAAGCTAAAGTTAATGTAACTGTTTAAACAACCTATACCTAATTTGATTGGCCTTTTATTCCTCTATAATTTTATATGTTCATATTTGACTTTTAATTGATATATTCTAGTGTTCACGTCAATTAAAAAAAATAACTTCAAATTGAGGAGGCAAAAAGAAAGTCCGCAGCAACAAATTCATTTGAAACCTGCTTAAATTATCGCCCCTAAATCAGTTGAAAATATCTAAAAAACTGGCAACAGAGCATCTCTAATCGTAGATGTTGTTGTTCCAGGTTATACAACGTAATATTTAGTCCATATGCTACGACTTTCTCTTAGTGATTGTCAGGAGTTCATTAAACTCCACATTTCTGGTTTATCCAATTGAGAAATCGGCCGCAGATTAAAATGTAATGAGAAAACGGTACGAAATACTGTGCAAATGCACCAAAACACCCGTAGTCTTCGTGATGCCCCATAAATCTGGTTGTACTAGAGTTACTTCTAACAGGAAAGACAATGCTATTATGATTTGCAGTCTAAAAAACAGATTTGAAACGGCCTCCAAAATCCAACAACAGTGCAATCTTGTTAAAAAGTGCTCTCTTTCTACTGTCAAGAAAAGATTAAAGGAATTTAATTTGCGCGGATATGTCGCAAGACGCAAGCCAATGATTTCTGTTAACAGAAAGAGCCGTCTGGACTACATCAGATGCAATAATAATCATGACTCTTCATATTGTTCAAAAGTGCTTTTAAGCGACGAAGGCAAGTTCAATAGGCTAGGCAGTGATGGTAGGCAGTACGTCCGTCGGAGGAATGACGAAGAATTTAATCCTAGGTGCTCAGTTTCAACGTTGCAATGTGGCGGAGTTCATTTTTGGTGTATGCCATTATTAGTGCCAATGGTGCAGGGCTTATAGTTCACTTGCAAGGTCGACTTATTTCGACCAAATATATTAATATGTTGACTGAGCATTTTCTACCCTATTTGGGACGGAATTTGGATGATAATGCCACCTTCATGCAAGATAATGACCCCATTCACACAGCTGGCAATGCAAAGAGGTTCCTGGAAGAACATGATATTCCGTGTTTGGATTGGCCTGCACAATCTCCAGACCTGAATCCTATCGAAAACGTATGGCATTGCATCAAGCAACAGCTATGCAATGATAAAATTCCAAATTTGGAAGAACTTTGGACAAAAAGTAAAGAAAAGTGGGATGCCCTTTCCCTGGAGTATTGCTGCAGTCTGATTCAAGGAATTCCCAAAAGATTGCAGGATGTCAAATTGCAGAAGTGCTATGCTACTAAATATTAACCTGGTCATTGTATTCCTATTGTATTTGTGTTGCATTAATGTTCTAAAGTTAATTTAAATAAGAATTTCCATTGTGTGGACTTCTTTTTGTCTCCTCAATTTGAAGTTATTATTTTAAATTGACGTGAACACTGGAATATTTAATTAAAAGTCAAATATGGACAGGTAAAATTATAAAATAAAAGGTCAATCAAATGAGATATAGTTTGTTTAAACAGTTGCATTAAATTTATCCTAAATTTGCAATTTTTCAAAAAATTGCAAGTGCGGACTTTCTTTTGCCGCCTCCCCCCCTCTCTCTCTCTCTCTCTCTCTCTCTCTCTCTATATATATATATATATATATATATATATATATAGATAGATAGATAGATAGATAGATAGATATATAAGGTAGATAGATAGATAATAAAAATATGTATATATTTGCTCTGCAATAGTATTGAGGACTTCTTCAGGTTTTTACTAATTAACATTTTTGCCACACACACACACACAAACTTTTTTCTTATCATTGAGCACTTTCAGTTGAAATAAAGTTCGGTCAATTTTGCTCTTATGTGCAGATCATTCTATAATGATTAGCTTACTCTGACAGACGTTAAAACATTTAAAAGAATAAATGTTTACATTTCAACAGTATTTCTGGCAGTTAACGATAGCCGAATGGGTTGGGTCCTTGCTACGTAAACTAGACATGGCTTCTATTGCTGGGTTCGCATCTATCGGCTGTTGTTAATCGTGACGCCCTGCACTGATGATACCCGAAATGATGAAACACTAGTGCCTGTAGGTATTTAATAATTATTATAGTAAATAATCATATATATATATATATATATATATATATATATATATATATATATATATATATATACATTGTTTTAAAATATAATTTTCAACTGACACGTGTTTTGTCGTCTACGACTCATTGGAGTGGCTTAATCTAGCGAGATTCGAAATCAGGACCCTATAGTAAGACCTCATGGATATATCGCTATTTATGAATATTTTATTTATTTATTTTTGTTTTTGCGATACGTTTTGATGAATTCAATGATTTATACGAAAGTACATTTTTAACTAAATGCGAGTTTGGAATAATTTTGCCTTGTACTAATTTGGTACCGGCACATGGGGAGAGGCATATATAAATGCAACTTTGTCAGTCTGTGTGAGTTTTTTCCTTATAGACTTCGAAACGGCTGAAATGATTAAAAAAAATTTACAGAACTTTAGTGTATACGTTTAGGAGTGATCTTAGTTAAGTTTTGTTCAGAATAACCCAGATAATTACCGATAATCGATAATCGAAACTGTTATTTTGATTTATCTATTACCAGTAAATATCTTTGTTCATGTCCTTGCTTAGCAACAATAATAGAACAACGAGCCGTGAAAATTGTGGATAAGTTGATAACGTGTTATTTTTTATTTTATTTTATTTATTTATTTATTGCATGTCGTGGCTTGTAGGTTCAAACTCCGCACGTAAATTTCCTATTTTTTTTCATTAACTGCAAAGAATTTTAAAGGACTTGAAAATTTATGTTCTTTTTTTGTTTAAGCCCCGCACCTAAAATTCTTAATGTTTTTTTGCATGAATCGAGCATCAGTTTTTGCGTGGTGTAAGAGATTCAAGGAAGGTAGAGAGTCTATGATTGATGATGAGATTTGTGGATGAATCTTTTTCTCTATATATCTCTCTCTGCCTTTGACATATTTTATCCGATCCGATAATTTTCACGGTAGCATACACTTCGAGAGATCAACCGTCTTCTATGGTACATTCAAAATGGCGTTAACAATCGTTAGGAACATGTTTAATCATTTATTTTTCTATATTTACATTATCATACTTTGTTTTTCACATTATATGTTTTTAGTTTGTGGCTGCTTAAAATACGATTTTAACTACATCACAAATTGTTGTAACTTGTTAATTTATTATGTTAACACAAGTAAATTATGCATCTCTTATTTAATCAATAAATATTTTTAATTTGCTTTTAATAAAAAGATATTATTACAATACCAATTTTATAAATTATTTTAATTGGAATTTATTATTGAGATGAGTATTATTTATATTAATTTATTTATTGCGGACTATTATCCTCATCTTTATTAGTTGTTGTTTCACGACGTTTCGACCAACTATTTCCCCGGCCTTCCTCGGGTGGTAAGCGCGACGGATAGGAATCTGTAATCTCTTAACTGCATTCTCAGCAATTATTGTCATCCGTAGTTGTTGTCGTCTCACCACGTTTTTGGCCAAGTAAGCCTCTGGCCGGCTTTGGGTAGGATTGAAACCGCTATCTTTAGAAAATGCTCGTCTGGAACCTTAGAGATTCAACAGGCCCTGAAGGGCAGTCAAGGTTGGATTTTTTGATCTTATAAATCCGCGTTTATTTTATTATCTGATCTTCCATGGTCGGGTCCGTACCGAAAGGTATTTATATTATTTTAATTGGAATTCATTATTGAGATGAGTATTATTTATATTAATTTATTTATTGCGGACTATTATTCTCATCTGTATTAATAAATTTTGTTCGTGTGTGATTAAGCCTATATTTGCGTGCAGGAGTGTGTAACAGTTACCGGATGTACTCGTCTTATTTAGGCTGCTGATTTTGGAGAGGGATAGAGGAAGAGAGAGAGAGAGAGAGGGGGAGAGCATGAAGGATAGATGAATAGACCGATCAACAATACGACGTTGACAATAGCTATAATAAAGTAAAATACGAGCATCAATAATTCCATACATCTCATTCAGTACATATTTTCATTTCGCACTTAAAAGCCATTGTTAACTACAACTATATTTTCGTGTGTGTGTGTGTGTGTGTGTGTGTGTGTGTGTATGAGCGCGCGCAATTCCGCGTGTGTTCACTTCTTTGAGGCTAATTTAACGATTACCAGACACAATCGTTTTACTTGTGTCGTCGATTTCTAAGATTACCCACGCACACACACACACACGCGTGCACACACACACAGACATATATATATATATATATATATATATATATATATATATATATGTATATCTATATAATACTAAAAGTCTATGGGTCTTGTATGTTTGCAATCAGATTTCCGGTTTTCAACATCCGGTTGCGCATGCGTAAATAGCAACGTATTCAATCCGTTATTCCAATTCCGGAATTTTTATATCGCTTTTAATACAAACAATTTCATTTAATTTGATCAAATAGTTTTTTTTTTTTTTTTAACGGCTAAAAACATTCAACTTCGTAAAGTCTGTCGCAGTTTCAAAAAAACTTCTCCCTTTTAAAAAACAACACTCATTAATAGAAACAGCGGCGGTGAAAGAAAACACCTCTCACTTTCCCTCTAATAGATTTCAACACTCCTACTCCCTCTGTTTTCGTTACGTACGCGAGAAATCTTTAATTCATGTAATTATAAATAAATACTTTTATAAAATCAACCGTAGTTTTTTTTTTTTTTTTAACGGCTAAAAACATTCGGTTATCTTTCAGATGCAAGGTTCATTGTTTACTTGCGGTTTTAACGATGTAAGATTCCGTTGTACGGAAGACCAAATCGGCCAAAATGTCTATGATGTTTTTATTGGCGCTTTTCTTCGTATTTTTAATAACATTTTTTTGCACCATTTACAAGTTCTTTTTACAAATAATTTTTTTAATACTGTAATAGTAAAATAAAGATACATTTATTAATTATACGGAAAAAGTATCTCGTAATGTTTTCACACGAGATTTTTTTCCTGTTGATTTCTCTTTTTTTTTTAATATTAAAATTGATTTAAAGTGATTTTCAAGCCTTTAACATGACGGAGTTTATAATGAAAACCAAATTACCGTTAAAATTAAAATAATCTTTATTAGAAATTTGTAACAAAATAACAAAATTATAAAACTATTAGATTAAAATTGAGAACTTTTAATTAAACAACGTGAACATTTTATAATGAGTGTTTTCATGAAATGTATTTTTAATAATAAAAAAAGTGAACTTTTTTTTACTTAAACTTCATAAAAAAAACGTATCCAATATAGAATTTTACTAAAATAATTTTACTATTAGAGTATTAAAAAAATTATTTGTAAAAAAAAACTTGTAAATGGTGCAAAAAAATGTTATTAAAAAATACGAAGAAAAGCGCCAATAAAAACATCGTAGACGTATATTATCATTTAAACAGTATACTGAATGTTTGCTTAAATTAAATGAAAAAAGTTACATTTTATTTTCATTTTCTATTTAAAAAGCCATTATTAACATGTGGAGAGTGTTTTTTTTATTATTCTGTACTTTCAACTAACAATTTCATTTAAAAGATGATATATCAAAATTTGAATTTAACTATAATAAGGATTATGATACCTGTTCAGTGCATATTTACCTATAAGTATGACCAACCACTTATAATTCAGTAACTGTAATTTAAAAAAAATAACAATTATAATAAACAGAACGACTCATAGAAATCTATCTATATTCTTTTTTCATTTTAATATACTTTCATAGAAATGCTTCTGTTATGTAAAAAAAAACTATTTTCTTTATGCCACAAGTGTCACGCTCATACATGAATTCCATAGCTAATATAACGTACTGACCCAACGGGTCACGGGTGGTCTAGTATAATACTAAAAGTCTATGGATCTTGTATGTTTGCAATCAGATTTCCGGTTTTCAACATCCGGTTGCGCATGCGTAAATAGCAACGTCTTCAATCCGTTATTCCAATTCCGGAATTTTTATATCGCTTTTAATACAAACAATTTCATTTAATTTGATCAAATAGTTATTTATATATACAAATAATACATAGATTCATAGATAATTATAATATATATTATAAAATCTATTTATCTATGAATCTATTAATAATATGAAATATTACCCTATACAATTTATGGAAAGAAAACACCTCTCACTTTCCCTCTAATAGATTTCAACACTCCTACTCCCTCTGTTTTCGTTACGTACGCGAGAAAAAGGGAGCGATGTAAAACTGGATAGAGTTATCCCCCTTAACTAATGCAGACCTTTTTACTAGAGGGCGTTATTACAAAAAAATTTCTTTTTCTTCTTCCCATGTTTTTTAAAGTCGTCTGCTTACATTTCTGCTTACATTTCCAAACGGAAAGCTGAATCGGTAAATGCACACATTTCTATTACATTAAATAGTGTTTTCCTTTACACAATGGGTACTGAATGTTTGCTTAAATTAAATGAAAAAAGTTACATTTTATTTTCATTTTCTATTTAAAAAGCCATTATTAACATGTGGAGAGTGTTTTTTTTATTATTCTGTACTTTCAACTAACAATTTCATTTAAAAGATGATATATCAAAATTTGAATTTAACTATAATAAGGATTATGATACCTGTTCAGTGCATATTTACCTATAAGTATGACCAACCACTTATAATTCAGTAACTGTAATTAAAAAAAAATAACAATTATAATAAACAGAACGACTCATAGAAATCTATCTATATTCTTTTTTCATTTTAATATACTTTCATAGAAATGCTTCTGTTATGTAAAAAAAAAACTATTTTCTTTATGCCACAAGTGTCACGCTCATACATGAATTCCATAGCTAATATAACGTACTGACCCAACGGGTCACGGGTGGTCTAGTATATATATATATTTACATGGGGGTCACCACTTATCAAGGCCCGGAGGCCACTCAGGGATAAGGGTTATTGCGTGTACAGTAATCAATGAGATAGTGTTGTAGTAATCATTAGTATTAGAGATTTGATGGAGTGTCTTACTTAAGGGGGCGGTTTGTGTTTATGTTGAAGACATCCAAGTTGTAGTCAGGTGGGAAACAGGCGAATGAAAGAGAGTTCCACAATCGTGCACTTCTGAGAAAGAAGCTCTGCTCATGGAATCTACGTTTGGATTTAGGCACAGATAAAGAGTGGGGACAATTATTGACAGTAGTTTCAGCCAGACGGGTGTTTCTCGTGAAAGATTGGCGAGGGGGGACGAGAAATTGGAGCTCAGACGAGCACTTGCCATGGAAATAACAATAAAACAAAGGCTCGCAACGTCTCTTCTGTGGGAGAGAGGCTGCAGGGAAGAGAAAAGGGCATCCTCCACCAAACCACGCAGTCTATTTTGTACTTTGTCAATGCAGGATAGGCTGTTTTTAGCAGAACCTGCCCAGATGTGGCAGCAGTACTCCATCCTTGGACGTACTTGGCTTTTATACAGATAGAAAATTGCATCGGTAGTGAGATATGTTCTGGAGCGGTAGAAGAATCCCACCATTTTCCCAGCGTCCCTGGCAACATACACATTTATATCCATACATATATATATATATATATATATATATTTATATTTATAGGGGCTCCTTCAGTCTTTGACAGAAGATGGATACACACGAAGTGGTGCCTGCGCGTGAAAGTTTTGTGGCAGGAGGTGTGCAATCTCCAACCATACCTCTCCTGAGTTGACATTGTTAAATACCAGTGACAATAGAAATGTCTGTACAGGCGACTGGAAACAAATGCCGAGATAAGCGGAGAACAGATACAGCGCCTACAATTCCCAAATGATCACCCATCTGGTACTAACCAGGCTCAATGTTGTTTATCTTCGGTGATCTAACGAGAATTTGTGTGTCAACGCGAATATGTATATATATATATATATATATATATATATATATATATATGTGTGTGTGTGTGTATGTGTGTACATATATATATGTGTGTGTACATATATATGAGTGTACATATATATATGTGTGTGTGTGTACATATATATATACGTGTACATATATATACATATATATATATGCATGTACACACATATACATATATATATATATATATATATATATATATATATATATATATATATATATATATATATATAACGTAATGGTGTACTGGCAACCTGTGCAATATGCCTTCCTAAATCTGCATGTCAAGCACATGCTTGCTGCAGCGAATAGTGACATCTGAAGTGTGTGACAGACGAAATTGCGCTCCGTGGATCACGGAAAACACTATGTTGTATACTCATATCCGAATTTTGCCAACGACGACAACGATATATATATATATATATATATATATGTGTGTGTGTGTGTGTGTGTGTGTGTGTGCGTGTACGCATATACATGTATATATGTATGTAAATTTATATACATACACATGTATATATATATTTGTATATATATATACTTGTATATATATACACATGTATATATATAGTCATGTATATATCTGTATATATATATACATGTATTTCCGGAGTCGACGGCCAACTAGCATCGTGTGTCTTTGTGTGTATGCATGTGTGTGAGTTGGGAGGGGAGAGAACTCCCATAAACCCTGGTGAAGGCAACCTTTCTAGGAGAAGCAAATATCTGATTTAAAAAAACCATGAAGAGGGAGACCAGTACCTGGTCTGCAGTTTAACTTGTTGCTGGCTATCTTGCTCTTGCTTGTTGCTGGATATCAACATGTCGTACAAAGCTAAGACTCTGTAACACCATCTGTATATAGATCCCCCCTCAGGCATTTTTCTATCAAAATGGCCCTGTGGCGATGGAAGTAATTTTTGGGCTCATGCACTTTAAGTGTCTGAGAGAGTGGCACTCGTCTGACAAGACGTTTCAATTATCATATACATGTTTATATATATATATATATATATATATATATATATATATATATAGAGAGAGAGAGAGAGAGAGAGAGAGAGAGGGAGAGGGGGGAATTAGTTTTCATTTCGTCTAGAAAAAAGTCATTGTAGCAGCAATACTTGCGTTGTGTGCGTAAACTTCTTAGTGTCATTCGAGTTATTTCGATGGCACGCCAGTAACTATTAAGCTGTTTAGGATAATTCCCATATCAACTGGTTTTGTGCATTCATTTGTTAGTGTATCAGTCGCTGTTTACGTGCGAGTAGCAAATAAGCAGGTTTTTATTTTTTTACATAGGTTTTCTAATCATGCTTCAATCCTCCTCATTGACCTCAATGCTCTGGACGCGTCTAAGATGGATGGGCATATCCGAAAAGGTACTTCACACTGTAGATCTTACTTAAATTAATTCCAGCACACCTCTCTATCTGGACCAAATAGATACTATGTCATGTCTCAGGTAACCATAACTATGCAACATGATATTATAGTTTTGCTGCGAATTTTATGTTGTCTGAAGTTTTGCATGTACATGGCCACCGTTTATTCTGAAAGTGAAATTGCTCTATTGAAAACATCTTGAGCGAAACAAATCTACTAATGCATATAGCAGTGGTACAGAAATGCTAACATTCATATTGGCCAAATCACAGACAATTGTCTGCATGCTAACGTTCTACTTTAATGTCAATAAGTACAAGATAAAAATGAAAATGTTCTTAACAATTGGAACCTTAATTGCTTTTGCAAGTATCGCTGCCAAATATGATATATAACTAGTTATCTATTTCTTATTCAAGCTGGTTTCACCATGAAAAAAAATCGATAATCGATAAGCTCCTCGCAAAATAAGAAGTTTTAAAATCTAATGAATGTGTAATTTTAGTTATTTCCATTTGAAACGTGTCATGAGGAAATGCGAATGTGATTGTCAGATTGGATTAGAAAATAAGGATTGGGAATAGCTTGGAAAATTAACTTATGGATTATTGGGAAATTTAACTCATGAATTTGAAAACATATTGGAAAATGTAAAGTATGGATTTGCGATATATTTTCAAATTTGAAGTATTGATTGGCTATATATTAGAAAATTTAAATCATGGATTGATAATATATTGAAAATTTAAGATATGAATTGGACATAGATTGCAAAATTTAAATTATGAAATAGGTATGTATTGGAAAATTGAAATCATGGAAAGAAAATATATAAAAAATTGAAATTATGGAATGGAAATATATAGAAAAATTTAAATTATGAGTTAGAAATATATTAGGAAATTAAAATTATGAGTTGAAAATATAATGAGATGTTTGAGTTATAAATAGGACGTAGATTGAAAAATTTAAACCGAGTTAGAAATATATTGGGAAATTTAAATATATATTTAAAGCATATTGAAAAATTAAGTCAGGGATTAGCAGTATATTGAATAATTTGAATTATAGATTGGAAATATATTGGAAAATTGAAATTTTACATTTGAAGTATATTAAAAAAATAAAATGATCGATTGATAATATGTTAGAAAATTTCAATCATAGATTGAAAAGATATTGGAAAACTTAAATTATAGATTGGACATGGATTGGAAAATTTAAATTATGGATTGGAAAGAGATGGGGAAATTAAATGATAAACTGGACGTTTATTAGAACCAACCAAAGATCCAGAGATGAAAATGAACAAACGAATGCATAAATCTATCGAAGTTTTCTCATTTCGTTGACTTAAAACAAAAGAAATCAAATTCATTTCATTTGACAAAAGACAATTATTTCATTTTTCATCGTCCACTAACATTTCCATCATGGCCGCCAAAGTTTTTGATTTCTTGGTTTTCTGACAGTTCCCAATAACAATTATTTCTTTTCTAGTATTACTGCCAAAGTAATTAAGATCGGATGACTTCTTCCTATATTTTAGGAACATGTTATTGCCTGTAACTTAGCAATGCGACCTACGAAATCCTAACAGTTTTTCGTAACCTTTAACACAAGAAATTCCATTTTATTTTCTTTTGTTTCTCTGGTTCAGTTTTCTTTTTATGTTAATTTATCGGCATATACAGTAGAGAATACGTATATCTCTATATATAATAAAATTATTTCAAAAATTAGCCTCTTGACCAAAGTTGATTTAGGTTTGCAACAACAGATACCACATACAAAGTCAATGCCTTATGTAGTTTTCGAACACTATTTTAGACACATAAAGTCGTGATAATAAAAGACGATATTACATCCTACGAGCAACACCATTACAATAGGAGTTCCTATTTTTCTCTCTAAATAGACCCAAAATTTGCAGAGAAATTACGTAGAATCGATAAAGCCCAACTCTTTCAACTTTGACATTTTGGCAGTCAAATTTTCGCCCCAAAACTGATTAAAATGCTTGCCGCCTGTCTGAATACCCGTTATGTGTAAATTTTCAATGATTAGGCCCAAAATTCGGTGAGTAGTTTGATAGACATCAAAAGGTCAAATCTTTTGAACTTTGACCTCTCGGAAGCTTAAATTTTCGACCCAAACAGAATAAAAAGCTTGCCCTATATTTGAATACCCTTTATGAAAAATTTCAAATGTTTACACCAGAAATGCTCTGAGTAATTTGGTAGAGACCGCCGAGGTATTTTTTTAAACATGGCTTCTATTATGACCCCTTAAAATTTATTGTTTTAGTTTAAAATCAAGTTATTGTTAGATCCATGTCCAAGGAATATATATCTAAAATTTCAATTGTTTATCCCCAAAATTGGCGGTTGAGTTTTGTAGAGTTCTCAAAGGTCAAATTGTTGGACTTTGACCCCTTAACAGCAAATTTCCGGGCGGAAACCGATTACAAAGATTTTCCCAAATCTCAGTACCCTGTCTATCAAATTTCGAGTCTGTAGACTGAAAATTATTGCGTAGGGAAATGCACACAGACACACAGGCACACACAGACAGAGATACAGACATGTTCATATATATATATATATATATATATATGTATATATATATATATATATATATATTCAGGTGTTGAGGAAGTAAAAGTGAAAACGAGCGAAAATGGAAATTAAAAAGTGAAAAGTAAAATATACATTAAACCGTGTTAGCTGATTGTAAGTTAATATATATAAAGTAGAGGAGATAAAATATAGGTTGATTAAAACTTAGAGTGTAAAAATTAGCAAGTTCGTGGACGCTATTGGCAAAGTCCATCCATTACGCACTATGCAAGACATTTTAACACATTGCTGCTTTTCTCGAATGCAATATTATTTATAGAAGGGTGATGAGTTCTAATGTATGACGCTTCAAGAATTTTTAGTTTTTTAATATATATATATATATATATATATATATATATATATATATATATATATATATATACTAGCGTCCAAAACTAAGGGACAACATTTTAAAACCTAATATTTATTAGAAATAACATCTGTGAAAAGCTGAAATTTTGACAACTGGGAGTCGTTATCATCCATAATAACATACTAAAATTTGAATCACTTGCAAAGGATAGAAATAGAGTTATAACAATTATTTATTTTCAAAATAGGAACTTCCAAAATTGAGAAAAACAACGTAAACAGCATGCTATATTCAAATTTTTCCTCAAAAGAATAAGTCTTACTTATTTGTAAACATCGCATCAGCCGGCACCATGGCAAAACGCCAAAAACTTAATTATTCTGTGAGACAAGCTATTGTAAAGCTACATAAGAAAAAGCACACCATTAGAGAGATTTCAGAGAAAGTGAAACGTTCCAAGAGTGTTGTAGGCAGGGTTGTTTAATCCTAAAATAATACTGGTAAAATAGTTAGTGCTTTTAAAACCGGCAGACACCGCAACTCTTTGTCAACAGAAGATCGACTAATGCAGCGTATATCATTAAAGGACCGTTTTAAGTCTTGCACAGAAACTAAAAGGGTTATGAATAGTACCTCATGTGTTAATGTGTCAAGACAGACTCTTTCTAGACGACTGCAAGAAATAGGGCCGTTTAATCAATCCTCAGGGAAGAAACAACTTGTTGGTTCGAAAAATAAGAAGATATTAGGGTTTACAAACAGCTATGTAATTTGAACATATGAAAATTAGGCAAAAGTATTTTACAGTGATGAAAGCAAGTTTAACTTATTTGGAAATGATGGAAAAAATAATGTAAAGAGACGTATTGGTGAAAGATTAAGTGCAAAGTATACTAAGAAAACTGTCAAGTTTATGGGCGGAAGTGTCATGGTATTTGGAATGTTTTCTAGCCAAGCTACAACGCTTCTTGTCCAGTGACAAACTCGTGTAAACGCGCAGATCTATAAAAAACATTGTTCAAGATCATGTTATTCAGGTTTTGATAGGGCTACCTTTATGCAAGATAATGCCCCTTGTCACAAGTCAAAGGTGGTAATGAGTTACCTTAGCGAGCAAGATTTCGAAAATATGGATTGGCCACTGCAAAGTCCTGACTTAAATTCATTAGAAAATCTTTGGAAGACCTTAAGAGTGAAAGCTATGAAAAGAAATCCCACTAACACTGAGGCTTTGTTGGTGAAGCTTCAAAAAGAATGGTCTAAAATTATTATCGAGGATTGTCAAGAACTGATTCGTTCTTATAGTCGAAGATGTGCAGCTGTCATTGAGAGCAAAGGCTCATTTACTAAATATTGATTGTACATATATTTTATAATCTTTTGGCTGTTTACATTGTTTTTCTCAATTTTGTCCCTTACTTTTGGACGTTTCTATTTTGAAAATAAATAATTGTTATAATTCTTTTGTTATGATTAAAATTTTAGTATGTCAGCTTTTCACAGTTGTTATTTCTAAAAATATTAGGTTTTAAAATGCTGTCCCTTAGTTTTGGACGCGACTGTATATATATACATATATATATATATACACGTATATATATATATATATATATATATATATATATATATATATATATATATATATATATATATATCGCAAACAAATAAAAAACAAATAAATAACATCACGTGTTAGTGGATAATTATATTTTAAACAATATATATGCCGCTTCTCATTTGGGGGTACCAAATTGGTAAAAGGAAAAACTATTCCCAACCTGCATTTAAAATATGCACTTTCGTATAAATAATTGAATTCATTCAAAAGTATCGCAAACAAAAACAAATAAATAACATCTACATAAAACACGATACATCCATCAGTTGCGTGAGATAGCCCAGGGGTAGAGGTTTAGGCATTTCGAATCTCGCTATTCAGCCGCTCTGGTGAGTCTTAGATGTGCCAGTGAATAGTTATTTAAACAATATATATGTACTAGAATAACCGTGACCCGCCAGTATATGTTATAGAATTTATGTATAAAAGTGCAAGTTAGTATACAGGATTTATGAATAAATGCGCAAAAACTGAATGTACGTGCGCGCGAGAACAAACGTGGCGACCAGTGAAACCAATCCGCAATTTCGCTTTCGCACACAAAAATTGAATGCACGCACGCAAGAAAACAAACATGGTGACCAGCAAAAATAGTACGGAATGCATTGGATAATAACGGTCTTAAAATCATTGCCCTTGGATTTAATGAAAAATCTATTATATAAGAAGGGTGTAATCTGTTGAAAAAATTGAAAAAACAAAAACGAAAAATACAAGGAAACATTGTATAGATCCACATTAATTGTGTGTGTGTGTGTGTGTATGTGGTAAAGCCTTAAAGATATCAGGAAATAATAATTAACTGATTAAGTAATATGTAACAGTGAGACCTTTACAGAGCAAATCTTAAAAAAAAAATGAAACTTTCCCCACACTAACCACGTTTTAAAGTGTTCCTACGTATTTTTAAAATGTTTGAAACTTGAAAAATGCTAACAATTACATGTCTCGCTACGTCGCCAAGATAAAATTTCTATAGTAAAGTTATCCTCCACGATAATGTTATATTTTTATTATTTAAAACAAATCCGTCTTTTATATTATCTTTAAAGGCAGTTAAAACGTAGATTTTGATATCTTTTTAGAAGGTAAACTACGCTAGGTCGGGTTGTAAATAACCTAAATAGTTTTTTTAAAATATGTGAATTGATCAAGTATTTATTTTTTACATTAGAAAAATATATTTACTTTGATTTTTTTTGTTTGGCATCAATTTCAACTTGCAATGAAAAATACAAATAAAATAATCGTAAATAAATAATTTGGACACGAAAAACGTAGTTTTAAAAATATTAAGTTCTAGTTTCAATCACGCACAACTTGAGTAGACAAAATATGTTTTAAAAATATGTAGGTGCACCTGGACAATCCTTAGGATTTTCCTTTTCGTCTTTATTTAACTATTACTGCGGATTATTGGACATTAAGCCACCAGATTATAAAAAATTCAATATTTAAAGATTTAGAAGGGAGTTCAATTTCATATGCAACGCTTTAGTAAGTCGACCCCCCCATTTTCAGAATCGATCTACACCCCGATTTGACATTGGCTCCTTCAGCTCTCCGCCATTATTACTATTTTATTTCCTGTTTTTTGCGACTTTTTACTTTGAGAAAAGTTCGGTCTGCTCCTCTCTCCGTTTTTATTTTCTATTTAATCTACCCTTTAGCCTTTAAAGTGCAAAATAAACAAAATGTTCAAAATAAAAAGTGATTTTGAAATTATATTGTCTTTTATTGTCTTGAAAAATACAATATTTTAAGTGATGAGTGAAAAAAAAACACTCAGGAAGCCTCCAGAACACTACTGCAAGCACTAATAAAAATTAAGGAGGCCGTACTACAAACACTACTAAAACCAAGTTTCAACCCATCCCCTTGTTGAAGAGAAAATATTTTTAAGTAAGGCTTGAAAAAAATCGCTAGAATCCACAGGAGCGCTACGCAAAGTAGTAATTATGGTTACCAATATGATTATATTGTATATTATATTTAAATCAGTTTTTTTTTGTAACTCAACGGGTCAAATTATATTTATTTGTAAGGAAATCACGTTAAAATAAGTTAAAATAAAAAATATTGTTGACCTTGTGTATGCTTTGAATAGCAGGAGTTGCTTTAAATATCGGACACGAGACAGGGTGGCAATGAAATAGGTAAGCAGGCGAATTTTTTCAAACCGGAAGTCACAAAGCGGATGAATGGTTTAAACACCCATCGAAAATTTATTTTAAAGATTAAATCCCTTTAAGGGACATAGAGAAAGAAAATAAAGGTTGAAAAATGATATCCAAATATAATATTAAACCATTGAGCAAAGTAGGATGATGCTATTAGGTTCCAAATTAGCTAAAGATCGATACATTGAAGATAAAATTGATTATGTTCGATGAATCGATGTCGTGTACTCTAGCGCGCCTGATGATCTGCATGTGGAACCTGATATCTTCGTCTATGGAAAGCGCCTGAAAGTCGTAAAAATGGTGTCTACCGTGATAGATGGCACTCTTGATGCAGGAATAAGACGGAGAATCAACAAGGCATTAGACGCATTTGGAAGGTCACAAGATAGAGTCTGGTCAGATAGTGATCTAACTCTGACAACTAAAATGTCAGTATATCAAACATGTGTATTTTCACCCCTACTCTATGCCCCTGTACCTTGCCACCCAACCACGGAGATATCTGGACCTGTGAGTTATGTGATCAAGCTTTGTTGTCCAAGGCAGGTCTCGCTTATCACATAAAAGCGTACGACCATATAAGCTCCGTTGCTGTTAGATTCTTCCAAACTAATGGCCGTCATCAGTGTCATGCCTGTTTAAGGGTGTGCAAGTCGCTGGCAGAAATGCAAAGCTATCTTTGGGTGCATGGAAGTTCAGTTACTGAGGGAGTGAAACTCGTCTGATAAGACATCGCAATAATAAATACTTATATATATATATATATGTATATATATATATATATATATATATATATATATATATTGGACAGACCATTTCCCTAGATGAGTTCATAATTAAAGGATACTCGAATTTAACTTCCAAAGCTGACCCCCAAGATCGCTATGGGCATGGAATATATGCCTATATAAAAGATGGTTTTCGATGTGATAAGGACATCTCCAGAGAAGATCCTAACTTACCCTATATGTGCTTCCGGGTTGCACTTGCTCAAACTACTGCATTTATATTTGCTCTCTATTATTATCATTAAAAGCATATCTGAGAAAATTGACCACGCCCCATCAGCTTATCCTTCAGCTAATATTCATGTCTGTGGAGACTTCAATGTTCACAATGTGGAATGGTTAACTCACTCAAACAAGATCGATGATGAGGGGAGGGTCTGTAATGATTTCTCCATTGCTTATGACCTCACTCAGATTGTTCACGAACCCACCCATGTTCTCGATACTGACGGCCAGTATGCAAGTCTCCTAGACCTCTTTCTCACAATTTGCCTTGAACTGTGTTCAGCTTCTGTTCTGTCTCCACTTGGATATTCCGACCACTCAGTTGTATCAGTTAAGATAAAAATGAAATGTAATAAGTCCCCAGATGTACCTCTCCATTGTACACTATATCGATACTCTATGGCTAACTTCGATAGCTTCCATACACTTATATCAGATCTAACTCTGTGTTCCATGTTTAAAAAGGATGTGTCCTCTATAGTATCAGACCTGACAGAATGGTTAATTGTAGGTATAGACCGTTTCATACCCTCGAAAAAATTCCAGCTAAAACCTCACAGCCTGCCGTGGTTCTCTCCAGAATGTGCTGCTGCCATTGAGCATAGAAATCACTTTTTCCATTGCTTCCAATGTAATAGATATACTGAGACTAAAGCCGCTTTCAGAACTGCCAGCAACCACTGTAAAAAAAGTAATAAAGAACGCAAGAGAGTTGTATGCTCAGTCTGTGAAGTCTAAAGTAACTGAGCATCGGCTTGGCTGCCACCAGTTTTGGCAAATAACAAACAGAATCCTGAACAGAAGCGTGTGCTCTATCCCAACTATCATAAATATACCTGAGGTAATCTCATCAGCATCAGACAAAGCCGAACTCTTCGCCAAGAACTCTGCAGCTAATTCTAACCTTTGCGACCAAGGCTGCCAACCTCCAATATTTCCTCCTGCATCAAAAAACATGCTATGTGATATATATATATATATATATATATATATATATATATATATATATATATATATATATATATATATATATATATATTAAGTAAAGTGATTTTCAATTTAAAAATTAAAAAAAAAATTTTTTAATTTAAAAATCAAATTTTAATTAATTAAATAAACTACAAATACAACTATACAAAATACATCGGACTGTAACTGTAGAAGAAAAAATAAATGTCCCCTACAAGGCTCATGTAAAATTAAAAATGTTATCTATAGCTGCACAGTATCAAAAACTCCAAATCTACAAGAACCTATTAACAGCCATAACTCAACTACCAGATTAAATAATAACACCAACTTAAATCAATCTACCGATCAATTACTAATCAACCCACCACATAATAATCTAACAATAGACCTAACGGAAAATAATCAAAATAATCAAGAGGTAATATATATTGGTTCCACATCTGGCCCAATAAAACATAGAATTGCAACGCACAAACATTCTTTTAAAAATAACTCTCTATCAAACCAAACTACTCTATCCAACTATATTTGGCAACTAAAAATAGCAATATTTCTTTCAACTTAAAATGGCGAATAATTGAGACTTGCAAATCATATAAACCAGGAGATAAATTTTGTGCACTATGTACAAAAGTAACCCTAAAAATTTTAAAATATGAAGATATAAAAAATACAACCAAACTAGTAAATTCAAGACACGAGCTTCTGACATATAATGATAAACGTTGGTTTAAATTTAATAAATATAAACCACCTTAAATCATTAAAAATTACTCATTAGTAAAAATAGATTACAATTTTGTTTTTTTAATAAATTTAGTTAGACCAATTATCTCCCTTAGACTCGTAAATCAAATAATAAATAAAGTCAATAATACATGACAATTATCTCCCCTTAAAAACTTGCAAAATAAATATTCTCTCTATATATATTAACTGTAGCGTCTTTAAATCAAAATACGCTAACGGAAACAATTTACTGCACGAGCGTCACCCTTTTAAAATTCATCATTCAATAAAATAAAAAGCTATAGCAAACATCTAAATGACTACTTTAAACACAGTTCCTGATTTCAAAAAAAGAAAAACTAAAAGTTAACTATCTCTATATATTTTTAAATCAATTTTTTTATGTAAATTAAAAAAATATATATTTTTTCTACTCATTTCTATCTATAACCTATATTAATTTTCTTATAAATCTTAAATCCAAACCTTTTCTTTCAATTTTTTCAGATTCATCTGCCTTACTTTTAATGCTAGGTTTATTTATGGTGTCTTTTAAATTCAATAAAAATCCTCCTAAATTTGCTGATGAGGAAACCGTGCTTACCAAAAAAACTATATATAATTGTTCTACATAACTTCATGTATACCACAAATAAAAAGCACGGATTTCCGAAACGATCGTACAGATAATTGACTTTGTTGTTGTTCCTTCTTATGAAACTGATTTTTATTTTAATTAAAATTTGATTTTTAAATTAAAAAATTTTTTTTTTTAATTTTTAAATTGAAAATCACTTTACTTAATATTGAATTAGCTCTAGGACATTTAACTATCGAGCTTATTATATATCTAAATTACAACGAGCATTTCCTGTATTTTAATTAAACTAGTAATTTCACAGTTACATTAAAATACACTTAGCTCTTTAGACTATTATTCTAATCTCCTTTATATATATATATATATATATATATATATATATATATATATATATATATATATATCTGTACGCGATGTTTCCAAGCTAATCAAAAACTTGATTCCAGTAAAGCAACCGGCCCTGACGGTATTCCAATTATAGTACTCAAAAGACCTCACCCAGAACTTGCGCCCATCCTTACAAAACTGTTTAAACGTTGTCTTAATGAGAATTACTTCCCGTCACCCTGGAAAATCTCATCAGTATGTCCCGTATTAAAGAATTCAGGTGATCGGTCATCTTCCTCACAGTACAGACCAATAAGTCTCGTGTGCGTCATGAGTAAGTTGCTGGAATCTGTGTTAAATAGAGAAGTAATCAACCATCTCAACAAAAATAACCTTCTTAGTGAAACGCAATATGGTTTCCTTTCTGCTAGATCTACAGCAGATGTGCTTACAGTTATATTTCATAGGATAAGCGAATCTCTCGAGGGAGACTACCTTTCTAGGGCAATTGCTCTTGACATATCTAAGGCCTTTGAAAGAGTATGGCATAAAGGTTTACTTCACAAGATCTCCAGCTATGGTATAGCTAGAAATGTCTTCTCAATTATTAAATCATTTCTCTCTGATAGGTTCATAAGAGTAGTGGTTGATGGGCAGAAATCAAAAGCTCTTAGTATTAATGCTGGAGTCCCTCAGGGGTCCATCCTGGGCCCAACTCTCTTCCTGATCTATATTAATGATCTTCCAAATCACATCCTTACACCATTCGCAGACATCTATGCTGATGACACTGCTACCTATGGTAGCACATCTAAACCGTAAACGACCAAGTTCTCTCTGATTCTCTCTCCTCTGATCTTGAGCAAGTGGTACAATGGGGAAAGAGGTGGCTTGTTACTTTTAATGAATCTAAAACAAAGCTTTTATCTATACATCATCAACGCTCTGATCCCCATCTGGCATCAATTGAAATGAATGGCTCTCGTTTTCAGGAGGCCTCATGTTTTGACAATCTTCTGGGCTTGACCCTTACTCATGATCTTAAATGGAACACATACATTAAATCCGTTGCCAAGGCCGCTGGAAAAATGGTGGGATCCTTCTATGGATCCAGTAGATATCTCACTGCTGATGCAATTCTCTATCTATATAAAAGCCAGGTACGTCCAAGGATGGAGTACTGTTGCCACATCTGGGCTGGAGCTGCTAGAAAAAACTTATCCTGTCTTGATAGAGTTCAAAATAGACTTTGTAGCCTTGTGAGGAATGCTTTTTGCTTTTCCCTACACCCTCTTTCTCACAGAAGAGATGTTGCGAATTTGTCTCTTTTTTATCGTTATTTTAATGGCAGGTGCTCGGCTGAGCTCCATTCGATGGTCCCCCTCCGCCAAACTTTCACAAGAAACATCCATCTAGCAGAAAACACTATTACTAGTTTCACCCACTCTTTATCTGTTCCTAAACCTAAGCGTAGATTCCATGAGCAAACGTTCTTTCCTAGAACTGCACGCCTATGGAATTGTCTTCCGTTTTTCTGCTTTCCAACTAACTACAATATGGTTGTCTTCAAGTCTAACGTAAACAAGTTTTTGATGAGCCGTTCCATATAAGTTAACAAATTTACTGAATCTCCATTACTAACGATTATAATATTGTCCAATTTCTAATGTACACTCTTAAATCCTTATCATCGAGTGGCCTCTTGGCCTTGATAAGTGGTGAAGCCTATGTAATATATATATATATATATATATATATATATATATATATATATATATACACGGTGGAATGATAAAAGTGTCGCTTTAAAGAAAAATACACAGCATTATTTAAAAGTTTTATTGAAAAAATCAATTCAGGTAACTTGATTATGTAGTAGAGCTGACATATATTCAATGTCGCCATCTCCAGCCTCAATCACCGCCTCGATATTGGTCCGGAACTGGGATCATGCCTTTTCCACAAGCGCCGGCGGCAGCATGCCGAATACTCGCCGGATTGTGGCGATCAGGCGGATTTGGTGTTGTAAGAGGTCATGTTAATGATGTTCTCCACATATGACCAAACGAAGTAGTCCAGTGGGTTCAGGTCAGGAGATAAGCAGGGCGGCACTGAAAGAAGGGTACAAAGTCGTAACATTCCTTCCGAAGCCAAGCCTGGGTCTCTTTGGATTTGTGGGCTGTCGCCGAATCCTGCTGTCACACTCAGGGTCTGCCAGTGGCCACCTGATTGCATATAAGCGCACGATAATATAAGTTCTGTTGCTGTTAGTTTCATCCAAACGAATGATCACCACACTGTTCAGCACAACCAGGTACACTTTGGTGTTTACTTTCAAGCCGACTTTGAAGATGTTATGTAGTATCGTGTGAGACGTGGACAGTGTCCATAATAGTGGAAGAGATAAGGTCTCACCGTTGACACTGTCTGTTGCCGGGCCACATGGCAAAGGCCTGCTACAAAAGAATCCCCGAAACTCCACCAGCAGCTGCTGTCCCGAGGAAAGTGACAGGGGGTGAGAAAAACAGCCAAAAGAGGAGACAGTGGAATCGAAAGAAGATACAGAGGAAAAGACAGACAGAAAGAAGACCACAATGGCACAGACTTAAAAAGCCAGCGAAGACAACGAAAACTCTGCCCAATCCCAATCCCCAACCCCCAATGAATAACCCTATTTTTTTACAACCCCTACATCTTGACAAGATAGAAGGAATAGAGCGCACTACTACTCTCGTGAAGTCGGTCTGGACGGAAGCGACCATTGTTGCCCGAATGAAAAGTTTGTGAGGTGGACGTGACGTAACTGCAGACAGACCATAGTGGCAGTCAGTGAAAGAGCTATAATTGTAAATAAAAAAAATTACAGCATCTGGGAATATGTTAAGCAAGTCATGGAGAGAATGAGGTACTATGGTGATAGAGACTAGTTTAGGTTTAATAAAATTTCAATAAAGTTTTAGCAAAGTAGTTAGATGGCCCTCGACCCTCACTTCCAGCTACTGGCCTTGTGCCTTAATTCGGTGTTACCGAAATGAGGCTCTGGTAGTAGATAATGCTACACTTCACCTTTTTTTTCCTCGGTCAGTGGATGAGAAATCCTGCATGACTAAGGCAATTTTAATTTTTTGCTCCTATCCAGAGTGCCCCTTTTTGGAAGCTGGATTTTCCCCGCATTAAAAACAGGCCTTGTATTTAATTCTTCCCTCGTGGAGAGGCAAGTAAATAGGAACAATACGGAGAGAAAGTTCCCAGTTGATAATTACATGGTCTTTTTCAAATCTTTGTAAATATGTGTTTGCAAATACCAGCTGCACTCTGGGAGTGTGTGTGTGACACCATCGATCCTCTACACGCTATGCTTCACATCTATGTTCTGCCAAGGTCGTGTTCGTCAGTCGGTCGATCAATTCATTTCCCCATCTCTCCTGAGCCATCATCCACTTTCAACGTTCTCGAACTCCCAATTTTCGTCAACCGGACATTGTCTCTAACCTGTAACTTGTAACTTGTGACGCAAAGACTTTCCCTAATTGCCCCTGTCGTGAACTGTTGCAAAACAGATTCGCACTCCTTAAACTAACTCTAACAACATTGACCTAATAGTATCATGCAAATACAAATTTACATTTACAGATTCTAAGCAATTTTCATATTTCAAAAGTAAATTCTCTCTTCATTTTGCTTTATCCTTTCTAAATATTAATTACATTCATTCAGGCAGAAGAACTCGCTTCTTTAAAAAGAACATAAAATTTAATTAATTTGGAATTACTTTTAAACGTTGTGTGAATTACATAACTAAGGTGGAAGCTGTAATGCAAATATAGGTCAAATACATGCAGCATGTAAAATTCCAAAATCCAAAAACATCTAATTTACA